>NC_091928.1:1681250-2015000 GCF_041260155.1 Ptychodera flava
GTGTTACTGTTCATTACTGACTTAATCGAGTGGTCCTCAGTCAGGTACGGGTTTGTACCGACATGGCTTGGGCTGCAGCTAACCAGTGATAACCAGTCACTACACCCAAGTCTTCAGTTCACTTTTGCGATGCACGGGTGCAACGCAATATGCTTCCATTGTTCTAGCCATCGACGTGTCCACATGCCTGGCAGCCATATTGTACTGCTAGCTGGTTTGCATAACAAAAGCAGTCCCTGCTAAATGCAGGCGGTATCGCCGTAGCATATTGACCTTATGTCACCTTTTGAATTCTCTGTACACAAACAGCGTACGTAGTTACCAATGCGTCGGCAAGAGGATACGTTTGCCAGCAAACCAGAGCCAATACTTCGGACGATGGAATAAATAAAAAATCCAAAGCTACGTCCATTGAATGGCACGGCCAAGGCGGTGAAGGACGTTGCCTGGCTTGAACTTGCAGAGCTGAAGCCCAGCTTAGTACGTCGGACACCAGTTTGTAATGGTATTTCCGAGTCGTTCATATCTGTTCCATCGGAGGAACAAGTCGAGCCGTCCCGTCAAAAATACGTTCTCATTTTCAGTCACGCACAACTGAATAAGTGACTTTCGTCTCGCACCATCGGCATATCTGCCAAGTCGTTTGCAAGAGGTGGCCTTCTAGATTAGCATTGCCGAGTTGGTCAAGTTCGGCAGCAATCTCTATAGTGCCAGGCAGCCAAGTACGTCCAACTCCGCCAGAAAACGTCACCATGCTATCCTGCCAAGTCCGCTAAAAAGCGGTAAAAAAAAACCAGCCCCCCTCGGGTGTGGGGGACTGGCGGACAGGTTTCTGCACCTTTCCTGTCTCACCTTTCCCTGTCTATCGACTCCCTGCGAACCCATTTCGAGGGAAAAGGCGTTCCTTGTCAGAAAACCTGTCCTCGGATGACCCCTAAACGCACAGGGGATAGCAAAACGTAGTGCCGTCGACTTGGCAGGAAAGGGGGTACCCAAAAAGGGCCCGATTTCCACCGGGTTGGGAGAAAGTACAAATAACGGTCACCAGTGCTTAGATTCTGGCTACACCGAATTTCAAGCGGATTTTCACCGACTTGGCAGGAAAAGGGTTAAAAATGTAGTGGTCGGTAATATAACAATTGTTTAAGATGGCGTGATAGGTTTGTGACGACATACATTCAAACGACAACTTCTTGCCCAAACTACATGTATTTGTTCCTTTGAAATTGAAATTCACAATATTATTTTTTCTGTAATTTATTATCTACTATAGAGAGTCAAAATAATTCCACTCATAAAAACCAATAGCAACCAGTATCAGAAACCCGATTTGAACACTGCCTGAACATGAATGGACCTAGCAGCGTTTCCGTTACAATTTCAAAACTTGCGTACGATTTTACGCAACTGAGTTTTTATTTGCGTAAAATGTATTCAAAATGCGCACGGTAGGAATCAGTATCTAAAGTGAGCTGGGCAGTCATTTCTGTAGAACTTGGGGGTTTCCTGTAATGCGCATGCTCTATTAACAAAAAACAACAACCTGGGGGCTTCAAGGTGTAGCTGAACGTTTGCCATGCCGTGATGCATGTCCCGTATATGATCGTTGAGCAGCCCAATGAGTTCATGTTCAAAGAAAATACCTTCTGACTACGAAGTAGTGTTTTCAAAGGGCCAACAAAAAGCAGATACTGTTCAAGTCCAGCGGGACCTCTCAAGAATGCAACCCAACAGAGTCTAAATAGTCACCCGTAAACCACTTTCCAAATAACATGGACGTAATGACCATTACTGTGGTTTTACGACTAATCCGGACACCAAACTGGCTAATTACCCAGCAACTTCGCTGATGATATTGAAACTTTGATCAGTAATTAACAAAGCACTTTGGTAATTCACCTCAAACTTGATACTTGATCTGGATGCAGTAACTCCATGGGTGGCAAAGTGTAAACACAGACGGCTGAGACGCCGACATCTCAGTGCCTACAGCGATAGCATAAACCAATTTGAGAAATGAGTTCGCACTCAAAGTTTTCAACAGTGTACCCATACAGAAAATTGCTGAACAAAGTGATGAAAATGGCACAGGACAAATACAACTTGCAACTGCACCAAAAAAGATTTCTGTAACTTCAATGGACATCATGTCTGATCAAACAGTCCTACTTAAATACCTTTTCCGCTCAATTCATGCTGATTTAGGCACAATTATTGAACACCACTCAAATTTCAATCACTTTCCTAAATCGACTTACACCTGAAGAAATTGTAAAGGAAGCTAGAATACAGAAAAGATTTTCAATCTCTCTATCTCCATGAACTGGCATTCCTCGATCACATTTATGCTGATAGACAACCATTGCCAAAAGGCAGCAAAACTCAGCAACGATTCCGAGCTAAACTAACACAGTATTTCATATCCCTGCATCAAATGAAATTGAAAATACCATCCCATCAGTGACATTTGGTAAAATTTTCACATGAATCATATCTTGAAATAAAAAAAAAGTGAAACAAAGATGTCTTGTACTTTGCCGATCAACAGCACAGTGTGAACTGTGAAGTGGCATCTGCATTGCCTGCAACTCAGTGTACTCCGTATCAAATGGTCTGCATCTTATAAAAACAACAACTGGCAGTGAAAGTTGTACTAGTCACCGGTAAAACTCTTCACAGATGAAAGGATAATTGCTTCAAATGAATGAAACTGCAGGTTTTAGAGGAGGAAAACCAATGGTGGATGCGTGGAGTGGGACTATTCTATTTAGGTGACGGAGACGGAGGGTCATAGGATTATAAATAAACTGGATAATGTAGGATTTTCCTCACAATGCTGTAACAGGAATTCCAATGTCAGCTTGTTCAACGTTACTGATAGTTTTTCTGCTCTGAAAAGTAATTAAACAAACTCTAACGACCCATTATACTCTCCTAACCTCTCCGTAGTTGAGTTTTACATGTAGCACAGATGAACAGCACACATGATAGATAATGAACGCGTTTGGTCGATTATGCGTTATAACACGAGGGGGCGTAGCCCCCGAGTGTTATAACGCATAATCGACCAAACGAGTTCATTATCTCACTTATCACACGGCCTTGACAATAGACAGTCGAATTTTATTCTAATTTCCTTGGCAGGGGATGAAACTGACAATAGACAGCCGAATTTTATTCTAATTTTCTTGCCAGGTGATAACCTTGAACTGTATATATTTCGGTTTTTGTCTACAAGCATTCAGTTGTACAAATAAACACTGAATACGTGACGCTGAAATCCGTACGTAGTCATGGACGACGTAACGTCTTTTGATCTTGGTTTTCAGTGGGATGAAGTTTCACTGACGCAACTGGATGCGATACCAACTCAGGAGTTATGTCATGTGAGTGGACAGATCAATGAAAAACGATTTTCGACTCCCTTGACGGAATCGCAATTTAAGCAAACTCTGAATGAAAGAATACCGCTGCGAACCAGGCACGCCAACAGTTGGGCAGTATCACTCTATAATGAATGGGCCATGTGGAGGAAAATTCAACCTCATACTGTCACAGACCAGAATTGGCCGATACCTGCTTTGGAAATTGGCTCCTTGAAATCCCTCGATTACTGGTTCGCAAGATTTATCTACGAAATCAAACGAAAGGATGGTAAACCATATCCCCCCAATACATTGACAAACATAGCTGCAGGATTGCAACGCTATTTAGTCGACGTCTGTGATCGTAGAAACGTGGATTTGTTTAAAAAGGACGATGGACCTTCAAAACATTTCAACATGCACTCGAAAAACGTAAAAAAGAGCTTATCGCTGAGGGTGTAGGCATCGCCGTGAAAAAGGCAGATCCTGTGACCGAGAAGGATGAGGAGAGATTGTGGGAACGCGGTGTGTTCAATTCTGACACAGCAAGAGGTTTGTCATACATAGTTTACTTTTATAACTGTAAAATGTTCGGACTAAGAGCTATGGATGAACATACCAACCTCGAGGCCAACCAGTTTCACACAGGATTTGATGAAAACGGGCGAAATTTCTACAGTATGAAGGACGCCTGTCTAAGACTTGCACTGGAGACTTGTTACAAAACATATCCAATGCTCTGCAGCCCCCCAAACCTAAACAAGAAAAAGTGTGTTCGGAAACAGAAAACAAGAAACCTGAAGACAAGCCTTCAACTCATGATCGAGTCTTACACATTGTTGTTCCTGACGGAATTGACTCTGTCTGCTTAGAGCGATCTGGAAAGAAAATGACAATTACATTTGATTTCTAAAGACTTACATTTGTGCTCTGTAAATTGCAAGTTTGTGTTGGAAGAAAATTGAACTAGTTTTGCAAGTGTGCGTTGGAATAAAATTGACCTTGTTCATTGCTGAAAACTGTGTTATCTTTGCATACCATCTTGTCAGGTGGTTTGTTCATGTCGACCAATCAGAGACAAAGAATCGTGCCGTGGATTATGGCCATAATGCACTAGTGAAGAGTGGGTTATGGCTTATAATCCACGGCAATACTGGTCTCTGATTGGTTGACAGGGTCTGGCCGTGTGATAAGTACACATGTTGGTTTTACTGAGGAATGCTGTTCAGTGGAATGCCAACCCCTGGTCACAAATTAGTTTATGGCACTAGTATGATACTTACTGCTGAAATCACTAATGTGTTCAAAACGTAAAAACAAAGACACTGCCGCCAGCACGTCTGACCGCAACTTTTCCCGGCTGTCAGAAAGACATGTCAACCGAAAACATGAACCCGCCACATTCAAAACATCGACGCGCGAAACAGAAAAGTTTGACTGCCCAGACCAAAAACATAAAACCACGCCCACCTTCCAAACGCCGACCACCGCACACTTACGCTGTGTTTGAAGCGTGTTTGTGCACAGCTTTTCTCTTGATTTGCTCACTGGTTTACTAGACTTGGTTCAAGTTCATGATTTGTGATCGTGTGAGTTGGGTGATCGCTTGGAATGCAATGATTTGTGTTCTGTTTTCAAGTGAAACGTGTGAGTAGGATATGATTATGAACGCATTGAGTGGGGTGAACGCGATACAGGGAAGTTTCACCCGGCACTCACTGTAGCTGCACAGACTAAATAAAACGCGTTTGATCGCTACGTAAACCTGACCTGGGCTGCCAAATTTTACACGATGAACTTTTACAGATCATTTTATTTTCGAAAATTCACCAACTTGAACCAAATCTCTGCTGGTTAATTTACCTTCGTCCTATGATACCCTAATGGCTCAAACGGAGATATAGGAGTGGAAAGGCAATCTTGCCCAAGTTGCAGGATTGTAATGGAAATCTTACTGCGTGGTGGGGATAAAGTTACTGGCGATTTTCTCGTCATGCAGAGAGGTGGCGAAAAGTTCCGTTTCAGCGATCGTGGGTTACGAAATTAATGGCAACGCTTTGTATCGTGTCAAGTGTTAGATATCTCTCAAAGAAAAACAAAGCAAAAGAAAATGACGAATATGGCAATAGTGCAGAAGATGTCTCAACCAGTGCCGTCGCACGATGTGTGAGAAGCCGATGGTCAGTTTGGGAATGGACTTTTAAAAAACTGACGCCAGTAGCCTATGAGAAATTCACCGATGAGAATATTGCTAACTGTGATGAATATGTGAATTTTTTTCTGAACAACACTCAAACAAAATCCAGTTCTTTGATTTCCGGTCCTTGCATATTTCACAAAGTCCTATAGTCCATGATTACGAGCCATGCTTCTAGTTGTTTCTCCCGCGGCGTGTCGATGTTCTGTTTGGGTAAATCCTGTTCATCATCTCACAATTTTTTCAATTTTCCAAAGATGAACGACAGAATGTCCGCCGGCCGCGCCAGTCGACAGGACCACAATGTCTGAACAACGTCTGAGAAAGTTGTTGATCGTGAAATTTGAGGTCAAAATTGGAGGCGTGGTTTAACAGATTTGCTCTGGCGGGTAGAACTTTTCTATTTCGCGCCACGATCTTTTGAGTTTGGCGGGTCGATGTTTTCACTTGACAAGTTGAGTGACAGCTGGGAATATCTTGCGGTAAGACGCGCTGGCGGCTGGGCCTTTGTTTTGACGTTTTGAACACATCAGTGATTTCAGCAGTATCAGCTACGTAACTTTGTATACACATTGTGTACCCCATGGAGCACTCATGCAGCCAGATCAAGTATCAAGTTTGAGGTGAATTACCAAAGTGCTTTGGTAATTACTGATCAAAGTCTCAATATCATCAGCGAAGTTGCTGGGTAATTAGCAAGTTTGGTGTCCGGATAAGTCGTAAAACCACAGTAACTGTATTGTGTTACCAACAACGTAGACTCGATCGATTCTCGAATTTTTGCATCTGTAGTGCCATTGTCTGTACAGAACTGATTGACATGACGTTTTGTGATGATGAAATACAATGTTGCATAAAGTGCTGCGGTCTGCTAAAGTCTAAAATGTTGCAATATCATGATAATGTCACTTGCAAGCAGGTGCATATGTTCTATTTTTGTCCTGCATTGAACCACGCTAATGTAGTGCGGGCCAAGTACGTTGTCTTCAAAAATTCTGATGTAAGTGGTGGTCCATTTGGTCCACCAACATTTGAATTTGGTGGCCCAAAAAGAAAAAGTGGTGGTCTTTGGACGCAAGACCACCGTTAATTTCGAGCCCTGGGATTCCTTTTTAAATATTTTTAGCTGACTATTGATCCAGTAAATTGTTACAAATATTAACAATTATCGCTTTCATAAGTCCATACTTCAATAAATCATAGAATATTGTCCTTAGATGTTTAGTCATAAATAAAGTCATTCGTAATTTTGTGTTTAGAAAATTGATTGATATCGCTTTAGCATCAGACAGATGATAATTAGGTGTTTATTCTTTAATAACTTTATTTACGTTGGTGTATTGCAGCTTGTCGTACTCCAGGCTTAAAACGATTGATATCAGGAGATGAAGATTCTTTGACTGAGATGTCAATAACACCCTATAAAGGTTGGAAATATTCTCTGCATTTATAGATCTACATCATTTGTTATAGGTCATAGATTTCTGTCTTCAACTCTCAGATTTTGTCTTTTGCATAATCTCTCTCTGTGTCTGTCTCTCAGTCTCTCCCTCTGTCTCTCTCTTATTGTCACCAAAATGAAAGTACGTAGCTGATTCTACTGTGTTGTCCATAGAAGCTGAGATATGTAATTGTGTTTAAAAAAAGCCAAACAACATAACATATTTTTAGGAATGAATCAGGGTAAACCTGCATAAAAATCCTGTGAAAGTGAATTTTGTCCCGTTGTTTATTGCTGCTCTGGTATCTGACTTGGTGTCCACAAACATCATTTTAATCTGTCAACAATCATTGATAATCAGTTGCAATTTTAGTTGTCTTGGGATTGGCAGGGACTATGTGCCCGTCAGTCTTGGGATGGGCAGGGACTATGTGCCCGTCAGTCTTGGGATGGGCAGGGACTATGTGCCCGTCAGTCTTGGGATGGGCAGGGACTATGTGCCCATCAGTCTTGGGATGGGCAGGGACTATGTGCCCGTCAGTCTTGGGATGGGCAGGGACTATGTGCCCATCAGTCTTGGGATGGGCAGGGACTATGTGCCCGTCAGTCTTGGGATGGGCAGGGACTATGTGCCCGTCAGTCTTGGGATGGGCAGGGACTATGTGCCCGTCAGTCTTGGGATGGGCAGGGACTATGTGCCCGTCAGTCTTGGGATGGGCAGGGACTATGTGCCTACTAGTCTTGGGATGGGCAGGGACTATGTGCCCGTCAGTCTGTAACCATCATTCCGACAAGCCTGGACCTATTTTATTTAAACCCAATGGTTCAAGGACAGTGTATCGTATACCATGAGGTACATACGTATGTCAAGTTATTTTATGATATGATCTAATAAGATTGCACCGCGGCTATTTTGTTGAAGGTTTTTTCATGTCTAGTCATTATACAGACATGTCTGAACTGATTTCATTCAAACTAGTTACAAGGACTACACTTTGACATATGTATACTGTATATGCATGTCAATTTGTGTTACAACATGACCAAATATGGCCACCAGACTACAATTTTGTTATAATTGCTTTCAAGCACAGAGCCAGTACTACGCAGACATGCGTAAACTGGAGCTCATTGAAAATTGGTTTTAAGGTCAGTGCACTGTGATATACAATGCCAATATGTGTAGTAATATGGCCCAATGTGTGTAGTAATAATGCCCAATATGTGTATACGTAATACGGCCCAATATTTGTAGTAATATTGCCCAATATGTGTAGTAATATGGCCCAATATGTGTAGTAATATGGCCCAATATGTGTAGTAATATGGCCCAATATGTGTAGCAATATGGCCCAATGTGTGTAGTAATATTGCCCAATATGTGTAGTAATATTGCCCAATATGTGTAGTAATATTGCCCAATATATGTAGTAATATAGCCCAATATGTGTAGTAATATGGCCCAATGTGGCTGCCATACAGTCATTTTATGTATGTCTAGAGCCATTATCTAGACATGCATGAACAGATCTCATTAAGGCCAGAGAAAAAAAATCTTATTCATCGGATTTTTTGGTTCAGGAGTGGCGAGCGAAAAGTTTCTTTTAAACTTTTTTAGGCTAAAGGTAACCGAGGTCCCTCAGACTTTTTTGCTGGGATGCAGACAAGGCAAAATTATCTTTTCCCCTTTAAGGCTAACCAGAAATATCTCAGACAAGATACACTGATACTGGTTATTGAATTCAACACTATATTTCTCAACAATAACATAGGGAATTACATATAAAATCAGTGTTTGCATAACATATTCTGAGTATTTCAACATGCTCTCATTGTCATAAATTTTTATACTTTCGGTGCAGTTTTTATTCAATCCGATATACCGCCCATCGTGCTGTCACAATCTTGGTAAACAGATCGCCAAACGTTTTATCAGGACAAACACTGAACAGCATCTTTGGAACTAACTGTTGGCCATCACGTCGAGTGTTGGCGATCAAATTTGTAGTCATGGCGTACTAGCCTTGACAAAACAGAGAAATTTCAGCCAAAATTTGACGCAGTTTGTGTTGTGATTTGCCAAATTCAGATGTCGCAACAATGTGTTGACAAAGCTCAGGCAGACACATTGGAAGTCTCATTCAAAATCCCACATGCCCTTGAAAACCTGATGAAGTGCAGGGCGCCGCCAGCGGCAATACTTTAGTATTTGCAATGCAGAAGTATGAGTTTGCCCAAATTAAAAAGATTTCCAAATAGGGCAAAGTAGAAGCGGTGATTCCGATGAACAATTTATTTTTAGCTCACATTTGGTTATATTAATTTGAGGTTATCTTATAAGCTGAAGTCGATGGCGTCTGTATGTATGTATGTATGTATGTATGTATGTATGTATGTATGTGTGTGTGTATGTAGGAATGTATGTATGCATGTACAGTATGTCCGTCAACATCAAAAACACATAAACTGCTGTATAGTCTTGTATGTTTCAGCTTGGTATTTGGTGTGTGGATGCATCCTGAGCTATAGATGGGATTTTGTTCAAATGAAGTCTGCGTTGCCAAAATTATGCAAATGAGCTTACAAAATGTGAAAATGGTCAAGAATCAATAACTCAAGAACCACTGTTTTGATTGCTTCGAAAATTTGTGTGCAAGTACCTTAGGTGAACCTTATACAGTTTTTTGAATATTGTGAAGATATCCTTAATTTTGTATTTTTGCTGAATTTTTTAGTGATTTTTCTCATTTTCAATAAAAATTCTTCTTCTCTTAAACCGCCAGCCCAATCGCTCTCAAATTTGGGTTAGATCTTTGCGAGGGTGTTACCATTCTAATTTGTTTAAATTATGACAAAATTGGGAAAATTACTATTTTGAAGCAATTTTGTCATTTTTGGTCAAAAAATCTTAAACAGTATTTTCTTTTTAAAACCCCTGGAGAGACAGCTTTTATATTTGGTACAGAGACGTACAGAGATGACAATAGTTAGATATGTGGAAATTGTCCTGAAATATACAAATTGGTATTTTCAAGACAATATTGTCATTTTTGGTCAAGAAAACTTGTTCTCAAAATTACTTGTTTGATAGCTTTGTGATTTGGTATAAAGTACTGAGGGATGTTATTAGATAAATTTTCTGCTCAAAGTGTTGGGAAACCCCCAAATTTGTATATTTTAGGTAATTTCTCAGTTTGTGACCTTAAATGACCTACACCAACCCAGGATATGTTGTGAGACAGTTTTGAAGGCTGTGAACATAATTTTGTCACATTTGGTATCTATTTGTAGGAAAATTTGATCCAGAAAACAAAGCTGAGGTGAATTTTTTTCATTGCGGACTAATTTTTGCAACTTTTCTATGTAAAGACACACAAGAACTGATCAGTAATTTGGATCCAGGATAATTACAGATGTTGTAATCACCGCCCACAGTGGAAGGCATTTCACTATCTGTAACTAACTTAAGTGCTGTTTACATTAGAATGATAACACTCATTGCATTAATTAAAAAATCCCCAAGGTTGTAAATACATTTCCTGTCATCTGGCGTTATGTAATACCAAGGGATGGAACATTTGATATTCAGGAGGGGGTAGGTTCTAGAAGATTGATGATGTAGCATTACTTTTCAGTGTTCTCCCCAGGATTTTTTTAGAAGAGGGCGAAGACGTGGTGCGAAGCACCACTAGCGACCGCTTTAGCGGTCGGGGGGGGGGGGAGGTCAGGAGGGGGGTGTCCCCCCTCCTGCCGTTGGAGCTTTTGAAAAACAGATTAAAATGGTGTTATTTGGTGGCACTTGGGGAGTATTTTTTTCAGATTTTTTTCGTATAAAAAACTCAAAGGAAAGGAGATCTGAGACAGTGTTTCATAACTTTTATTACAGTTCACTGATTTCAATTATGAAGATTACATTTTTTGAAAACGAAAACATAGCGAGAGACATACATTTATTCATCGATGTCAAAATTATCACGGTGACCATAAAACTCAGGCTTGGGGAGCATTTTTTCAGATTTTTTTCGTATAAAAAACTCAAAGGAAAAGAGATCTGAAACAGTGTTCCAGAACTTTTATTACAGTTCACGGATTTCGATGAAGATTACATTTTTTGAAAACGAAAACATAGCGTGTCTAGAGACATACATTTATCATCGATGTCAAAATTATCACCATAACACTCACGTGTGTTCATCCTGATACACGTCCGACCGAGCCTAAAATTAGGTTGTTTTGCTTTGGGAAGGAATACACAAACGAAATTCTAACCTCCTATAAAAACTTCAGTGTACTCTGCTGTCCTTGGTTACCCTCAAGCTCCTTGCCATGTTTACTCAGCTAAGTCGGTTACCTAATGCACGGTCCCCATGGAGGGACCGTTGCCAACGTACGTTACGGACTGAGCCATGCAAATATGGCTGCCTTCGATGAGTTGCACATGGGCTTATGATCTCGGATGACATCACAAACTCGCGAGATTTGCAAGATCGATGAGAATTACGTTTGCAGTCTGCAGGATCGACGCTCACGCTCGCATTTTGCTTGTAAATCACTGTCAACTTTTTCCCCGTACATTTTATTGTTTTATTTTTCAAAAAACTAAATCTTTTTCATTTCTGGCAAGAGGGCGCTCGGAATTTACAAGAGGGCGCCACGCCCCTGTTACCTTATTCAGGAGAACACTGCTTTTTACCAGATCCCTTGTACATTTTTTTACCCACTCCCACCTTTTCTTTTTATCAAGCCTTCTCTGTCTGTTTTTTGTTGTTGACATTTGCTTATGTATTTAGGATCTGTTTGTCCCATTGCTATAGAAGTTGATATGCATGTTCCTAAAGATGACCTCCAGTACCTAAGTTGGAGACCTTATTTGCTTTTGTCATTTTTGTTTTTCCTGGTTTAAATATTTCTTGAATGGACCAATTCAAACCAATGTGAGCACACTGTCCTTGACGGTATTTTTTCTTTCTGGCCTAAAGCTGGTATAAATACAATGTACTATGACATACAGAGTCATTTCATATACAAACAGATTCCATTAAAACTTTATAAGGACAATAAACTGATTTATACGTGTACATCAACTTTTGTTATGGTACCATTCAATACTGCCCCCTGGTGGCCATTAGTTATGATTTTTCCATGTCTCACATCTGCTTCGAATATTTATTCAAAGCAGACTGATTTCAATCAATTTTGGCATAAGGACAATGTACTGATGTAAATATGTAAGTCAATTTGTTATGTGGTGTGATCATTGTATCATGATATACATATATGTCAGGTTGCAGCCGTATACAAACCATGTATTCTCCAGATCACTACTGTGCCATGCATTTTTCAAGTACTGCAATGTTAATAAAGATAATAGCTGCCTCAGTGGACACCATTTGACCTTTGACCTCAGTAGTTTTATATATATATATATATATATATATATATATATATATATATATATATATATATATATATATATATATATATATACTGGTTAAAAGAAACAGTTTAAAGGGACAAAGTCGGTCATTTTTCATGAATTTTGTTTGATACGAGATACTACTCATATTATTTGACATGTTGAAAGATACTGAATGAATGGGTGACCATGCATATATTCGACCCCAGTTTTAGACACGATCAATGAAACCATCGCAAAAATGAATTAATGGTCATGACCATTAATTCATTTTCGTGATTATTTCATTTAATTTGTCCAAAACTGGGGTGGAATATATGCATGGTCACCCATTCATTCAGTATCTTTCAACATGTCAAATAATATGAGTAGTATCTCGTATCAAACAAAATTCATGAAAAATGACCGACTTTGTCCCTTTAAGATCTCACTGTTATTTCAAAAAAGTATACAACTCAATATCACTACTAACATGGTGTACAAACACCGATCCAAAACCTGTTAACTAACAGTATATGAAATAATTCTGCTGAACTGCAATTTCTTATAATGCATTGCACCATGCAAGTTTACTTTTCAGTCTGTACAACTTAGCTGATGTGCAGCGTCTCAGAAGCTGTTATCCAATTGGGTGGCTGAATCTTATTACTATAATTGAATAATACAAATAGACTCCCTAAGTTGTGGTGAATAGTGACAATGGACCAATCAGATATAACCTTCAGTGCGGGCTGCACATAAGCAGAGCTCATATGCAGCGTGCACATAAGCTCTGCTAATTTGCAGAGTTTGTGAAGTTCACAATTGGTTTGTGAAGTTCACAAACCAAATAATAGAAACTTCAGCTTTCTTACTTAGTAAAAACCGCTTTAAGGTGTGTAACAATTTTAACCCTTTTCCTGCCAGACAGTATCACTTCCCCATCAGCCAAGTCAGTAAAAAGCGGTATTGAGCCAAAACATGACGTATTTTCACCCACTTAGCTTGGTCTGTTATAGCATCTTTAGTCCAAAAAAAATCAAGTTTACAGTATTTATGTTTTCAACAGCTTTCAAATGTACAGTATTATGTTAAAATACACCATATGGAATATGTTGTGTTTCATTAATTTTAACCATCTTGACCTGATGGTGAAATATGGACTTGGCAGGAAAAGGGATACTAATAATGATAATGATGATAATAATAATAATGATAATGATAATAATGATGATGACAAGATTATCACAAAGTACTTGGCTTTGTATGTACATTGTATGTTTGAGTATAATTGTCCTCAATATTGTTGTTGTGCATACTCCGACATAGTTCACTGTATTTGTAAAATATTTCATTCTGTTCAATATTACTGTAAATGGTCACATATTCTATTACTTAATAATTCCAGTACCAATTAAAACGAAGACAGTCATTGCTGAAAGCAGTCATTTGGATAACACAGTCAGTGTCAGTGACAAAAGCAGAATGGAAGCTCAGAGGATACCAAGGTTTGAAAACAAGGCGACAAAGACAGCTGTAAGGATTCAAACACCAAGATATAAAGCAGTGCCGTCCATACCAAATGGAGATGTTAGACCTAAGCCAGTCAGAAGGAATACATTTACACTTGATGAAGCAGCCATGGACAGTACAATCAATGTGAACAGGGATTGTGAATCAGTTCATAATGCAGCAGATGTTGACTGTGAAGAAGTTACTGAAAGACAGCAGAAATGTGAAAATGGAGTAAAGATTGCAATCACACCGAGCAAAGAACCAATCTGTGTTTCCTCAATGACTCCTGGAAAAGCCAACACTCCTTCATATGCTGATATTACAAAGTACGGCAAAGAACGGATCTGCTCTCCGTCAACAGAAAGTGATATTTCATCTGTACCATCAAACAATGACAATAGAGCCACAATGAAATCTACATTGCCAAGTTTGTCAAATGCTGATATTGTAATTGATGGCATCTCTCTACTTGTGTCACCAGTTCAGTCTGTTTTGTCAGCATCCAAAGAGGAACTTAAGTCTCCAGATTTGGCTAAAGTTGGCCGAAGTACTGGCCATTCTGTCCATTTTGACTCAAAGTTTGTCAAAACTGCTACTCCATGTACTCCAGTTGGTAAGTCAATTAACTGTCATATTTATGGCAATGACATGGCTTTCTGTATCTGTCTGGTATTAAATTTGTGTTTGTCTGTTTGATAGTGGCTGTATCTATCTGTAACTTATCTGTTGGTATGTGTACAAACCCTGCTGTATGTCTACTGTGCTATACTACTGTGCTATATGTCTGCCTTGCTGTATGTCTGTATGCCTTGCAATGTGTGTACCCTGTTACATATCCAGCATATCTCTATATTCTGTGTCTGCCTTGGTGTATATGAATTGTTCTACAGTGTATACTTTCATTGTACATATAGTTTGAGACCCGGTTCAAGTCCCGGTAGATCCAGAGTAGCGGATTTACTGTGGGAGGACTGTGAATTCGATACTCTAGCTCGGTGTTGTGCCATTTAGCAAGGCACTTTACTCCTCAGTGCTTCATTGGGGTAGCGGGTTATGGGTATTTAGAAGTATTTGACCTCCATGAAAAGAGGTGTTTCACCTATGGAGTTATTGAGTTTAAATATAGATTAAAAAAAAAGTTGTCTGAGTATGTGCATAGGCACAAGTAGAGATAGATCATATGAATTCCCTTTCTTTGGCTTAATGGTAAATGATTCACTGGTAGTGTTTGCTCAGAATTGGACCTGGCGCCCTCTAGTGACAGTGTGATTGGTGTTTAAACCTGGCGCCCTCTAGTGAGTGTGTGGTTGGTATTTAGACCTGGACATTGTGGTTGGTGTTTATACACAACATTGATTTTAAAAATGTAGAATAGACCACCAATATTATGTTCAGATAATGATTGGAACTTCCATCGCTTAGAATGATGATGATATGAAATGGGGCACAAACTACCCTATTCAAAATTTTCTAAACTTGTCTATGTTGTGGGGGTATTATGGCTTACATACATGTGTTGTGTGATATCTACAGGTACAAAACGAAGTTATGCTGAGGTGGTGTGTACACCGACACCTGTTAAAGCATCACCTCGGACACCGTTGACAAGTGTTGGAAATTCACCGATTGTCAGTGATTGTGATAGCGTGTTTGCATCATCAAGTCCCGAAGTTACTTTCAATCGTTTAAATACTTCATACACTCTTGATGATAAAATAAACAAAGAGAAGCTTTCACTTAGGTGAGTATACCATTCTGTGATATGAATGAGTGACCAGTATTGTTGCAAATGCTGTGATGTCATTATCAGTGTAAGCATCTGTATTGGAACAAAAATAGACCTTTTCCCGGTTATCCCACAATGCATTGCAGTGACTTTATCAAACACCATTAAAGCTCAAAACAGCGAAAACATGCTGATTTGTTTTGTACAACGGATTGTTATAGAAGAATGACAATACATGTGTATAATCTAACCATCAGCGACAAAAATATAGGTCAGGATGTAATCTATCATAGAGTTCTATGAGTAACATACCCTGCGTGTACCCTACGGCTAAAAAGTTGTATGCGTAACGTAGGCTTTGTATACCCTGGAGCACACTGCATCATGGAACCGGTAAAAGAACTATTGGCACATTTGATCCATGCTTTTACAAGAAGTAAGCTGATCACTGGTACTACAGTGGTAGTCAATCTGATTAAAATCAGATGTAGAGTACAGTGACATTTATACTTACACAGTATTCTCATACTGTCACCTGTAGTGAGAGCCAACAGCAAGAGAATACTGTGTAAGTATAGACTTCACCATACTCTACACCTGAGTTTAATCAGATTGCAGTGGTAGTATAACATGATTTGTCCTTGGCATTTCAATGTATATTGTAGAAATGTAATGCCCTTACCGTTAGATTATTCTCAGCATAAATAACAATACATGTCAGTATCATAACCCGTATGGTAGCACATGTCAGTATTATAACCAGTATGGTAGCACATGTCAGTATCATAACCAGTATGGTAGCACATGTCAGTATCATAACCAGTATGGTAGCACATGTCAGTATCATAACCAGTATGGTAGCACATGTCAATATCATAACCAGTATGGTAGCACTTGTCAGTATCATAACCAGTATGGTAGCACATGTCAGTATCATAACCCATATGGTAGCACATGTCAATACCATAACCAGTATGGTAGCACTTGTCAGTATCATAACCAGTATGGTAGCACATGTCAGGATCATAACCAGTACCGGGATATGGTAACAGGGAGATTTCACTAAATAACATGTCAGTATCATAACCCATATGGTAGCACATGTCAGTATTATGACCAGTATGGTAGCACATGTCAATATCATAACCAGTATGGTAGTACATGTCAGTATTAATATTATAACCAGTATGGTAGCACATGTCAGTATCATAACCAGTATGGTAGCACATGTCAGTATCATAACCAGTATGGTACTAGCACATGTCAATATCATAACCAGTATGGTAGCACATGTCAATATCATAACCAGTATGGTAGTACATGTCAGTATTAATATTATAACCAGTATGGTAGCACTTGACAGTATCATAACCAGTATGGTAGCACATGTCAGTATCATAACCAGTACCGGGATATGGTAACAGGGAGATTTCACTAAATAACATGTCAGTATCAAGTATGGTAGCAGGGAGATTTCACTATATCAATAAACTTGCCAACAATTTACACTCTTTTCTTGTTTTTTTTGTTCAAATACAGAAGTAGAATAATATTCCATATCAATGGATGTATGTTGTCACAATGTATATGCATGAACTTGTTGTTGAAGTATTTTGTGTATCAAAGCAGTTTACATTACAGTCTGTTTGTACATATGTGGTATTAAGGGGGTGCTGCACCCAACACAGCGTATTTTGCTCAAAAATGACTTTTTTGCAAATATTCATTCAATTTTATTAATTTGTTAACCCAAGATTAAAATATTGGTAGGGTTCACCTCTTAGCCTCTCGAGCACTTGTAAGTTGCATGATACAGAAGTGTTAATTTATGCAAATGTATGCAAATCACCCGATTTCCTTGCCTCTTTTTTGTCCCAATTTAAAAATTTCCAAAGAATTTAAGGGGCAACGTCAAAAGTTCAATATAATAAATCTAACTTAATTGCTTAAGTTGGCCTCAGACCCCCCACCCCCCCTTCTAACTTAACTGACCTAAAATTGAAAAACATTGCGAACTTATACCCTGTACTAATTCTTTCAAACGACATACCAATGTACCATTGAATTAAATAAAAATTGAAAACCATTATAAAATAACAAAAATACTGGTGACTTGATCGGTTTTAGCGTACAAAAACAGCCTTGAAATCGTAAAATTTGCCAAAAAGACGTTAAATCGTTTTTGACTGCACAGAAATTAATTTGGCCAAAAACCCCCCACCCCAAACTTAAGCAATTAAGTTTTTTTTCAAACATCGATCTTTTGACGCCGCCCCTAACTCCACTATGGCTGGTTCAAATTTTCTGAAATTTTCACATTATGTTCTTTAAATGCTACATAACAAACGACTATTTTGTTTGGCAATAAAGTTCTTACATTTTGGGAAAGAGGCATTTTAATTTTGCTGATCATGATTTTAATCACATTTTTTCAATGTCAGTCTTTCAACCCTTGCCATTTTTGAATGAGGAAAGATAATGCAAAACAAAATAGTCGTTTTTTCCTACATATACTCTTCTTTCTAATGAAATATTACGTTTCAGAAATAGCGACAAGTTTTTGACTTAAATTATTTTTATCATTAATACCAAAATTGAGGTTTTTTACCCCCAATATACACCCACTTCATCCTACGAGTAAACTTCTGCTTCCATATTAAACTTAAGAGTCTCTGCTTTTTGAAAATGTACAGTAAATGGGGGTTTCCTTGTCATCTTTGATGAGAAATATTGCTTTGAAAAAAACTGTGTTGGCAACATGCAGCTCTACCTTAAGTTTGTTCTGGGACAACACAGCAGTCAGTGATGATAGGAAGATACTGAGAAGCTGGTCCATAGTGGCACAATAAAGCACATCGATTAGGCTGTACCATTAGTGCTCTTTACAAGGCTGAAAATACATTTCTGAAAAGATAAACATGAAAAATAAAATTTTCTGAAAAGATAAACATGAAAAATAAATGCCTCTCTGGCAAATAATATATATTACAGTACAAGTACTTATTAGTTTCTAATTTTAATCGGTTGATCATCAGTTGTTTATGGTAGAGAATTATGAAAATGTATTTCTTTTACATTCACAGTGGAAGAAAACAAGGTTTATATGCTGTAGAAAAAGAAAACTTTTCCAGCGACATACTTCATAACTTGAAAGAACCACCAGCAGGTCCCATTCAAAGACGAGAGACAATTGCAACAGCCACTGTGAAGAGGTATGGTCTGCCATCTGTCATGCCGAACAAGAACATTTACAGCAAACAAAGAAGTGACCTAGGTAAGGTGCATTACTTCAGTAATGTTGCTATAAGGTAGAACGCACCTCGGGGACAGATATTCGGACTCTCAAACTTTTACAATTCTCTTCTGATATACCACATGTGGGGGTTCATTTTAAAGCTCATGGTGTAAGAAAACTTTATATCAGCTTAGTTTTTCGAAAATTGCAAATTTTATTTTTCTCCATAGAGTTAACACAGGGATGGCGGCCATTTTGAAGTTGAATCTTGGGCTATTTGTTTCTCTAATACCAAAATTTGCACGGTGATCCCCGATTTTTATTCTTGATTTAGTAAGAGCATAGCTGAAAATTTCATTAAGGAAAGTTTGAGCAAAAGTTTAAGTCTTTCACTTGTGCATACTACCTTAAGTAAGTTTGGAAAACAATCAAAGTACTCAACCAATTTCCTATAGATACATTAATTTCAAAAATATAACAACAAACGCCATCCATGGCATCTTGAAGACATATAAGTGGAAACATGAGTTATTAATAATTGTCAGAGATTATTCAATTGTTCAGCTCTTCCTGACCCAGTATCATACATATAGGACTATATATTTTATCAAAAATGATGTGCTAATATGCAATCCCAAAATGTAAACACGCTTATTTCTTAAACTTCATGTAACGGTTGTTGAAATGTTTGTAATGTGCAGTGAAAAATTATTGTGTATATGTGGGGATTGCAGGTGTTATGCATATGGGATTGCACGTGCTTTTTGTGTATTGTACAAAATAAACCATAGCGTACTCTATTGGTTACAACTGTAAATGTATAAAAATTGATGTTGCTTTCTGTCACCTTCAGGATTCCGAAGACCAAAGCCAACGTATATGATGATGACTAAAGCTGCTTCTAACAAAAGAAAACATAGAAGGTGGGAATGGAATTTGCAAACTTAAATTTTACCTGCTCACAAAATGTAACTGCCAATTATTCAAAGTGTTTTGACGTATGAAAATATTCCTTTAATGGAATTTAATTGTCAGGCCTGAATTGCACTCATGTTTGGTCAAATGTTGCAGAATATCATGATCTGTCTTGTTGTGTTCACAACCACATAACCGTATGAGCTATACTTGTCATTATAGCATCACCTGTTTAGCAAATCCATGGTTTCCCACAATATTTTACATGTCTTGTCAGCATGATAGCTGCTTTGCAAAATGTTGGTGGAAAGTACATGTACAGGAACATTACATTGAACAGAGATTATATGATCTGTATTCATGATTTTTAAAGTAGCAGTTTTATTTTTCTGCTGATATAAAAACACCTCAAAATAGTTACTTGATCTGTTTACTTTGATAAATATGTTAACAAGTGGACAAACTCGGTCAATGACCACCAGAATTCAAACTGTGTTTCAAAAGAAATTATGTTATTCCTAGAGTAATGCCATCTCTTTGAAATCCCTGTCTTCAAGTGGGTGGTCCCGCTCTGCTGTATGTTATGCCTATAGGCTTTGAACAGTCATACTGCCACTGGGTGATTGCAATTAGTGCAATAGAGAACTTTGTAGTTGGCCATATTGCTAAACATGAGATAGGGTCGATGTCCTTCCCAGTAACTCTGATACCAGGTTAAGAAGTGATCGCTGGTGTCTGCAAATGTCAGATGAAGGTAATTTCTTTAAGTGTGGGTCGACAGTGATTTTAATTGATTGAATTTTGCATAGATTTTGAGTCAAATTCCTAAATATCAATCAAAGTAAGGGCTTTTCCTGTCTGCTGAAATGTACAATTTGGAATCTATTGATGATTAGAACTCTACATGTAATGAATTTTCATTGGTAATCCTCAGTCAAATTCTAGTTCTGTTTCAAATCATTGTTAAATTAAAAGCTGACTAAGCTGGTCACATTAGTAAACCAATGCTAAAGTTAACCTGTGATTAAATTTTGGCAGGCCATGTAAAAATCATTAAAGAGTCGGTTTGGTACTGGACTCACCAGCAAAGGACATGTTTGACCCAAGTAGCAGACTTACAATCAGAGTATGGTGATGTGCCCTTTAGCAAGGCACTTTACTCCTCTTTGCCTCATTGCATAGTTGATGATAGGTACCTCATCCTGTAAATGGGTGCCACATCTGTCAGATTATAGAGTAGATAAAAATCATTTTGCAAAGACATATTTTGATTGAATTAATAGCCTCGTCTTCATCCATCTTGTTGGTAAATACAGAGTACTTCACAGTAGCAAGGCAGAGCAAATGACCATGCTTTCACAGTAATAATTAAACAACTGTTGTCAATTTTAGCAAAGTATGTAGGAATAAATAGAGGTCTCGTCCATTTTCTAGTTTCCAAAATAAGACTCATTGACAATCACAAATTAAGGTAGAACGCACCTCGGGGACAGACATTCGGACTCTCAAACTTTTATCATTCTCTTCTGATATACCACATGTGGGGGTTCATTTTAAAGTTCTTGGTGAAAGAAAACTATTCACTGGCTTAGTTTTTCGAAATTCGAAAATTTTTATTTTTCTCCATAGAGTTAATGTAGGGATGGTGGCCATTTTGAATTCCTTATATCGATAAATCTTGGGTAATTTGTTTCTCTAGTACCAAAATTTGCACAGTGACCCCCTAATTTTATTCTTGATTTTGAAAGAGAATGATTGAAAGATTCCTTGAGGAAAGTTAGAGCAAAAGTTTAAGTCTTTCACTTTCGAGGTGCATACTGCCTTAAAGTAAAATGATTATTGAATTCAAGTCTGTTAGTGTTAAGAAGAGAAGCATGTTCAAACATCAGGATATGAATGTCAGATTTTCAAAAGCAGTCAGCACATCCTATTTCATATGTACCAGTAATATCCACAGTTTATCAGTTATCAAATTTTTATCCTGAAGTTGCCTTGAAAAGATTACCACTCAATAATGTGTATAAATCAAACAAAACTAAATTGCTTTTAGAAAGGTTTATTTCATGCATTTCAGTCAATTTTATCACAGTGAACGTTGTTGCATAACTTTTAATCCATGACATCTCCAAAAATATGAGAAATTCAAAACAAATGCCATAGTATTATTGATGGGTATTGATGATATGATTGTAACATCAACTCAAATAGAACTTGTGGACAGTACTTTGCTTCGTAAGTTCTTAAAATGTGAATTTCTTGACAATATTTAATACATTAATTTTTACCCTTCAGAGAATAATGATTAATCATATTGAATATATGGCATTATGTCAGATATATGTATTTGTTGTTTCTTTTCTCCAGGTCGCTTTCTTCCCAAGAGAAGACATCTGTGCAATTTAGTAAGAGTCGTTTGCCAACAGTAAAGACTTCAAACATGTAAGATTCACTTTCATGTTTATTACCACAAGATATCTTTTATGCTTACTACAGTCAGGTGTCTTTTTCCTTTTAAGCACAAGACATTCAAAGAGCTGTCAAGCTAGCTCTTTGAAATACTGATTAGAAGTCCATTTAATAAAGGGACAAAGTCAGCCATTTTTCATGAATTTTTTTTGATAGGAGATACTACTTATATTGTTTGACATGTTGAAAGATACTGAATGAATGGGTGACCATGCATATATTCAACCCCGGTTTCAGACACGATACATGAAACCATCGCGAAAATGAATTAATGGTCATGATCATTGATTCATTTTTTCAAGGGTTTCATTTAATTTGTTTAAAACCGGGGTTGAATATATGCATGGTCACCCATTTATTCAGTATTTTTCAACATGTCAACCAACAGTTCGTTACCACTCTAAATTTGGAGGGTCGTTTTCGAACGACTGCGCATGCCCAGATCTCAACTCGATTACGTCACTGACTTATAAGTCTTCGTGTTTTGATTTTGACATCGGCTAATTTCGGCCTTTGTTTTAACGCTATGCAAGGCCAAGTTAGGAAAAATTCGGTCGTGGTTAACCTCGTGACTAACCTCACTACAACATCATAGCAGCAAGAGAGCATGATAAGTCGTAATTTGCCAACTTTTCCAGCTTTCTGTTTGACGTAGTGCGATCGTGACCTCAATGTTTTCAGTATCGGCAGTGACAGGTCAAGCACCTGCAGTTCAAAAATGTCCCATTTTCGCGTACTTATGTGTTTGTGAGCAATGTCATTCAAGTTATTCAATCGATAAATATAGATGAACAAAGGATGGCAGTTTCATTGAGCTACGTTGATGGGGGACGTTGGGGGACATTTTTGAAAATCGGTTACCCTTCCAAATTGTATTCGTTTAGCCTGGTCAAGCCAGCGAAATTGATGATCGCCGAACTGTGGATGGTTAAAGACTTCGGAAGTGCAGATTTTTGATAAAGAGCTTGTTTATTGACTGAATGTTTCCAAGTTGTCTTTCCCGGGGTTGAGGCATTTATCAAACTTCATAAGATTATTTCCAAATACCCCACACTAGGGTAGTACGTGGGTAGGGGTTGACATTGACTTCGTACTTTCCACTGCACTGTCCCTTATAAAGTTAAACCACATCGTAAATATGTTAAGCTTCAGCATGCTCGAGATACAGGTTTTAATACAGATACACTGCTGTTACTGTGTTAGTCAAACACGTGTATGTCACACATTCAGAACCGACCTAGACACATTGGGCACGGAGTGAAATCAGTTACTTTGCACGTCGCCTTCAAGTTCAACTTAATTCGCATTCCGAAACTTCATCATTAATATAGAAAGCCTACATACAGTGATAATACCAATGAATTGTCCCCGGGAATTTACCAATGAATGGGCGCTCAGTTATGAACACGGACGAAAATGTACGGCAAAGCGAACATGGAGGTCTAAATCAGCTTGAAATTGGTGTGTAAACAGCCTATTTACCCGATTCCAACTCGTCCGATTCCAACTCGCCCGATACCGACTCGCCCGATGCCAACTCGCCCAATACTATTTTGCAATTTTTGTGAGTACTTGGTGGGTAAAACAAAGTTTTATTTCTTAAAACAGCCTACAACAAATATTTCTAACATTGAGAACCATAGGTGCGGCTAGGGCTTGAAATATGTGCCAACGCGGAAAAGTTTTTATTTGCGTATTTCATGTTTTGCAAATCTCTTGAAAGAATAAATTTCGTTCGGTTTCTTTACGTAGCCTATAGGGAAAGTTACTGCAGTTACTGGCTCATGTCTTTAGGAACAGTATGAAAATAGCTGGCCTCTAGCTCTGCATGGCAGGGCTG
This sequence comes from Ptychodera flava, assembly GCF_041260155.1. Lineage (NCBI taxonomy): Eukaryota > Metazoa > Hemichordata > Enteropneusta > Ptychoderidae > Ptychodera > Ptychodera flava. The sequence goes on from NC_091928.1 coordinate 1,705,346, forward strand.
TGTGTTACCGGCGTTATACGGCCTCCTCCCCCAAAAAAATCACATGGGCAGAGCTAGCTGGCCTCGGGCCATCGGGTTTGCGTACATGGAATCTACAACTACATCTCAAACAACGAGCAACTTGGCATCGGATGAGTTGTATTCGGGCGACTTGGTATCGGGCGAGTTGGAATTGGGCAAGTTGGTTCTTGGCGGGTAGGGAAAGGTGCGAGTTGACTGTAATTCGTTACCCGGCTGCACTGTGGCCGGTCATTGTCCATTTCCGCGTCAGATAACGTAGGCAACACGTACGTACATAGATTCCCACTGTAATCTGATTGATGCATTCTGGGATTGAATAGGCATGCGCATATCAAAGTTCACGAGGTCATCCAATCTGCGATTGCGCAAACGACCCTCCAAATTTAGAGTGGTAACGAACTGACCAATGTAAGTAGTATCTTGCATCAAACAAAATTTATGAAAAATGGCCGACTTTCCTTGTCTTGTTGCTATCTTTGTTGTCTTTGACTACTTTTATTTGAATTCTTATCAAAATTTACTTCAATCTTCAGTTTTCTTTCCTGATTTACCGACAAAATAACCTAACTTTGCGTAAGAGGTTTGTCCCTGCTCTAATCTACACCCTTGGCTAGTTAATTGGCATGGTATCTCTGGTCCATAAGCTGTACCCAGACTTGCCCTGAATGTTAAGCTGTACCCAGACTTGCCCTGAATGTTACGCTGTACCCAGACTTGCCCTGAATGTTAAGCTGTACCCAGACTTGCCCTGAATGTTAAGCTGTACCCAGACTTGCCCTGAATGTTAAGCTGTACCCAGACTTGCCCTGAATGTTAAGCTGTACCCAGACTTGCCCTGAATGTTAAGCTGTACCCAGACTTGCCCTGAATGCCAAACGTTTAGGGACATTGGTGGGTCTGAACTAGCATCGCATCATGCAAAATATTGCACTCACAAAACAGTTGTTTTCATAACAATATGCCATGACCCTTTCCAGGAACTAGTGCATTGTCCAAGAGTAGTAGTTGTGTAATTTTGATAGTTTCCTTTTTAATTTTGACATGCATATTGTACATAGAAAAATACTCAAGTCTACAAGGGTGTGAAGCTTTGGGTGGGGGAGGGTTTAAAGTGAGTATAGTGATAAACCTTGAGGTAGCTACCTAGCGTGGGATGGTGAGCTCATCTTGCTTCTAAATGTTATGTGATCTTTTTCCCTTCCATGTATCTATGTATTTTTGGTTCACCATATGTAAATAAAGTCACTTGACAATAACTTCTTTTTACACAATCAACAAGAACACAGATTAGGTACACAAGCCACTGATTGGCGCTCTAGTCTGCACAATCATTTGATTGACAGCAATTTTCATATAACAAACAGATGTCTTTTGCCTAGCTTGACTACTGACAGTGCTTGACCACTGACAATGCCAAAAATGCTGAAAATCACCATTCTATCATGACCATTTTGGAAAATAATGTAATGTTTCTATCCATTGCAAACATATCTATGACAGTTTTTTGTGTGCATACATGTAGATTTAACTTCACAATGAAAAAAGCTGGTAAAAGCAGCATTTTTGGCAGCTTGTCTCCATGTGTTGCCCCTTCAACTACATTTTGCATAATGAGCGTCACCAATATACCATCTCTATTTGTACCAGGACTCTGTATTTAAACAAGGAAAATTACATACAAGAGCAATATTTCGAGTTTTGAGACCAGTTTGTTCTGAGGAAATGTAATTAATGTGAGCCGTTTCTATTGTTTATGAATTGTGGGCATTATTAAGGTAGTATGCGCCTCGAAAGTGAAAGACTTCAACTTTTGTTCAAACTTTTCTCAGGGATTCTTTCAACCATACTCTTTCAAAATCAAGAATAAAAATTGGGGGTCACCATGAAAATTCTGGTACTAGAGAAACAAATTGCCCAAGATTTACTGATATTTGAAATTCAAAATGGCCGCCATCCCTGTGTTAACTCTATGAGGAAAAGTAAATCTTCGATTTTCGAAAAACTTAGAGGGTGAAAACTTTTTTTACTACAAGAGCTTTAAAATGAACCCTGACAAGTGGTAGATTAGAATAGAATTGATAAAATTTGAAAGCTTGAATATCTGTCCCTGAGATGCGTCTTACCTTAAATATAGAAGCAAAGAGAGCAGCAGCATTTATGCCTGGTGTGCTTAAGATTGCTAGAAATGTAAGACACATACTAAAAGTCAGTAAATGAACTTTAAATAAACATTTACACTGGAAATAAGTACAGCAAACAAAGAAAATAAGCACAGCATTACCTGGTTCTTGGTCAAGAGTGACCAAATAAACATCAGCAAAATCTTCCTATCTAATGCCCTTTTAAAAAATGCTACTGGTACCTTATGATACACAGTAACTCAAGATATTCAACAAACTAAACTTCAAACTGAGCTACTGGTGCATGGATACTATTCCATGTACAATCAAAGCCCATGTACAGTAGAAAGTCTGTGAAGGTCCAAAAGATAAAGACAACAAGCATTGCAGACGAGTTGACCAATGTCCGTTTAAGGGAAACTGTCAGCTTAGTTGCACATGTATACGTTCAAATTAAGTTACAATAGATAATGAAAATTTCATATTAACCTGCTTTTGACTGATAGAAATCACATTCAAATGCCTCTACAATAATCAGAAATACTCTTACAAGCACATGGAATGTTGCAATCAAATCTGGATGTGAACAGAAAAGGGACAAGGATTCAGTATTCAGTGTACAACATACTGTATGTAAGCAGTGAAAACTTACTGACTCAATGCCTGCAAAACACCTGAAAGATAGCCTGCTAAATGACAGGACACAACTAAGTCACTAACACAATCATAATAAACTTCATCTACACAGCAACATACTGTAACAAAGGAAAAATCCATTAAATTCCATCAACACATCACCTGTATTCACCAATGACAGAGATGATATGATGCAGTGCCAGTGAGTTCAAATTACTGAAACTCAAGACTTTCCTTTTTTCCCTTACTCTATTTGAATAGTTTTTTATAGCTTGAATGCTTTTGTACTCAAATAATCTATAATAAATTTAAATACTGCATCGTTATTTACCAATACATTTTCACTTTTTGTCTCTTGTTGTGTAGGTCCTTACCAAGGAGTAAGTCATATGGGAATCTTCACAGCTCCAGACAGATGTACTAATATTGAACTTACAGTGTGTTCACAGTGAGACAGAATTTGGTGCCGTCTTCTGCCTTGAGTTCTTCATCAATCAAACTGTTGATGTTCAAAAAATTCACTGAATCAGATCATTTTCTGAAACCGATATGCAAAGGACAGTTCTTAAACATTTGTTGATGCTTGTTTTTTTTTCCAAATGAATCATGTATTTGGTGATAATCTACAATGTTAATGTCTCTGTGTTTGATGAATCCAGCATTACCTTGAAATGGCTTTACATTCAACATTCTCAATACTGCCACACTAATAGATTAAAACTTAAAAATGAATCAATTTTTAGCATGATTAAAACTCTAGGTTTTAATAGAATAAGGTAATCTATTCTGATGATGGAAAGCTTTTCCAATTACCAAATTAAAATTCATCCAAAGAGAACTGCCACTTTTTTCAGATCACTGCTGTATCTTTACATTTTTTTGTATTGATAATATAAATATTTGATGTGTGAGATTTTGTTTTTGTGTCCTCTTCATATGCAAATTATTTTCATGCATTAAGGTAGTATGCACCTCGAAAGTGAAAGACTTAAACGTTTGCTCTAACTTTCCTCAAGGAATCTTTCAATCATTCTCTTTCAAAATCAAGAATAAAATTAGGGGGTCACTGTGCAAATTTTAGAAATAGAGAAACAAATTACCTAAGATTTACTGATATTAGAAATTCAAATGGCCACCATCCGTGTGTTAACTCTATGGAGAAAAATAAAAAATTTCGAATTTTGTAAAACCATATATGGTAAAACTAAGCCGATGAAAAGTTTTCTTTCACCAAGAGCTTTAAAATGAACCCCCACATGTGGTATATCAGAAGAGAATTGGAAAAGTTTGAGAGTCCGAATGTGTGTCCCCGAGGTGCATTCTACCTTAAAAAGATGATGGAAAATCAAGGAAGCAAAGACTTTACACTGAACTGTTGGCAATAAAACTAAATTCATCAGCGTATGGTTACTTTTTTTGTCAATCCAGTAAATGATTTAACAGTCTAAAGTAGTCACCTGTAGAAAAATTGTGTATAAGAATATTCCTGAATTTATTTGAACAACTTTGTAAATAATGTATATAAATCAACTTTCTAAATTTTGGATGTTTGTATGTACTTTATTTGGATAAATAAATTTCACAGCATATTTTTCAAGCAAGGTAGTGTATACAACTAGTATTCCTTCTCTGACCTGATAATGACAATAAATTTGCTCACTTACTTATTTTGTCAGTAGCATGAAGTGTGTGAAACAAGTTATCTGTCATTACTGAAATAATTCCTGTCCATATCAATCAACTCAATAAATATTTTTGAGCATAAAATAATGTATATTACCTGAATGAGTGTTGTGAAGTATGATTTATTATCATTCACACTATGTAAGATAGATTTAAGTTGATCCATTCAGGATTGCCCTATTCCACTTTTTCATGAAACCTGTATTTGTACTGTTGTAGAAGTTTTTGTCATTTTTGATGTACGAAAGATTCTATTTCTATTTGTATAGTGTGTACTTGTCAAGGAAGAACCCCATTTATGAGCTTCCACATTATTAGAGAATCATGTCTTGCAAAGGTTTATTTGATACTAGCCTCTGGCAATTGCTCAAATGGTTTGCACATCCACAAAAGAAATATTTCCACTGTTTAGATATTATTACCATAGATTTCTATAATTTGGACTACCTTGATCGATAATTGTTTAATTGAAATGTTTACATTCCTTCATTTTTTTTTCTATGTAACATTTACTTTTCTCGTGAATTGCAATAAAAGTTTATAAGAAAAAACACATGCCATGTTTTGTGGAATTTACTTTCTTATGCTGTGAATGGTTATATGTACCAAAGAGAGATTATATGGTAGGTTAGCAGCATCTGTATATATGTATGTCCGTCCGGATCAAAAACTCCAAATGACCCCTATATGACCTTAACATTCTGGCATTTTTGATGATAGGAATATATTCAAAAATGCATCTCTCTGATAATACAAACATTGCGAAATTTGTACAATGACAATGATATATCGGACTGAGAGACAACTCTGATGAATGCCATGATGAAACCATAATCAGTGGCAGCGGTGAAAATGATGAAGAACTTTTTTGAAGCTTTTGAGAGACAGGACATTGTATATACTAGGACTTGAAGCAGAGTAGGGTTTTTGAAAAAGCAATCTTCCACAGATATTTTTATTGTCAGCTCAAAGTGTATTTATTTATATAATTTATTCAAAAGGTCTTTACTATTGTTGAATTTTGAATTCAATTCAAGTCTTAAATTGGTTTCAAATATACATATGGAGAGACTGTGATAGGATGCTATTAAACTGTAAATAGCACAAAGAAAAAATTGACAAAGTCATTAAAATTTACTCTAGAAATGACACTGGGATGGCTGCCATGGCATTGCGGTCAAACTTTGCAAACTTTGTGACCTATGTCCAGAATGTGCAGAAGACAGAATTCTTCATTGCCAACAGAAAAAACAAAACATGACGGGATGCTCGCATCTAAAAAACAGTACACTTTTTTGGGCTCTTTCTGCACTGATAATATGCAATCTAACGTAGTTATATCAAATATAATCAGACATTACATAACGCTTAGTCAACAACTTCAGATACCAATAGCTTGGCCGGTACTACTTTATGCCAAGGTATTGTACAGTGAAGCGGCACAAACTCAATCTCGTGTAAACCTTGACAACAGTATTATCATTTCAGGACATCGGAATTTGTTCCTACTTTTATTAATTTGAACTAACATATGGCTTGTAGTATATTTATAGGTCCTAATCTGTGAAAATTAGGGTACAATGTTCAAAGAAGTTCAAGGCGAACGATTATCTGTATGAGTGAAGTGTGTAAGGCAAAATCTCTTCCCCGCACACTGGCTTTAATCGCTATCTCTAATCACATTTTGCAAACAGCTTACGAGATGGCAAATAACTTTAATTAGAAGCTCCATACCCGTTGAAAAGCCCATTTGCCGGGGTGAATATGCCTTGAAAGTGCACTGTTATTTAGATGGGAACGTCCCGTCATGAAAAAAACGAGGTAAACACATGGAGAAATGGGGAAAATATTTACAACTAACTGCATGGTCCACAAGAATGACTTATTTTCACTGATACATTGATGTATTGTGTATCTATGTTGATACTTCTAACAGTTATGAGTAATGTGACTGTTTTTCCTTTTATGTGACTCCAATAAAAATCTTGTAAATACAAAAAAAGTGGTCATAATTTAAAGAGTCAGTAGACATGGGGGATTATACTGCTATTTTCAACAAAGGCACAAAGTATTCTCTGCCAACCCTGGCCATGATAAATGAACACTCCCTTAGTACAAAGTATTCTCTGCCAACCCTGGCCATGATAAATGAACACTCCCTTAGTACAAAGTATTCTCTGCCAACCCTGGCCATGGTAAATGAACACTCCCTTAGTATGAAGTATTCTCTGCCAACCCTGGCCATGATAAATGAACACTCCCTTAGTACAAAGTATTCTCTGCCAACCCTGGCCATGATAAATGAACACTCCCTTAGTACAAAGTATTCTCTGACAACCCTGGCCATGGTAAATGAACACTTCCTTTGGACAAAGTATTCTCTGCCAACACTCCCTTAGTACAAAGTATTCTCTGACAACCCTGGCCATGGTAAATGAACACTTCCTTAGTACAAAGTATTCTCTGACAACCCTGGCCATGGTAAATGAACACTACAAAGTATTCTCTGACAACCCTGGCCATGGTAAATGAACACTCCCTTAGTACAAAGTATTCTCTGCCAACCCTGGCCATGGTAAATGAACACTCCCTTAGTACAAAGTATTCTCTGCCAACCCTGGCCATGGTAAATGAACACTCCCTTAGTACAAAGTATTCTCTGCCAACCCTGGCCATGGTAAATGAACACTCCCTTAGTACAAAGTATTCTCTGCCAACCCTGGCCATGGTAAATGAACACTTCCTTAGGACAAAGTATTCTCTGCCAACACTCCCTTAGTACAAAGTATTCTCTGCCAACCCTGGCCATGATAAATTAACACTCCCTTAGTACAAAGTATTCTCTGCCAACCCTGCCATGATAAATGAACACTCCCTTAGTACAAAGTATTCTCTGACAACCCTGGCCATGGTAAATGAACACTTCCTTAGTACAAAGTATTCTCTGCCAACCTTGGCCATGGTAAACGATCACTCCCTTAGTTAAAGGTACATGTAATGCAAGTGTAGTTTACATCACTTTTTCACTCAGTCTCCGATAGTTCTTGCTTGCTTAAGGATACATATTAGAGGAGTAAATTACAATATAGCTGAAACATGAAGATATATGTTTTTAGAAATAAGCAAGAATTAGCTGTAGCAATTCAAAAGACACATCTGGAAGTTCATCAACAAGGATGGTTGCCGAAGTTGTTTCAAAAATTAAATTTAAAGATTTGACAAAGTCAGCTGTGTCCCCAAAGTTTTCAGGGCCCTCCAGGTCATCCCCATAATGGCATAACAACCATTATTGATTGAATGTAACAAATAGAATCACAACGTTGTGCATCTTAATAAAAACCCGCTTTTCCATTGTGTTCTAAAGTATGTTTTACAATTTTGACCCACGACGTATAGATGTAACTGGAACGCTATTTTGCTGCTGGCGAACGATGTGTAAAATATAATTCAAATATATGCAATTCGCTTTTGATGTAAGGCCCGCTATTACCGGCTTGACCGTTAATTATAGAAACCAATTAACGGAGCGTCAAATCGTTGAATTAGCTCGAGCACCAAAGCAATCATTATACAACGAATAATCACTTTATGGTGCTTCCGTATGGTCAATCGCACAATCTGGTGTAAAATTTCACATAGTACAGTACTTTTTGTCTCCTAGGTGAAAATTGCAATTATTTATACCGGTCGCTAGACAGTTTCACCGGCTATTCATTGTGTATTCGGTGCATTTGCAGTTCAATGCATGGTGTTTTGCATATTTGAAAGGATTCCAAATGCCTTCCGTTCAGATTGAACTATTTCGGAGGGACGCTTCATCTGCACATCTACGTGAATACGACTAATCGGAACAATAACTGTAGGTTACTAGTCTTAATGTTGTATTCCGGTAATTCTTCCTTTCATCACCTTTATGTATATGTAAAATTAGCGATTATTCTTTGTGTTTCAAAAAGTATACCCATTTTCTCAAAGTTGCTTTTTGTACACCCCTATAATAAATGGATTGTCCCTAAAACAACAACACAATACTCAACCCCACAGTACAGAACTGTGATTTCAACTTTGTTGGCGAGGAGTAACGTCTCACTCTGGATTTTCTCTGGATTACATATGTATTTCGCAGATTTTCCACGATGCAGTCCTTGGCCAGGACGCTCATTATTATCGGCTTAATTTCGGGTAAGTTCTATAGTTATTACATTATGATAGTGATCGTAAAATACCGGGCAGAGGCTGGATGAGTCCGTGATCGGTAAGGTGTACACTTCAAAGTTTGAGGTGGGTATGCACACACACTGTCGTGGCATGGAGATATAAGGTGCCCGCTTGGAGACGATTCGCTGACCCGTTCATACATTCAAAACTCAGGGGGACTTCATTTTCATATGAATGTATGATACGTCTCGGATTAAAGTATTTGTTGTCGTACTCAGTACAACACCCGTTCAATTTCGTAAGATGTCAGCTTTGAGCTTAGCAATGAGTTTCTCATGACGGAGAACCAGAAGTTTTAGCTGCGAGAACTCGCGTCTTCAAGGCTGGACTACATGTAATGTCTTCACTCGTTGTTCTCGTTTTGGTCAGGGTACAACTGTTGTTGAATCATTCTTGCAGGTTCTACAAACAGTCTTCTAATGTAAGCCTGTTTGAGATCCGATTCCACTGGCTTATCAAAAGTCGATTCCAAACGGTAATCTTTCGCTGAAGTCAGTAATATGGAACGATCATGATAAGGAACACACGGTTTAATGATTGCAAATGTGCTCATGATTAGAAAACTAACTTCAACCGATTTTACTATAAAGTAATTTTTCAGTGAAACTTGCTTGACATAAAACGTAGAGCCAGTGTTCTGCCTTGTAAGTCATAGGACCATGAAGATATATCGTGGTATACAAGGTTTATATAGATAACTGCCAAGTGAAGTCTTCCATGTCAACACCTGGTCATGATACAGTAATGGTTTTGTATTTTCGTTACCTGTTTAACCATCCATCATCTGTGTAAAGGGGACGTTTGTTAGCGTTAATAAAATCTAGTCTTTTCAGGAAGACCAACTCAAACGCGACAGAGGCTGAAGTGCACCTACTTTTAGTCTTCTTGCTTACGAACTGTATTTGTTGAAGTAACTGAAGACGAGACACATTCTGGCTGGTTTGGTTTTTACTACCATTCAAATATATTGAAGGGTGGTCCAGTCCAACAGGGAATGCAGTTCCATGCAGTTTTTGCATTTTATCAGTTCGGTGTCAAAAATGTCGTGTAAGTGAAAATATCAATGAGCAAATACCTGAGTACAATCTTGAGAGAGAGAAAGAAACAGTTACAACAGTTGTAAAAGTTTCTTCTCTATTCCCAAAGCGTCTGCAGTCAGGTATCCCTTTTTGTACAAACAAGAAATTTAGCAACGTGTCTCACAATTTTCAGTTGATACTACCCGTACAGGAATTCATTCACACAAGAAAAACCCTGAAATATACAGTTAGAATACAGAAACTTAGATGATCTAAGTTCAAATCAAAATATCAATGAGGGGACTGTTTGATGAGTTTGGAAACATGTTATTATATGAAAATAAACAAGTGGAATGATGAATTTAGAAACATGCGATTCGATGAGCAGACTTTTATATTCACAGTATTGTCAATGAAAATATCAGCTCTACAGTATTGTGGAAGCTGTTTAGAAGACAATACAGGTGATACACGGTGGACAGTACTCATGAACTCCCTTTCAGGTAGAGATTACTAACAAATATTCAGAAAACTCATTGAAAGAAATGCAATAGTTTGATATGGTCTTCCTAAAAATTCACCTTTATTGTCAGAAAACAGGAAAAGAGGTAGTTTTGTTGTTGGAGCTGTATCAGTTGTTGTATTGAAATCTCCTTGTTCAAATCACCTAACAACTTACCGGTATCTGTCATAAGCTGTGAACCATGGAACAAGATCACTTGTTGGAAGGATGTTCATGAAATAAGTAAAACTACGCTGCAGACACTTCTGAGCATTTCTGACATGTTCTTCTAACCTTTCAACTTCCATTGGTGATGTTGACTTCAGATCAACATATTCATAACAGTGACAGAGTATCTCCTTCTCAAAATATACAACACAGGATACTGTAATGTACTTTGATGCCATTAGGTGCCACAGCATTATTGTATAGTTGATTTCATTGTATTTTGAAAGACAAGTTTGTCTTTCTTTGGAATCAAACACTTTAAATGTTCTTTAAGTTTGATCTCACAGTTTGCAATCATCATAGGTGAGTGCCGGTAAATTTTCAAGATGTAGGTACACTCACTCATGAATACCTGGACTTATATGCTTTAATATCATTAGTTAATGAAAGATATGTTGACAGTAATTAATCCCTCATAGGATGTTGTGGTATTCTCATTCATAGATTTCTGATGTTTATATGTTGCTGTACTGACAAAAATTTGCTGGCTCTGTTTGTCCTGTGGATATAGCTTTTGGCTAGAAGTTAATCGCACATATATGCCTGGAATGCTACCAAAGTTTTTAATTATTTAATACCCATACTCGGGCACATGTACTGTTATATCTCTCATAACACATGACAAGTAAGACAAAAATGTTAAATATTAATACCAAAATATATTTTAATTTTTGTTTTGTTTGTTTATAAAATTCTCAAACTCTTCAAACTTCCAGCTTAGTAGATTTGAAATTTTACTTTAAGGTAATATGCAGCTCAAAAGTAAAAGACTTAAACTTTTGCTCAAATTTTCCGCAGTGAAACTTTCAACCATTTTCTTACCAAAGCAAGAATAAAAATCAGGGGTCACCCTGCAAACTTTGGTACCAGAGAGACAAATAACTTGCAATTTCTCAATATTTGAAATTCAAAATGGCCGCCATCCCTGTGTTAACTCTATGGGAAAAAATAAAATTTTGGATTTTTGAAAAACTAAGACATTGAAAACTTTTCTTTCGCCAAGAGCTTCAAAATGAGCCCCCACAAGTGGTAGGTCAGAAGAAAATTGATAAAATTTGAAGGCCTGAATTTCTGTCCCCGATTTGCGTTCTACCTTAAAGCTTGTTTTGATGTTTGATAGTGAAGAAGCAACAGCAGCAGTTGCCTTGTGTTGTTACAATAATCGGAAGAAAAAGTTGTGATGTGGTATCGTAGTTGCAGTTCTTCCGGATAAGACAAGGAAAAGTTGGATATGGGGTAACTTGCCATCAGGGTTTGTACCTTGATAAGGTATCATGACAGCCTTAGATTGTAATATTGGTAATGTTCTAATCAGTTAGTATTGGTTTAATGTTATAGTGGTAAGATTGGGGTCATTTGTACCTAGTGTGTGGTAAATTATGTTCAAAGGTGAGATTTGCTTGCGTATATTTAGGTGATGTTGCATAGAAATAGAAAATAATTTTGGAACAGCAAGACTATGGTGCAGCAAGACTATGGTGACACATAAGCTTCACCATGGATTGACATGGGTAGCACTAGACATACACATAGATTATTAAACATACCAGACATTGAAACACTTACAAAAAAGACCATGGTCAGTTAATGTCATTTGCGACAAAATCCGAAATATATTTAGTGATACTATTACAGCCTGTGTAGCCTAACCATAAACCTATGACCTATGACCTATGAGTTCTTTAATTACTGATTTGTTTAGTCCAGGGTGTTGTTCAAGTGAAATGCACAGGTTTCACAAATGCACTTGAATGTGATATAGCAAAGGTGAATGTGATATAGCAAAGGGAACAACTAAAGATTAGTGGACACACGCAAACTTAAAGGGATTTTCAAGGGGGCTCTGATGGGGTGGGAGGAGGGGGCAATGATGTTATGAGTGGACTCCCTAGGTCACTAACAATTCAAACAAATTTCTTTGTGTCAACTTATCTTCAGTCTTGCCAAGCAAAGAAAAGTTGCAGTGCTTCTTCAGGCGTTTTGATCAGTTGATACCAATGATAGTGTGAAGTTAGGGGGAGAAGGGGTTGCTAGAAGGCATTCATTTGGGGTGAGGGGGAGGAGGGGTTGCTAGAAGGCATTCAGTTGGGGTGAGGGGGAGGAGGGGTTGCTAGAAGGCATTCAGTTGGGGTGAGGGGGAGGAGGGGTTGCTAGAAGGCATACAGTTGGGGTGAGGGGGAGGAGGGATTGCTAGACGGCATACAGTTGGGGGGAGGAGGGATTGCTAAAAGGCATACCCTGAGGCGGTTCTGCAAGGTTGTAGTCAGGATATAAGTACGAAGAGAACTCTGATGGTGTAATGAAGAGGGGTTTTTTTACAGGGAACTTTTTGATATAGATATAGTGAAGATACTGAAAGGGTTTAGATAGAGGTTGTACATTGAGAAGACCCCAGGAGATCATAGTTAGTGGTCACTTACTGAGGAGACATTGGTTGTGGCAAGAGAAATCTTCTGTGGAGTTCTAGCAAGATTAAATGAACTGACCAATAGAAATTTTAGTTTAATTGGTGGTGAGTTCTAATGATTGGAGTCATTTGAAGTTTGTAGTGAGGGTACTCTGGGAGGTTTTAGTAGAGTTTGTGAACTGGGGACTCTGGGGTGTTATGTTGAGGGGCTGTGTACTTGAGAGTCTCTTGGATGTTGTATTGAGGGGCCGGGTTGTGTACTGGAGGGTCTCTTGGATGTTCTATTGAGGGGCCAGGTTGTGTACTGGAGGGTCTCTTGGATGTTATATTGAGGGGCCAGGTTGTGTACTGGAGGGTCTCTTGGATGTTCTATTGAGGGGCCGGGTTGTGTACTGGAGGGTCTCTTGGATGTTATATTGAGGGGCCAGGTTGTGTACTGGAGGGTCTCTTGGATGTTATATTGAGGGGCCGGGTTGTGTACTGGAGGGTCTCTTGGATGTTCTATTGAGGGGCCGGGTTGTGTACTGAGGGTCTCTGGATGTTATATTGAGGGGCCGGGTTGTGTACTGGAGGGTCTCTTGGATGTTATAGTGAGGGGCCGGGTTGTGTACTTGAGGTTCTCTGGGATGTTGTGAGGGGATGTGTACTGGGGACTCAGGAATATTGTGGTGAGGGGTTATGTACTGGGGGACTGGGATGTGGTGAGAGGTGTTCTGGGGTATCTGTGATGTTATGGTGAGGGACTTATTTAATTAGGGGACTTGAGTTGTAGTGAAGGGTTGATTGGGTCATGGGAGGCTGTGTTATAGTGAGTTATATTTCAAATTTACATAGTAGACTCTGAGAGGAGAGTGTAGGAGCAGGTTTAAGTTAGGGGCTATGCACTTATGGGGATTTTATTAGGTTGTATTGAAAGGTCAGGGATGGAGGGGATTCTGGAAAATTGTAATTATTTACAGGAAGTCAAGGGGCTGCTGTGGTCATGAGATAAACATGAGATATAAATTTCAATGAAAGGAATTTTAGAAATAGTATGTTTTAGTGAATCCATTGATGTAATAACTTGTATTTAATTTCACTGTCACATCATGTAGCAGTGTTGTTGGTATTTTGATCAACATTAGCATGAAGTCCCAGTGAAGCCAATTTTGTATAGTGAAATGTTGTGATCAAGGGGCAGTCTAAATATTGGATATTTTTATTGTTGAAGATGTCAGTGAAGGGACATACCTTATTGAAAGACTGAGTGTGTTGATGTGTTTGGAAAAGATTGTTGTCAGGGAAGGAGTGGTGCTAGTGTACTGTGGGATTGTTGTTATGGTTGTTGTAAACAGAAGTTAGAGCTTGGACTAACCCAGGATTTGTTCTCAGAAGATACTATCTTCAATAAGGAGATTATGTAGTGATGAGGAAATTGTAGTAAGGGTGTTACATAGCGAAAGGAAGTCATTGTAAAGGGTTAAAAATAGTGAAAGGATGTCGTTGTAAGGGTTAGTGTGTTGAAAGGAAGTTTTAGGGCATAAGTCACCGATAGCAGCAGAAATCTACTTAATTTTGCACAATACATTAAACTATGATAGCTGAATGTAAACACAAAGAAATAAACTGATCTGTGAAATTCATTTAATGCTATGTCCTGTAATTTTTTTTTCAGTTTGAAGTGTGTCAAATGTGTGGCACACACCCAGTAGTTAATGGCTGGCATAATTGATGGTATGTATTGGAAGCTAACAATCTGCTTTGCATCACCATTCTATTTGTAAGCCTTGGTACCAGCCTTGTGCCACAATGCCCTCAAGATATAACTCCATTGTGTAGGTCAAAGGTCAACATCTAGAGTACCATCCTGTACTTTGTCACACTTGTTGGAAAAATAATGTCATGTAAGAGGATTACGTTGGCCTTGGTTTTGCTTGATTAAATGAAAACAGATCATTCCATCGAATTTGATATCAAATGAGATTTAATTAGCGTCAATTGCTTGATCCACTCCTAATGCAAATGAGTTGCGTAGTGGATTAACTCATTGTTTCATGTGAAAGGTCTCTGGAATTTCATTGTTAAGGATTTCCAAGTTGTTGAAATATTAAAATGTCTGGGATAACAGTATGTCAACACATTTACTGTTGCTAGACACCAACAGTGTCAACACAGACTGATTTCAAGAAAACAAGTTGGCTGAAAATAGCATCATTTGGATGGAATTTAAGTAAATCAAATAGGATGAGATACTGTGTGTGGCAAAGTTATTTTAGAAGACATCTCATTTAAAAAATTGCAATAGCCATGCCAAGTGATGCTGTGTTTTACTGTAGGCAGTTTTCTTGTCCAGAGTCAATGTTCCGTATCTGAATGCTTTGTTAGTGGAAACCAAATCCATATTCATGTTCTCTGAAAGTTAATGATACAATGCTGCCATTTTCTGTGAAAACAAAACAGGTAAATATACTGACCATTGGAGAGGCAGGCATGGAATGGATGGTGTTGTTAGTAATGATCACACTTAAAGAATGCCAAGGGAGTAAGTCAACAGAGAAACAAACTGGTGACTTGTAAAGTAGGAAAAAAGGAATTAATTCTGGTATAAAAGGAAGACTACAATGCCATGAATTTCCTGCATTTAGAATACAGCTACTGTTGCACAACCGCCTTCAGGTTGACTTTTATGATTTGTAAATGAAGTCATTTTGTCAACCTCTATTGCCAAGGCATTGTTCCAATGGATATTGGAGAAGTGGATATGCAGTTAGTGATCACTACTGAAGTAGATTTTTGGACACACACAAAGGGTATTGCGAAATACCTGTTGTTAGCTTTTACATAATCAGCTGGTACTGCCATCCCCTTAGTGTTCACTGTCAGATTGAGAACGCTTGGCCATAATTATAGTTGTTACTAAGCTAGCTTGTACTGTACAAGGCTTTGTTGTTCTGCTACAGGGAGTACAATAATGTGTTAGTACGACTCTTCTATCGTGATGGAAGGCATAATACTGTTACCATGCATAAATGACACTGTGGACAATATAGGATGTAGTTTATATCTGAGACATTAACTGTTGGTTTGGACTTCAATGTTTTGGTTGTAAAATAAGCTAATAAATGTCACAGTGTTGCATTTCCAGGTAAGCTTTTTAGTCAGAATATCAGAATAAACACTATTTTGAAGTTCCTATTATTTGAATCTACCTCCATTAGTTTTCTACAAACCCAAATCTATAGAAGCCTAATCGCAAAGACACAAGTCCACATTCTCATGTGTTACAAGAAGTTTAATGAAATTTGCCATTCACTCCCATTTCTAATTTCCTGTAGCACTTACAATCGACAAAACTTTGACTGTGGCATGCAGACTGTATGTCTCCATGTGTGCCAATATATCTGGTCAAAGTGGAGCCACTGTAAAAGCTTCTCAGTGATTGAAATCAGAATCAGCAACGCTTGAATAAACCTGGGTGTCCTTCACTGAGTGATTGATCAAATGAATCCACATGTGTACTGGGACAAGATAAGAATTGAGGTCACCTTTGATACAAATGTGTGTCACTGTTCATCTTTACCTTAAGCAATGATTTGAGTATACCAGTGAAGATTTTCTATAAAATACCAACCATAGTTTGCTATTGGAATGTTAAATATATCTACCATGTTATCGACTGATAATGGATTGACCATGTGAGGTTTGGAAAAGCCTTGAAAGTTAAAATCAGTCACATGACTGAGTGACACTGAATACTATTTTATCTTTGGTGACAATTGGAGTTCAATATTTGACAAGCATTGTAGTAGTATATGACTTGTAGATTTGCCAGGAAAGAGGGCAGGCTGATACGTTCTTGTAAGCTGTAAATATTAATGTTTAACAAAAAAGTCGCAGATCTGACATGTGCTGCATAATAGTGCTATTCATAAGATAAGATTAAATATGTTTGTTGCTTGGTTGAAAGAATGTGCTGAGGTTATCTTTAATGCCAGTCAGCAAATCTTATTGCATGATATTAATCAATTATGCCTACTTAGTGTTTCCCGTGACCAATTCTGCCTTTTAGTTAATGTTGGTAGTGTTTCCCTTAATCAATCCTGTGAATCCCTTTTCCTGCCGAGCCTCCCTGTCTGTTATCCTGCCAAGTCTGTCAAAACCGGCCCCCTTTTCTGTGTCTACAGAAAATTGGCTCTCCTGCATGCTTTCCTGCCAGGCATTTGGCGGGAAAATACCACATTTTAGGGGTATGATTTACCAACCATATACGTGTTAGACTTCCAAAGTTTTTGCATGCCTGTATAGAGGGGCACCCCCGCTCATGGTGTTGTGTGGAGAAAATAATGAGGTCTTGGGCGTTGTTTGCCCCGGGGGACCTGTATATTGCAGTTTCTAGCTTACTTTTGCGGAAGTAAAGCTCGTTCGCCGTCACGCACATCCACACCGCGGAAACATCACCTCGCTTGTGGGTTAGTAGAAGACCCAGGGTTTAGTGCTATGGGTGCGGCAGCACCCTAAAACCTGTCCTGTTCCTCCTAGGTTGTGTCTCTTGGCCATGTACTTTGAATGACTTGGGAGAGTCGCACAGTGCAGTCGGCTTTAACGTGGTGTCAACGACTTAGCTTTTCCATGGAAGGAAAGCATGTACGTAGTTTGGCCTGATCAGGGCACAGTTACGTCATTAGTGCTACCATTTCCTAACAGGTGAGTTGTGCAGTTGTTAGTAAGGTGTAGTTTTGTACCATCTTAGCTCTAGGTAATGCAATTGCTATATGCACTACCGATATGACAGATGGTTGGTAGAACGTCTGTGTCGTACTAGTACAGCCTCCTTTGGGCTGTACCCCTCCCACGTGATACGTATTCATCCATTACTATAGTGTCCTTACGGATCTGCCAAAAACGAAACTTGGGTACAAACGAAACGAACAAAATTATGCGGTCATGGTAGAGTATTTTATTCAGGAGTCTGTCTCGACATCTGAGTGCCAGGTCCATGTTACAAAAATTACAATCTGGGGAATTGTAATCTATGTGGTACAAAATAATCTATGTTTCAATTTACAATCAGCGGATCGTAAAGCACAAACAAACAGCACAACCGTGGACAAGCAAAATATTAAGACTTTATCGTTTATTATTATTATCGTTTGTTATTATCATTCACAATATCTTCAATTTATATAAAGACAATTATCAATTATCTGCATGCATTTCAAGGACAAGGATAACCTTTGCCTCTCATGTATTTATGCAGTTTGTAATTAACACAATTTAGCAAGGTGAAACTTTGGCTACATGCCAAGTGGGTGTTATAATCTACTGGATTATATATTTAGCAACTTGATGTTTCTACTTCATATTGATTACAATATGAAACTCAAAGATTCATTTATTTTTTTTAAATGGTCACATCGGAGTAAAAGTAGTGAAATTTGTGGACGTCATTTGCCAGAATTCTTCATAGATAAAAAACTGATTGCTTTAAATGATGAAACAGTGTGTATCAAGAAAAAAATTAATGTTGTCAGTGAGGACAGAAATCAAATATGGTGTGAGTGTTCTAATAGGGAACAGGTGTCAGGGAGGGCAACTGGATCAAAAGTGCAGGAAAAAGTATTTTCCCTTGCAGTTGCACCCATCAAACTTTGCCCATTGTACATTATTTTATCATTGTTTCATGGTTATGACTTATGTTAATCTAAAAAGGTAATATCACCCACTATAAATAGTATAATGAAAGTCATTACACCTTGTTCATGTTTGTGCACACCGTAAAACAAATATGTGTTCCAGCTCTTCATATATAACTATCATCTTTATAGTACACGTGCCTTGATCTGCTAAATCCATATGTGGTCAATCTTTGCACCAGGACTTAGATGAGTCACAGTGTCTTGTAACAAAACTTTCTTTCTTTCTGTGTCAAATGTGTGATAAAGAATAGATCCGACGTGCATTCAAGCAGCAACACTTGATTGATTTGTATTATTTACGTCAATTTATTTATTTTTTGTGTGTTAACAAATGTGTCAAGGATTAGAACAATTCTGATCACTGATATATCATATATGCCACATTAGTCCAGTTATATATTCATTGCAATAGAGGTTATGCATCAAGTCAACAAGAATTGATGACATGATGTTTTGTTGTTGGCTGTCCAATTTTAGCAGATTTGGCAAAAATCTTGCTAAATGCGATTTTTCCACTTATTTGGCCCATCACACAGAACAGTGTGAATACTTCTCATTACAAATTGGTATAAGGACAATGCACTATAACGGTACTGTGTGCCGCTTTGTGTCAAAGGCCATATGATCTCCTGGTCACTATTGTGCTATGCATTTTTCAAGTACCTGTGTTTGAAATAACTGCAACCAAGTCATCAGCAACAGGGTTCAACAACTCCCAAACAATTAATGGCTTGTTTCTAATTAATTTGTCGTTTCAAATCTTACAAGATTTAACTTCAAAAAGTGTCAACATTTTTATCTCAGAAACTGAAAATGTCATATTGCCAAGATTCTGAAATAAGACACATGTATGACCACTGTCATTTTGAGATCTTTAATATCTCTACATCAGAATTCATAATGAAATTATTTTATCAAATGTACACATATATATTTGTGATAATAAATGTTAGGCTAAAAAAGCGAAAAAACTCCATATGAAAATTGTCCAAAAAATTTGCAATGGACAACCACTTGACATGATGTATATACCAATAGCACTGTTCACGGTTACAGGTGTGTTACTAAATATAGCTGTACGCGTGCAACATCGGACACTGCTGCTTGAAATGGGGACAAAGTTTATCAATGTTGCATGCGTAGCTGTTTTTGTAGCTTGTACTTTGAGTTGTATGTCTTTTAGTATTTATTGTTACACTAGCAGTTGCCTACTTAGAAGTATTTTCGTCATTCTTGCGTGCATAATTTTCAAAAGCGTTATCTAAAAATGCGGACATTTATTTATTATTGCATATTATTAATTGACAGAACAATAATGTCAACTGTGAACAACCCTATTATCTCATAGCAATGTGGTGGAAAATTGTAGAAATTTAAGTTGATTGTCAAGGACTTACTATCAGTGACAGTGTGTGTGGTATCAAACGTGTTTCATTTTCAGTTTGTAACTAATGACACGACGAAGGAAGAGTACGGTACATGTAGCTAATCTAAACTTGAATTCAACCATACAACTGTTTATATGAAAAAATTTATTGTAAATTTTGACAATACTTATTTTATGATGATTAACAATGACAAACCAATGTGATGATGTGATGTATGCAATCAAGGCAGATTGGTCTTCATATGAACATCGCAGTAGTTATAGTGTTCTTAACTAGCCAGCATAATTGATATCCACAAACAGGTGATGTTTCAGAAATTCATCAGAAGGAATTTGCCTGGTAGATTTACTGTTAGCTGTCCCTTGTGCATCAGCTATTTCTGACAATTGTCCTCAGTTTTCAAGTACATGTAATTCTGCTTGTTCTACCTAACTTGTTATTCGTAGGTCAATATATATTCTGTTTCTGCAGAGACTTTCTTTGGTCTGTTGTTGTAAATTGACCATTGTGTATTTTTCGACCTGTAACCATGAAAGTAATCATTTAAAAGGTGAATTTAATGATTTATGTGTCATGTGACAGAGCTGTGTTATTTCATGTTATTTCACATAATATTTTAAAGAACAAGAAAATTAACATTGCATAGTTAGAGTACATGTAGCATGATTGTAAAAGAGATTATTGAACTTGTACATTTCTAATCCCATGTTACTGACTGGCAAATATTGATAGACAAGTGGTTGAAGTGAAGGACTTGCATGGGCCAGTATTATTTGTTCTGTATGAAACCAAATAAAGAAAGAAAAGGCTTTAGATCTAGACCAGCGATGTCAGTATTTTTTCTAGGTCATTAAGATGAAAAATAAATATGGAAAAATGATATTGTTCTACAAAAAGCACAAAATGTGATCACTGGCTGACAATGGTTCTACTCCAGAATAAAAAGGACAAGATATGTTATACCAACGAGATCATAAGATGGCAGAACAAACAAACCCAAGTGTACAAACGCATTTTGAAATACATGTTTAGTATGTGCCCATCTGTGCAGGGGGTTTTGGTGGTATGTGCCGTTAGAATTCTAGGTTTAACCCAATAGCAGTATTCAATTCTGACTGCATCAGTCTCAACGATGAACTTGCTGATTGCTGTATGTTAAACTTACTTCAATGCATATAAACACTCCATGTGTGTTGTTTTCATGCCAGTACTTGGATCTTGGGAGATCACAAAACAATGAAAGTGAAATGAAAAAACTGAGTGACGGGTTTTTTGTGGAAAATTTTGTAAGAGACTTAATATGGATAACAAATATGTTATATTTTTATCACATAACTTTTAGCTTATGGAAGTACCTGGGAAACAAAGTACTTGTTCACTTTATAACATTTATGGGGGTCTCACTTGTCTCATTGAAATTAAAAAAACAACGGGTGGAGTTAAAAACATTAAATATTGATGTTCTTTGATAAAGTATGCGTATCTGGTAATGCTACAGATTTGATAAATCACTGCTTTTATTACAAATGTCTGTGTTGTTCAGAGAAAGATATTTTAAATTTTATCCCCTTTGTAGCAACAGAACGACAGGTGCATGGACAAGCAATCCAAAGCATGCAGTTAATCAAAAACATTAAAAACTTTTTGTTATTTCATCCCAGCTTTCACAGTTATCTTCTTCACTACAAAAGCTATTGAAAACTTACAGGTACTATGCTATAATCATATTCTAACAGTTTGACCTGTCCACCACAGATCTTGATACTGCTTATGATGTGAATGTCGTAAATATTTTCATAGCTATGCCAAGCATTTGGGAGTTGAGACCTAATATGATAGCATCTGAAAGCTAGTACATTTGACCAGCAATATATACAGACATGTCTAAAAACATAGTTTGCATTATGATATAGTAATGACTATAAAATACTAGCCGTGATATTTTATGGTAAACATTGAGATACGTGTCATCTCTTTTAGAGTATTTCTGAACCTCATTTGCATCCTGAAAAACTTAACAAACAAAACAGCTGTTTCTCTATGCTCATGATGCAATGTTGTCGACATAAAAATTTTAATTACTTTTAGGACAAGGATATTTTGGGTAGCTAAAGACAGGATGTTAAATCTTGTAACGTTATCCTGTGGTGCTCTCAATTTGAAGTTCTTGTCATTTTTGTACAAGCTCCTGAAATATTTTTAAGAGTCCCACAGCACAATCTACATTCAAAGAGATAGTGAACAGGTGCATTGACAGTATTACATCATAGGTGCAACACCTGTTGACATGACAACTCTTAATGTGAACAAACAAAGTGGCCACAACAGTGTAACAGTGTACTTTGTGCTGTGTAGGCAGTGAATGATCTTGAGCAACGGAAATCAGGAGCATTTGGAAGAAGAGGAGAATATTAGATGGATGCCATATTCAACTTTAAATAGTTCTTTTCCTGTGACTTTTTTGATTCCAATTATCTTTCCGTGTGGTGTTCAGTGAGACATTGTAGCATGGTTGTTACTTCAGTGTAAACAGTCCGGGTCATTTCCAAAATTGGTGATGCTATACCATAATATTTTCTTTCTATCATTTGCCAATCAGCGGCAAGTGCGCTATCAGACAAAATTGTATTTCCTGGCAACCTCCACATGTGTCCATGGTTACGTACGCCATAGTGTATTGAACTCTATCCTGCTGTAAACTCTTCCGTTGCACCATTCACACAACTTTCGTGTCAAAAATATTGTCAGTGGTGGAAGAGGGGTTTTGCCAAAACACTTGGTGTTGCACATTTCATGGAAATACAATGTCATTTGTGAAATAACAATTGTGCCAAATTCTTTCATTATCTCAAACAGTTGTGAACACACATTTTCAAAATCGGTATGATTTTTAGTCTGCGTCGGACAATCACAACTTAGGTTATCGATGTAGGTGTATAACCAGTACTCTGTTGCTGTTCCAAAGAATCTCCAGTAGTTGTCATTTGGAGTTTTACATGACAGACATGAATTGGAAATATAATTGACATTGATTGTTATACCATACTGACTAATAAGACAATTAAGAAATAACTGCATGTAGTATGTATTTCTTACAAACTCAGAGTGGCAACACAAACTTCACTTTGTGACAAAAAGCTAAAGTTCAATGCAAATTCACAAAATTTGTATTGACATAAGATCATAGGAAGTTGAAGTTGAATAGTGTTTTGGCAAAGCTGGTGTATTTTAGTCTAGAAATAAACTTGTTCAACTTGTTCAACCAATTAGAAGCCAATATTTATTCAAATCCAAAAGAGGCACTGAAAATGTCCATGGAATTAACAGTTTCATATGTAATAAAGATTTTAAGTTTCCTTGGGATTTTCATTGACAAGCTCTGATATACAGAAAAGGATAGTTCTGATATATGTAGTTCTATTGATAGACTGTGTAGCATGCAGTTAGCATATATTTGAATTGTGGTTTCACCTTAAGTGACCACATTCTTTGATGACTTATTGAAACACATGTAAAGGCGTAACTGTTAGCTGCTGTTGGTCTCTGGTACATTGAGTCTTATTTGTTGGCTAATAATTCACATCAGTGATGAATGTTCTAGGGTAACAATAATTTCTTTGATACTGCTGGGCCCCCATCTTAAGTCTTGTGTTTAAGATTCATTGAACACTGAATCAACACGACACAATGTATAGGAAAGTCTCTTTTGTGGTATCAGCTACATGTATGTGGAAGTATCAGCTTTGATATCATGGCAAGTGGGAGTTTGTTTTTGATGTCAGAGAAAATGCTGAGCACATTGGTATAAGAAATAATGCAGTTAGTGTAGTGGTTTTATACTGTATTCATTTATGATTTCACCGTTACAATCGTATGACATGGGGACAAGTCAAGTGTTTTTTGATAGTTTCCCTGTAAAAGGTAATAAATTGCTACTACTTAAACAGGATTGGCCTTTATAGAAGCAAGATTATTGTAAATCTATGCAAATGTAAAAAAAGCCACGCCACTGATCCAACATGCGGTGTTTGGTCCCATAATTTTGCCATATTACAGGCGTTCATTGTTGTTGAATCTTGCATATGATGTCTGTGAATATACTGTATAGCTACTAAACTTGAGTAAAAAATAAACTGAAAAAATGTTCCGTTTTTTGTCGGAGAACGCATATGTTTCAAAATGTGTTCCCTGTGTGACCATTTGACCCCTCTTTGCATATGTCAAGAAAGAGCGCATCATGATTATTCAAATTTATCATGGTCAAGTGTTGCTATGAGAATTCAAAAACTCCCTGTATGCAAATGGCTGCGTTATCAGTAATCCCCCCTATTGTATGCCCATGGTCCTGTAACTTCCTGTTTAAGGGGTGGGATTGTAAAAAGGAGCAAGACGAAAGCTATGTTCATGCAAGATGCAAGATGTTTCCAAGGAAGCAACACAGGGAAAGACTTCCAGAAAACATTTGATAAAAAATTCAGAAATTAATGTTGTCTTCATCGTAGATACATTAATGATAGATAAATGTGCTAAACATTTGACAAGCTTTACTTCTCCTCTTGTTTATTTTGTTATAAAAGTTATATGAGAAATTAACGGGTAAGCCTAATTCAGTGCCACGTGCCGCGTCCCACTTGCCGCGTGCCAGGGACTCGTGAGAAATTATACGGAGGGAGGGAGGGCCTAATTAAAAAGAGTATTCGACGGAATCTGACACAAGCACACAACGGAATCTAGGAATTGCGTTAGTTTATACATGCCCAGAGTATATTCAGGCAACACCACAATAGCGCTGTTCACGGTTACAGGTTTGTTACTAAATATAGCTGTACGCGCGCGACATCGGACACGCAGCTTGAAATGCGGACAAATTTTATCAATGTTGCATACATGGCCGTTTTTGCAGCTTGTACTCTGAGTCGTGAATATGCCTTTTAGTATTCATTGTTACACTAGTAGTCGTGTACTAAGATGTGTTTTTGTCATTTTTACATGCGTAATTTTCAAAAGCGTAATCTAAAAATGCAGACAAATATTTATTTTTGCATATTAATGTATATTAACAGTCACGTAAACTTTGAACAACCCTATACCCATCTCAACCCTACCGTTGTTACGCCAAACTCACAAAAGTCGGGGATAGAAATTAATTAGATGGAATAAAGTCTTTAGAGTTTGACCAATTTCGACACTTCTGCACACAGAGAGGCCGACTTCGTCTTGGAGCCAAGTTGTCGCAGAGCAGAGAAGTTTTTGACCGGCCGTGTTCTCATTGTATTCAAACTTATTGACATGTAAAGACCGGCACAATTGTGCATTTTGTCCCAAAACGTTCGCGATCTTTTTGACAAACTGATGGTGAATCACAGTGATATTTGGGAAAGGGTGTCAGTCATTGTTTTTATTACCAGAAAGTAAATTGAAGTAATTCGGAACAACAAATGTTACGGTAACAGTGTTCTCCCTAGGCCCCTCAAGCATCACGTCTCCGTGACGCTTGCCTTGATCGCCGTGACGCTTGCTACAATGCCGTGATGCTTCAGATTTTCCCCTACACCCTTGATTGACAGCCCCACTTGACAGCTGAGTGTATTCATTGGCATGGGACATCGGTCAAAATTGCGACCCTCAAAAAAGGTTTATATGGCGTCTATACCTGATGACGGTTAGTCTACATGAAATCTCCATGGCAGTATTACGAATGCGCATTTGTATTTTAATTATTTTTCTGTTCTTCTTGTTGAGACAAACGGTGAAAGTATCAGAGCAGGAGAACGGTAGATTTCGTGGGCTGGACACGTTACAGTGCGTCATATTACGCTACGCTGACTTGACCTAGTTTCTCGATGTTGGGGTCACTGTCATATTATAAGTTTTTTGGCTAATCGTGCAATCGTTCTTTTGCATTCTTGTCATCTTTTTATTTCGCGCAAAGTTTTTAAAAATATGAGTTTGGATTAACTTTTTGGTCGCGAAATGATGTCTACAGTGACTTGTGACGTAAACAGGTCAGGCGATTTCCAAGATGGCGGTCAATGTGTGGGCTTTGAGCGTTTCGCGCTGTTTTCAAGTCCAGGTCTCGTTTCAGGTTGCTAAGGAGGCAAGTTACTAAAACGACAGGGGTTTCATAAATTTTGGTGACGATCATTCATGTAAATACGTAACAGTCCCTCTATTCATTGGGACCGTGACCGTAATGTGTTTATGTGCTCAAAAACTCGCTGGGTGGGTACACAGCCCTGATTGTGTGGCTTCGTTGCTCTGTATTATTTTGTAGACAAGTGACGCAATGTTTCATCGCAAATGTTTCTCCATGCAATGAGAGTTACGAGTTGAATTTTTACAACTGAAGTTGGCCTGCTTAAGAAAGCAAGATGTGACCGTTCAGTTTTCATGTATGAATTTATTGCAGTTCATGGTGCCACCTGTAAACTTGATTGTTTATTCCCCTGATATGTATGTTCATGCAGCAGTGTATAAGTAAATAAAAGGCATATTAAATGAGTACAATTTGCAGTGACTGTTTAATATGTGTGTATGTATTTAAATATATGTTAATGTATGTAAATTAATTATGTAAATTTTATGCAAATTTCCGACATGCTTGCCCTTGATCCTAGGGAGAACACTGGGTAATAACACAGCGTGTAGGTATAAAAGTTGGCTACAGATGGAGACATGCGGGATACGCTATCCGTTCACGTGATCGCTAGGTCGGAAGCAATTCACACTCAAAGTTGATGCCAAAAAGACAAAGTGAAATATTATCGGCTGATAATTTTAGTTTTTCTCTATATTCCTGCCTTTGGCAACCTTACCATATGGTCTACAAAATCAATGTACAGAATTTTGACTGATCAATTTTTAATGTTACAAATTTACGTGCAGTGTGATTTTGAAAAATACTGGCCCTCCCTCTCTATAATTTCTCTCGAGTCCCTTTCTGTATATGCACAGAATTCGCTGGTCATTCGCTGGTACCCAGTTCATGCATTTAGAAGGCGGCGTTGAAGCCTGAATGTTGATTTATTCATGAAAATGAATCAATGAATTAAATTGGAGTGCAAATGCATCTACTTCTGGCACGCGGTACGCGGCATGCGGAACGTGAATTACCCGATATTAAGACTTGTGAATTGAAAGTTGCTGATTGTGCAAACCAAAGTATGAATCTCCAGGGCTTAATCTATGCCCTTAACTAGCTATTACTGTGGTTTGTGGTGACTGGAGAGGTAAGTTATCTTGGTAAAGGCTTGCCATGGAGGGCCCTATGCCCTTACATGTAGCTAGCTATTACTGTGGTTTATGACTGGAGAGGTAAGTTATCTTGGTAAAGGCTTGCCATGGAGGGCCCTATGCCCTTAACTAGCTATTTACATGTATTTATAAAAAAGCAGTATGGAACAGGCATTCTGTAGTACTGGCATTTCCAGGTGTGCCAGATGCAGAGCATTTTATCAATAATGCCTCTGTGTTTTAACGTTTTGATGGTTTTAAGGAACTCATGGACCCATGGACTAATGTCAGAATTTATCTCATACTCTTTACCTTTAGTTGTACAGTGTCAGAAGTCAGAAGAAAAACTGCAGACATTGCACAAAAACAGTCAATACTTGACCCATTTGAGTTCCCAGTCATGAATGTAAGATGTATAATAATACGGTTATTATGAAAATACTGCAAGGTTGCACTGGTCATTAATGCTGCGTATCACTCTAGGCTTTGTATCAGATGATATGATGCACTCATGTCCTTACACATTCTGTGCTGTATTTTTAGCTCCCATATATGCATATGTATACATTATGGGGGGGGGGGGTATTCTTATAAGGTGGTAAAATGTTGTCTGTATGTATACCTGTATGTATGTATGTATGTATGTATGTATGTATGTATGTATGTATGTATGTATGTATGCATGTCTGTCCACAACAAAAACTCCTAAACCGCCGCACCTACTGTCTTAGTATTTGGTGTACAGATGCACCTACGGGTGGAGATGTGAATTTGTTCAAATGAACATGTCAGTGCCAAAAATATGCAAATGAGGGAAAAAAAGGAAAAATCCTGCAAATGGCTAAAACTAAGTAAGCATTGGTCAGATTGGGTTGTCAAATATTGTAAATGAAAAATCAAGAACAGTTTGCTGTGTGCTTGTAAAAGATAACATATTTGTCAATACATAAACTGCCATGCAGATTGATTGTCTTAAAAATTATCACAGAAGTAGAAAAGGAAAAGAAACTAATCAAATTGCTGTAACATATTCACCCTCAGTGCCTGTAGGCCTATACTTAACCATTTTATCATCACATTCAGCTGTTTGTTATATCTTTATCACTCTCCATGGGCCAAGGCACAGTTCAGCAGTTGAGGGTCAATGTCATCACTCTGTGCCAGTCTGTGTATGTCAGTCTTCTGTATGTATGTCCATGTTTCATACAATTGTTGGCTTGTTATATGGGAGCGAACAGTGATATTGTCACTATTTTTATAATAACCTCATAATAAGAAAGTTTTTATTCAATTGACATGTTGCTGATAAAAGTATGTCCCTATCATCAGTTAAAGTGGGCCCTAAAGAGAATCCATATATTGTAAAATTAGGAAATTTTTACAGAAATTCATCCAAAAACATT
The DNA here is from genome assembly GCF_041260155.1 of Ptychodera flava. Classification (NCBI taxonomy): domain Eukaryota; kingdom Metazoa; phylum Hemichordata; class Enteropneusta; family Ptychoderidae; genus Ptychodera; species Ptychodera flava. The sequence goes on from NC_091928.1 coordinate 1,733,879, forward strand.
TCAGCATGTTCTGTCATTTCTGTGCATGAAAACTAAAATTTGGCCATGATAGAAGTTATTTAATGCTTCCAACCAAACAGAGTGAAAATAGACAAATTTTAAATTTTGATTTATGCTTAATGACAGGTATTTATGATTGTTATTGCAAAGTTTTGTTTTTAGTACTGATCTAAGTTAATGCATGTTTAAAATTGTTTTCAGTTACAGTAAAGCATGACAGGGCATAAGTTGAGAGATCCACCCATTTGGGAATAATGTCAGACAGTCTGCTTAGATACTACAATTGCAACAAAATAGTTAGCTTACTGTACAATATTTCACAAGACTTCCAAGGCATTCTCTTGAGAGCATAGCATAGTTACAGTGGGCTGTAGTACATATTAACATTAAAGGCTCTAAGACACATTAATTGTGGCAGTATTCAACTAATGTAAATTTGAGAGTCGTTAAAGCCCCCACTCAATTATCAGATTTATCTAATATAAATATTAGTTACTTGATAAAATATTCAATGGAAAACAAAAGAATGACAAACTGTTAATGGGCTATTGACACATTTGCTAATGCGAGAACCTGGGATTGAGAAGGGCGGCTTTAACTATTCCTTGAAGCATTGACTTGTCAGTGGCTATTAAATTAAAAACTGAAACCACTGTAAAACATTGTTGAAAGGGACAAACCAAAGTTGCAAATGAGGGTGTTTATTTTTCACTGCTTTTGTTGAGGCATTCTGTTGTGTCTAATGGACATGCATGAACTGTACAGGTGGCCACACATATTGGCCCCAAGCAACAAACCAACAGTTTTCGTTTCTTTTTTCAAAGAAACAAACAGTAAAATTTATGATCATTATGCAAAATTTGTCAGCTATTGTCCAAGACAAGGCATGTAAGTGTTATTAGATGTCCATGACAATGAGAAAGTTTGGATAAAATTTGGGAAATAGTGAATTTGGAAGATGTTTTGTATGACCTCCTCCTAAGAATGAGATAATGAGTTACCAAGGCTTTGTGAAAGGGTTCATCCAATTGAGTTAATTTCCTCCATCAGTTAGCTGAAAGGATTTAGCAAGATTAAAAAGCTGCTCAAATTCGGTCCCTGACTGAGGTATAAAAGTGATTTGAAAAGCTCCTAAACAAATCAAGGCCGCTATTGAATGGAGACAGCTTTTGCCTCTAACTGGACTCCTTGTTGTAAAATTGAGCAAAACAAGAAAGAAAACAAATGCCAGTGTTGGACTGCTCTTTGAAATGCATGTGGGCATGTTTGGTTTAGGCATTGCATGTCTGTGTTGACCCCCCTGACAAGTAACTACATCCCATTTGTCTGCCTCTCAGAAGACTTATTTGCATTTGTTCAATGGTGGGTAGCGATTTCATTGAAGCCTTACCTACTTGCCTATAGTGCAATATGAAAAGAAGGTCTTTGCTGGAAACAAAGTGAATGCTTAGAAAATGGTAAAGTCAAGTAGTTGATTCTCTGCTCTTTTTACTAATTCAAAGCATTTGTTTTATGCTTGTAAGGACCTACAAGTGACTGTAATTCTGTTCTATTCCCTTCAAATGGTGACTTGGGTGCTCCTGAAATTTCCCAGGAATTTGTTCTGAAGGAAAGCACATAAGCGAAAAACAGTAGCAGTGAGTGTAGTGTGTTAGGTCAGGGCATCTGATACGACAAATACATAGACTACTCAATGCAGTGAACAGCACATCTACAGTATAACACCAATCTAGTTCTTCCATTTGAGGTGTTTGTTTTGTAGATTGTTGCCATTCCATATTTTTCATGGACATATTTATTGTTATCATGACAATTTATTGTTGTCATGACAATTTTTGGTAAATCCTTATGTAACCAGTTTTATGTGTATTCTGTAAATGCAAACTGTAGCTGTGTCAATTGACATTAATTTCATAAACCTTTCGGGATTAGCAAAAAATGATAGATTTTGGAGTCTTTTGATGTATAAATTATTAATTGTCTGTCTATACACATTGTGTGTATTATCACTGTATCAATAATGCTGATATATTTCTCTGATTGGATGGGTGGTAAACCTACCCATGGTTTGCCATTTTAATAAACAAAGTTGAAACCAGTTATAATATAACAGAGCATCATGTAGTGAACAGGTAAATTCAGGGTAAAAACAAATAAATACACTTCAAAAAATCTCGTTAACTATGTGACAGGTTTATTTAGGAAGTACTCAATTGGGAGTTTTTGGCTTTGTGCCATGGTACAAAATGTATCCATTTGTTTACTTTGTGTAATTTTGTTTACCTTGTCAGACGTTGTGTGGCCAGAACACCTTTAGCTGTCTTTCTAATTCAGTAAACAAGGTATAAGGTAACACATATGACAGTAACTAGTCTAATAACTTACTTTTCTAGAATAAATTTAAAGTCACAAGATAATTCTGGGCAGAATCATTTGCGTGTATAATTACTTGTATAATTGTGCAACTTTCTGGTAGCATGTTTTTCACTCACAAATACAGACTCATGGGGGTACATAAATTAGTTTGAGATAGTCAGAAATAAGACACATCAGTTTGCTGATGACAAAAACTATGTTGGCCTATATAATGGCCCATATATCATTGAGTGAGTACAAGATGTTAATTTCCAGTATTTGTTGTGGATCTCTTGTATGCAATATATTTGACACAACAAAATATTAGGAACAGAATTAAGCGTATGTCCATGATTATGGTAACTGTAATTTTTGCTGATTTTTGTATGATTTTTGTTTTTAATATAAATAATGTCAATAATGTCAACCACAGGTTGTTGTTCAACTTTCCAAAGCATGTTTGAAATACACTATTGAGCTTGTCAACTCATGTGTAGACTGCAGCTTTATCGTTGACAAAGAAATTCTTGTCTGGAGTAGAATTCAACATTTAATATATATATATATATATATATATATATATATATATATATATATATATGAAGTTTCATAGCAATCAGACAAGCGATTTCAGAGAACAAGATTTTTTGACTAAAAACTGAAAAAATACCCTAAAAATACAAACATGCAAATTTCATCCCAATTTTTGCACACATACTTTAGAATACCTAAAGAAATCTGCGTACCAAGTTTCAACCAAATCTGACCACTGCTTACTGAGTTTTAGCCATTTGCAGGATTTTTCCTTTTTTCCCCCTCATTTGCATATTTTTGGCACTGACATGTTCATTTGAACAAATTCACATCTCCACCCCTAGGTGCACCTGTACACCAAATACTAAGACAGTAGGTGCTACGGTTTAGGAGTTTTTGATGTGGACGGACATACATACATACATACATACATACAGACGACATTTTTCCACCTTATACGAATACCTCCCATTTGCATATATACATATGCATATTATATGGGAGCTAAAAATGGATATACATTAAAAACAACTGCACACAATTTGATGAGATTTGCTACAAATGTTGATCACACCAAGATATATCAGTATATCAGCAGTGGGAACCATTAAGGGGTTACATGAAAGATAGTTGCTAATTTGCATATTTAATGAACTTTCCTAATTAGGGATATATGTCTGATTTGACTCGATCAAAATTGACCAAACTTGATATGTATATTAAAGATACTATTATTTAACATTATTGAAAGTCATTAAGCGTTTTAACTATAGCCAATTCCTAATTTGCACATTTTGAACTTTGCTAATTAGGGATATATATATCTGAATTGACTGGACCGAAATTGATGAAACTTGCTCCATGTATTTGGAGCTACTATGATACAACATTTTTGGAAGTCTTTAAGCATTTTTACTTCAGCCAATTCCGAATTTGCATATTTAATGAACTTTCCCAATTAAGGATATATATCTGAATTACCTTGATTGTAGTAACTTGCTATACCGGTACATCAAAGATACTGTGATATAACATTATTGAAAGTCAAAAGACATTTTTACTTCAGCCAATTCCCAATTTGCATATTAAATGAATTTTCATAATTAGGGATATTTATCTGAATTGACTTGATCAAAATCGATGAAACTTGCTATGTACATTAAAGACACTATGATACAATATTATTGAAAGTCGTAAAGCATTTTCTCTTCAGCCAATTCCCAATTTGCATATTTAATGAACTAATCAGAGATATATATCTGAATTGACTTGACCAAAGTTGACAAAACTTGCTACATATATTGCAGATACCATGATATAACATTATTGACAATCATTAAGCATTTTTACTTAAGTCAATTCCTAATTTACATATTTAATGAACTTTGCTTATTAGGGATATATACTGGGATTTACTTGATCAAAGTTTGCAAAACATGCTGTGTACATTGATGATTATACTTGGTTAAAATAATATCACAATTTCACATTTTCATGTCAGCTAATTTATAATTTGCATATCTAATGAGCTTTCACAGCTCGGCATATATGGCTTGAAGGACTTGGCCAACGGTAATTTCACTTGCTATATAAATGGTGATACAATGACAGCAGTCAAAGAACTTTAATATTTTTATTTCAGCTAATTACATATTTGTATACTTCATGACCTTTTTGAATTAATCGGCGGTGATTATGTTCATTATGTTGATCATATATATTGAAATTAAGTTGAAATCCGGAATTTGAATTTTTGGGGCAACTTTGCGAAACTGTCAGTTTTACTGGGATATCTTTCATTTTTTTTTTTAAGATTTGTTTGGTAATTTTATACCTACTGGAATTAAGAGTATATAATGTGTTGATTTGTAAGCATTTGATATGGATAACTTTATTTGGTGTTGAAATGCGGTAAAAAAATCCTGGCAGATTTTGAAAAAATTCCAAACAAATGCCAATAAAAAAATTCAGCCAGAGAAGGTTGATAAAAAGAAAAGGTGGGAGAGTGGGGAAAAAAGAATGTACAATGGATCGGATAAAAAAGATGATGTACCTCACCGATCTTCCAGACACCATCCCTCATCAAATGGTCCACCCCATGTATTTTTGTGCGTAATTAACCATGCAGTGTATTTTTTTAACATGTCAAGTTAGATAAGGATTTGAAAGGAATAGTCAAGTTCACCACAGTTTAACTTTATCTCTTGTGTCATCATCCTTGTGTACTTGGTTAAGTTTGTAAGTTGCTCCAGATGTGGATGCACCAGCTTTTCTGGAAGAAAACAATGTTTACTTTTCCCTGTATAGGGTTTTCTGAGTAATGATTTTATGTTGAAATTTCTCCATGTATCTGGTGTATGGGCAAAGTGTAAACATTGGTTGCATGTTATGTATTTCAGTCCATGTCAAATATTGTAAATGAAAAATCAAGAACAGTTTACTGTGTGCTTGTAAAAGATAACATATTTGTCAATACATAAACTGCCTTGCAGATTGATTGTCTGAAAGAGTATCACAGAAGTAGAAAAGGAAAAGAAACTAATCAAATTACTGTAACATATTCACTCTCAGTGCCTGTATAGGCCTATACTTAACTATTTCATCATTACATTCAGCTGTTTGTTATATCTTTATCACTCTTCATGGGCCAAGGCACACTTGGGGTCAATGTCATCACTCTGTGCCAGTCTGTGTATGTCAGTCTGTCTGTACATGTATGTCCATGTTTCATACAATTGTTAACTTGTTTTGATAACTATATGGGAGCGAACAGTGATGTTGTCACTATTTTTTCTTAAATCATTAACTATGCAAATTAGTAAAAAGTATGCAAGCCACACCCACCAAAAACTAATCAGTTCTTGCCATTTGCTAACTGAATATATGTACCAGATTTGATTCTGATCTGACCAGCTGTTTTTGAGATATCGGACCGACAGACAGACGACAGACAGACACACAGACAGACAGACAGACATCGCTGCGACATATGCTCACGTGTGTAAACACATGAGCAAAAAACTTGTCTGCAAGCAATTCCTTGTGGAGTGCCTGACAGTTTTCATTTCAGTAGACAGGAAATATGTAGGTGGGCAGCCACCATGTGAAAGGGTAGACTGGAAGCTAATGTCTAATTAGCAGCGGATGGGGAAATTAACTCTTTGGTCAGTGGACAAGCTTAGAGAGTTCAGCAGGTTGGTGGGAGAATGATTCAGTTGCTGAAAGGGTTTGTTGAGAGGGGAAGGTAAATTCATATGCTGGGCGGGTGAGACAGGGGAAGGTAAATTCATATGCTGGGTGGGTGAGACAGGGGAAGGTAAATTCATATGCTGGGCGGGTGAGACAGGGGAACTATTGTAATGATGACAGGCATGCAGGAATGTTTTCTTTTTAGGTAAAGGAGGGAGGGGTGTAAGCAGTAGGTGGAAGGGTAAAAATTTCAGAATGTAGGAGGAGAGTGGTTTGAACAGTACTTCCTCTCCAAAGTTTGATTGAAATATCGTAGAATAATCTATAATAGGGTAAAAGATCACCAAATACAATTTCTTGAAATCAGCTACTAAGCTTTAACTCGGAACAAGCTATTTTGACATGGGACAAAAATGAAAAGTCATTAAAAGAATAAAGAAAGTGAAAATACATGTAACCCTACTATGTAGCAAGTAAAAGCAATCTGATTAAACTCTGATGTACTGGTCACTGTGCCCTCTAACAAAAGAGTTTTCAGGAAACTTTTGAGTCACTTGAAATATTTATGAAATTTTCTTAGTCACAGTGTGTAATCTACTATTCAACTGAAAATTTTCTTGAGTCACAGAGAATATTCATGAGTCATGGTGCGCCAACACTGGTACTGGTATTGCTCAGACTGCAATTTGGATGCCAGACACCAGGAAAACAGATAGAGAAGAGAATAGCACTACAAATAATGCTGCAGACGCAGTGCATTTTGTTATCCATGCAGCTGCGGCTAGAATTTTGTAATTTCTAATTTGCATTTGGAAGATAACAGCATAAATTATTGTGATTATTTTCCATGGATGGAAATCTAGCAGAAACCCTAGGGAATTTCATGGATCAATGGTGTACCTATCTTTTATACAGACCACAATTAATGAAGGTAATTTTTGTTCTTTGACCTCATTGAGACTTTAATGGGTTGTTTTTGTTAGAACATTTGCTATCATGGTACATCTAGTTGAGTATTTCTTATCAGTGTGAAGACAGACAGGGCAAACATTAGGCAGCTGATGATTAAAATTCTGGCCACTGTTCCCAGATTAAACATACAAACCCAGTGGAAGCTGAAGCACTCGGTAGAGATATAGTTGGGAACATGTGTAATGACTTTCTTTCAAACAAACAAACAACCAAGCAATTTAGTTTCATCATAGTTTATGTACAAGACAGACTGTCATACATCCATAGTCCATTTACAGGATATCATGTCATTGATTCAAAGGATTTTAAATTAGATGAGCCTTATTTGATTTATGTTTGAGTAATTATAGGTGATTCACATAGCAGTTGGGCCATGAAAAGTATTACCTTTTATCCCATGGATGCTTGATTGATCAAGCTGAATTGTCGGCTTCTTAGAACTGTGATACTCTGATGGAAACAGGAAAGTTGTGTCAAGGTTACTGCACTGTTCCATAAAAAGACAGACAAGTAAACAAAGTAAAAATCAATGGACAACACGTACAATTTCTAGTTTTTAGACACCAAAATGCAATTATCACAACTCTGAATGATACTGTACGACATCACAACTCTGGTACTTTGTACTGTACGACATCACAACTCTGGCACTGTACAATATCACAACTCTACCGGTAGTATTGTGCAATATCACGACTCTACCGGTAGTATATTGTACAATATCACAACTCATGTACTTTAGTATTTAAAGTGGCACTCCCATTTGGTAACATCTTTAAAAAAACATTTTTTTAGTGCTAACGGTCGATATTTGACGTGGCGACTGCGCGCGGATCGCGAGATATCGATAAAACATGTCTTCAAAAAAGCAAAAGTTTGAATTCCGGTGGCCCACCTAAATTCAGCTTCCGAACATCGAATGTTCGGCACTGGGGCCATTGTCAACTAAGCTATGGAGTACGAGTCTACACTGACGCTACTGTACGCCACAGTACCACTTGCCTCGGTGATCGGTCATGCCCCGTGGGAAAAGGCTTAGTCTTACTGACTTGGTGATAAAACGAAAAACAATTTTTGCTGATTCCACCAGAATTCGCATAGATGACTAGCCCAGTTACGTGCGGTTGATACATAGCAGCCATCGCGTGGTATGCATAGACTAGACGCATACCACGCGCGCGGGGAACCACACGTACTGTGTGGCAGACGGCAAAATGTAGTCATCGGAGGCGGCTAATATTTAACACGTAAAAACTGATTTTTATGTGGTATTGGTTAAAAATATAATACAACTGATTTAGAATAATGACAACGACAAAGCTAAGTAGAAGTTTTCAAAAACTGACCTGTGGTAAAGGCATAATTCTGTATATAATGTCTTCGCGCGCGCAGTGGGAGGTAAAATTGCGTCGTTGGAACTTATTATGGACTCCTAGAATATCGTCAATCAGCACAACAACAAACCTTCGGTGGATTTCGCGTCATAATCAGAAACGATCGTAAAACTTCGGGATGTGAAAAATACGCTCGGGAAATGACATGTTTTTATCGATATCTCGCGATCCGTGTGCAGTCGCCACGTCAAATATCGACCGTTGACATTAAAAAAATGTGTTTTAAAAATGGTACCAAATGGGAGTGCCTCTTTAAGGGGTAATTATTACAAGAAGTTTGGTCGATATCATATTTTATAAAGTGATGTGTCTGTATTTTGACGAATTGCACAGCAATGAGTCAAAACACAAACACATCATGAGAATAGTGTGATATTGACCAAACGTTGTGTAATAACCCCTTTATAATACACACATATTTTGGAAATGACTGTTTTCCTAGGGACGCTCCAAAATTAGCAATAATATTGACAGAAGTCAACCTTGCTCCCTCCTTGCTGTACACATATAAAGTTTGCTGCTAAAGAGCAATGACAACCATGTCACTTAGTGATATTCTTCTGCTGTTGGGTGATTCCACTATACAGAAAGTATGTGGTACACTTTCAGATTGAACACTTTAGATATTAAGATGTCAACACAGGCTTTCACAATTTGATGAGGTTTATGTGTAAGTTTAATATGTCGATTGATGTAAAACATAGGCTAGAGTGTATAAATGAGTGTTTTTTCATGTTGTGAAAAATACAAATCCCTTCAAGAATGATAAGTCAGGTTAGCTGAATTCAGTGGCTTATGATATATGAGCCTTTTGGCTTTACCACTCCAGCCCTCCAAGGTCATCCCCCTACCCTTAAGGTCACACCCCCAACCCTAAGGTAAGGTCAGTCAACCATTCAATGTTAGTCTGTCTACTGTAGTCCCATAAGATTATGCAGCTAACCATCTTGGTCAGTCTCTGCTCTTGCAACAAAGGACAATTCAAGCCATAAGGTCAATCCCTGTATACCTACAATCTCGGTAACCTGTGACCCTATGGAGATCCATCAGTACAGGCTATAATACCCATTAAATCATGTAACTTTGTTTTTATTGACAAGCTCTTTAGGGTAGCAGCATGATCTACCGGTAGAAAGAGCTGATCCAGGTCTGATACTGACATTGTAGATGAATCAAGTTAAATAACAAATGTGATGACCCTTAAGAAAGAGGCATGAAGGCATAATATTAACCTGTTATTAATTATGGGATAATTTTGTGTAAGATCATTAGATTTCTTTGTTACAGAGTGCTAGGAGCATGACACCAGAGTGCTTTAACAAAGACAATATTATTGATATTATCTGATAAAGCAGCATGTTGGGCAGGTACCAGCAACCAACCCACTTCAAATATGTTACTAGACTCTAACTCAGAAGATTTAAGATATTGTCTACGGTAGTTTATCTGATGTAAATGATAAAACAGGATGTCAAGCAACAGCCGCTATCCAACCTTGTCAATATTAATTAGACCAGTCCAACTTAGAAGTTAGACGATAATATCAATTTTTCCGATATGTTTGGCGTCAGTTACTTTCCAACCCCTCTGATATGAGGTTGAAGTTCGGAGTTCGACAACATTATGAATTTTATCCGACATCAACCATGCCCCAGCCCTTCTGATATTATACTCAAAGTTAGAGAACTCAGGCAATATTATCTGATAATGCTTAAATTGCCAATGTTGTCGGATCCTTGAAAATGGGTCAATAGTTGTAAATCTTTCGTTTATGTATTAATTTGAGATTTTTATGAAAAATCAGGGAGAAACTATACCGTATCACTAGATTGAAGGGGATATGTTTTTGTTAATGTATGGTTTTCTCAGGAAATATTCAAACCCTTTTGAAATCTTTGATAATGAATGTGCTTGCTAAAGATAGAAGTCATACATGTACCTGTATCAGTTGATTGTGAAGGACAATGTAATAACCAAATTGTTATCAACATTGTTTTGGATCTTGTTTTGTTAAGAAATATTTCATATGAAAAAGTCAATGTACATGTGTTTTTTGCAGCTAAAGAATTTACTTTGTTGGTAAAATACTGTGTCACACAAAGGTAGTGCAAAGAGTATGAATGGTTGTAAAACTCAGACTACAAAAAAGAACCCGCAAATAAAAATTGATAATCTACTGAAGTGATATCATTTTCAGTATGAGATTGCAAAATGACCAACCTTACTGTAAAGTGGGTCATTAGAAGGCTCAGAAAATAACTTTTATTTTGTCATAGGAGAATGTGTCCCAGAAGCAAAATTTGGTAGGTGGTTGAGTTTTAAAATATTTATTTTGCAAAAGGTGATAATGCAAAATTGAATGTAACTCAAGAAAACTTTTGTTTACATGTAAAAATATAGGGCAGATGCACAGAATTTTCAACTATTCGTCAAATTGATGCAAAGTTTCAAGAAATACATGTTTGTTAATTGGCACACTGAATGTTATGTAATATAATTTCACTTATTTTTTATAATAATTCTAATAAGAAAAATTTTAAAAATATAGTCATTATAACCGTTAAAAACATCTTTGATGGTAGAATTCAAGCAGAATGACTGGATGTATACACTGAATGGATGGTATATTAGAAGATAAAAAGAATAGAGAAAGTTGAAGTATGAAAACTCCTTCAATAGATTTTGACAAAAGAGAATATAGTTTTCACACCATTTGTGATACTGATAGAATAGCTGATAGTAAATGACTTGCCAAGAGTTGTTCACAGCTAAAATGGCTAATAGCTTGAATAGCGAAGTACAGCTAAATGAACCAGAGAACCAGTTATGAATTATGAGTTATGAATGCCACTTTCTGTAAAGTACGGTACATAAGCTCAATAGCTACCGAGTATCCCATGTTTCATGGCTTTAAATGTTACTATTGTAGATGTATGGCAGTCAAATATGGAAAGTTAGCTGTTTTAGCAAGCAATAAATCTTGATATTACTATTGTAGATGTATGGCAGTCAAATATGGAAAGTTAGCTGTTTTAGCAAGCAATAAATCTTGATATTACTATTGTAGATGTATGGCAGTCAAATATGGAAAGTTAGCTGTTTTAGCAAGCAATAAATCTTGATATTACTATTGTAGATGTATGGCAGTCAAATACGGAAAGTTAGCTGTTTTAGCAAGCAATAAATCTTGATTTATTACTATTGTAGATGTATGGCAGCCAAATATGGAAAGTTTGCTGTTTTAGCAAGCATAAATCTTGATATTACTATTGTAGATGTATGGCAGTCAAATATGGAAAGTTAGCTGTTTTAGCAAGCGATAAATCTTGATATTACTATTGTAGATGTATGGCAGCCAAATATGGAAAGTTAGCTGTTTTAGCAAGCAATAAATCTTGATATTACTATTGTAGATGTATGGCAGTCAAATACGGAAAGTTAGCTGTTTTAGCAAGCAGTAAATCTTGATATTACTATTGTAGATGTATGGCAGTCAAATATGGAAAGTTAGATGTTTAGCAAGCAATAAATCTTGATATTACTATTGTAGATGTATGGCAGTCAAATATGGAAAGTTAGCTGTTTTAGCAAGCAAAAATCTTGATATTACTATTGTAGATGTATGGCAGTCAAATACGGAAAGTTAGCTGTTTTAGCAAGCAATAAATCTTGATATTATTACTATTGTAGATGTATGGCAGCCAAATATGGAAAGTTAGAAGTTTTAGCTAGCAATAAATCTTGATATTACTATTGTAAATGTATGGCAGTCAAATATGGAAAGTTAGCTGTTTTAGCAAGCAATAAATCTTGATATTACTATTGTAGATGTATGGCAGTCAAATACGGAAAGTTAGCTGTTTTAGCAAGCAATAAATCTTGATATTACTATTGTAGATGTATGGCAGTCAAATATGGAAAGTTAGATGTTTTAGCAAGCAATAAATCTTGATATTACTATTGTAGATGTATGGCAGTCAAATATGGAAAGTTAGCTGTTTTAGCAAGCAATAAATCTTGATATTACTATTGTAGATGTATGGCAGCCAAAACGGAAAGTTAGCTGTTTTAGCAAGCAATAAATCTTGATATTACTATTGTAGATGTATGGCAGCCAAATATGGAAAGTTAGCTGTTTTAGCAAGCAATAAATCTTGATTTATTACTATTGTAGATGTATGGCAGCCAAATATGGAAAGTTTGCTGTTTTAGCAAGCAATAAATCTTGATATTACTATTGTAAATGTATGGCAGTCAAATATGGAAAGTTAGCTGTTTTAGCAAGCGATAAATCTTGATATTACTATTGTAGATGTATGGCAGCCAAATATGGAAGTTAGCTGTTTTAGCAAGCAAAAATCTTGATATTACTATTGTAGATGTATGGCAGTCAAATATGGAAAGTTAGCTGTTTTAGCAAGCAATAAATCTTGATATTACTATTGTAGATGTATGGCAGTCAAATACGGAAAGTTAGCTGTTTTAGCAAGCAATAAATCTTGATATTACTATTGTAGATGTATGGCAGTCAAATATGGAAAGTTAGCTGTTTTAGCAAGCAATAAATCTTGATATTACTATTGTAGATGTATGGCAGTCAAATATGGAAAGTTAGCTGTTTTAGCAAGCAATAAATCTTGATATTACTATTGTAGATGTATGGCAGTCAAATACGGAAAGTTAGCTGTTTTAGCAAGCAATAAATCTTAATATTATTACTATTGTAGATGTATGGCAGCCAAATATGGAAAGTTAGCTGTTTTAGCAAGCAATAAATCTTGATATTACTATTGTAGATGTATGGCAGTCAAATATGGAAAGTTAGCTGTTTTAGCAAGCAATAAATCTTGATATTACTATTGTAGATGTATGGCAGTCAAATACGGAAAGTTAGCTGTTTTAGCAAGCAATAAATCTTGATATTACTATTGTAGATGTATGGTAGCCAAATCCTGAAAGTTAGCTGTTTTAGCAAGCAATAAATCTTGATATTACTATTGTAGATGTATGGCAGTCAAATATGGAAAGTTAGCTGTTTTAGCAAGCAATAAATCTTGATATTACTATTGTAGATGTATGGCAGCCAAAAACGGAAAGTTAGCTGTTTTAGCAAGCGATAAATCTTGATATTACTATTGTAGATGTATGGCAGCCAAATATGGAAAGTTAGCTGTTTTAGCAAGCAATAAATCTTGATATTATACTATTGTAGATGTATGGCAGCCAAATATGGAAAGTTAGCTGTTTAGCAAGCAATAAATCTTGATATTATTACTATTGTAGATGTATGGCAGCCAAATATGGAAAGTTAGCTGTTTTAGCAAGCAATAAATCTTGATATTACTATTGTAGATGTATGGCAGTCAAATATGGAAAGTTAGCTGTTTTAGCAAGCGATAAATCTTGATATTACTACTATTGTAGATGTATGGCAGTCAAATATGGAAAGTTAGCTGTTTTAGCAAGCAATAAATCTTGATATTACTATTGTAGATGTATGGCAGTCAAATATGGAAAGTTAGCTGTTTTAGCAAGCGATAAATCTTGATATTACTATTGTAGGTGTATGGCAGCCAAATATGGAAAGTAGCTGTTTTAGCAAGCAATAAATCTTGATATTACTATTGTAGATGTATGGCAGTCAAATATGGAAAGTTAGCTGTTTTAGCAAGCAATAAATCTTGATATTACTATTGTAGATGTATGGCAGTCAAATATGGAAAGTTAGCTGTTTTAGCAAGCAATAAATCTTGATATTACTATTGTAGATGTATGGCAGTCAAATATGGAAAGTTAGCTGTTTTAGCAAGCAATAAATCTTGATATTACTATTGTAGATGTATGGCAGTCAAATATGGAAAGTTAGCTGTTTTAGCAAGCAATAAATCTTGATATTACTATTGTAGATGTATGGCAGTCAAATACGGAAAGTTAGCTGTTTTAGCAAGCAATAAATCTTGATTTATTACTATTGTAGATGTATGGCAGCCAAATATGGAAAGTTTGCTGTTTTAGCAAGCAATAAATCTTGATATTACTATTGTAGATGTATGGCAGTCAAATATGGAAAGTTAGCTGTTTTAGCAAGCGATAAATCTTCTTGATATTACTATTGTAGATGTATGGCAGCCAAATATGGAAAGTTAGCTGTTTTAGCAAGCAATAAATCTTGATATTACTATTGTAGATGTATGGCAGTCAAATATGGAAAGTTAGCTGTTTTAGCAAGCAATAAATCTTGATATTACTATTGTAGATGTATGGCAGTCAAATATGGAAAGTTAGCTGTTTAGCAAGCAATAAATCTTGATATTACTATTGTAGATGTATGGCAGTCAAATACGGAAAGTTAGCTGTTTTAGCAAGCAATAAATCTTAATATTATTACTATTGTAGATGTATGGCAGCCAAATATGGAAAGTTAGCTGTTTTAGCAAGCAATAAATCTTGATATTACTATTGTAGATGTATGGCAGTCAAATATGGAAAGTTAGCTGTTTTAGCAAGCAATAAATCTTGATATTACTATTGTAGATGTATGGCAGTCAAATACGGAAAGTTAGCTGTTTTAGCAAGCAGTAAATCTTGATATTACTATTGTAGATGTATGGCAGTCAAATATGGAAAGTTAGATGTTTTAGCAAGCAATAAATCTTGATATTACTATTGTAGATGTATGGCAGTCAAATATGGAAAGTTAGCTGTTTTAGCAAGCAATAAATCTTGATATTACTATTGTAGATGTATGGCAGCCAAAAACGGAAAGTTAGCTGTTTTAGCAAGCAATAAATCTTGATATTACTATTGTAGATGTATGGCAGCCAAATATGGAAAGTTAGCTGTTTTAGCAAGCAATAAATCTTGATATTATTACTATTGTAGATGTATGGCAGCCAAATATGGAAAGTTAGCTGTTTTAGCAAGCAATAAATCTTGATATTATTACTATTGTAGATGTATGGCAGCCAAATATGGAAAGTTAGCTGTTTTAGCAAGCAATAAATCTTGATATTACTATTGTAGATGTATGGCAGTCAAATATGGAAAGTTAGCTGTTTTAGCAAGCCATAAATCTTGATATTACTACTATTGTAGATGTATGGCAGCCAAATATGGAAAGTTAACTGTTTTAGCAAGCAATAAATCTTGATATTACTATTGTAGATGTATGGCAGTCAAATATGGAAAGTTAGCTGTTTTAGCAAGCCATAAATCTTGATATTATTACTATTGTAGATGTATGGCAGTCAAATATGGAAAGTTAGCTGTTTTAGCAAGCAATAAATCTTGATATTATTACTATTTTAGATGTATGGCAGCCAAATATGGAAAGTTAGCTGTTTTAGCAAGCAATAAATCTTGATATTATTACTATTGTAGATGTATGGCAGCCAAATATGGAAAGTTAGCTGTTTTAGCAAGCAATAAATCTTGATATTACTATTGTAGATGTATGGCAGTCAAATACGGAAAGTTAGCTGTTTAAGCAAGCAATAAATCTTTATTTACTATTGTAGATGTATGGCAGTCAAATACGGAAAGTTAGCTGTTTTAGCAAGCATAAATCTTGTCACTCAATAAAGGTTCTTTGTTGAAGACTACCACTTATTACTAATTGTCTGGAACAGATATTGTAGACACTTCAAAAAGTCAATAGGAGTTGCATAGATAGTTGCTTCTATTATTTAAATACAACAAAAATGGGTTTAATTGTAGTTTTTGTTGAACATAGTTAACTGTTTGAAGGTCAATGTTCTTTTGATGACTTGCATGTAAAATGGGCTTTTCAGCTTTAATGTCAGTTTAATCCTGATAGAGCTTCTTATGTTTAAGTAAACAAGAATGCATTAATTCTTTGTGTTTGCCATCCGGAATGCTGTATCCATCCTCCCTTCATTCGGCATTTTAAATTTGTTATGTTTTCAGCGCAGTGTTTGCAATATTCGAGCTTGTAATGCAACTGTTTGCTGTCCATCAGCATGTGTTTGCTGCAAAAGATATGTGTTGTTGAATCTTCTGTTGTCTGTAATGTGGAACTACTTGAACCAAATAGTAATTGACATACCAACATGTAGAAAGTCAACCAAATGTTTATCTGTTTTTATCTGATCTGATATACTGAAATCTACCGGTATAAGCGCCATTTTGCACACAGCTAGTCATTCTTTGTCTAGAAATCTTAACATATCATTTCTACAAAATTTACCTTAGGGCAAATTTCACTTCAAAATTAGCCACTTTACTGACTTGTGTTACATAGCTAGAAATGGAAAGTCTAATTCTTTCATTGGAATTTGCTTGAATGCACCGGCATGTGTAAATGCTAGCAATGGCAATTAAAAAGGTAGCCCCTCCAATGGTAAACGTAGCCTTCCCTTCCTATACACCGGTACTATTGCAATAATGAAATAAGTAAAGTCAGTATTATTCTATGAATCACCAATTTCAAAATAGGGTCATATGGTACCGGTACATATCCACTCAAGAGTTTAATATTGACAGGATGATGATTAAAAACAAGATAATGAATTCTAAATTTACAAAAATTCTGCAACAAATTTAATCCCTCTGTACTGCTTGAACCGTTTATTAGAAGTACATACATAAGAAAGTGGTGTGTGTCACACTGGAAACAAATGGGTTGAAAAAATGTCTGACAAAAAAACTGGTGTTGATAAAAATATCTACTCTCATGACACACACACACACATGGTATATCACAAAGTATCATGTAAATAGGAATTATTATAGAAGATTCACAATCAGTAAGTATTAAGACAGCTGTCAGAGGTGTACATACAGTATCACCCTCTTATCCGTTCGTCCATCAGCAGCAGTTTCTCTGTTACCCCTGAGCCGATTTTTTCAAACTATGTGCAAGGATTAAGTACTGTGGCATATATATTCACATCAATTTATTTCGCGATACGATCCAATATGGCCGCCATGGCAGGCTGCCATTTTGTCGCAAATTTTTCATGCTTTTGAACCATAACTCAACTATCTTCGAACCAATTTCATTCAGTGTTAGCAGTGTTATAAACTGGCCAAAATATTTGCCAGACATCAGGACTGGTAACTTTCAAAACTTGCCTGTCCTGCCAGAAAGTTGCCTGTCCTGAACTTTTAACAAATCCATTCATTCAAAAAACACAAAACCATTATGTACTTCAAACTGTAAACAACTTTATTTTCAACATGAGTATTAACTATGATCTTGCAAACAAACTGTTCTGAATTCCACTGTTTGAAATGAATTCTAGTCCGGACTTGAATACAAAATTTCTACAATAACAATGCTGATAACACTCTGATTAATTAATTAGTTAATTCAAACACACTTTGCCCATATCGCTCACACAGTTAAAAGGTTTCACGATAGCGGTTTTAACAACGGGAAACATTTTTTAAAAATTTGTCTCCATTTTATGCCACTTCATCGTATAAAACCAAGATGTAATCTGTCATCGAATTGGTACTACAATCAACCATACTGAAAAGATTGCTGAGCAATACAGAAAACATCATCTGGCAAAGAAAATCAAAAACTGAGAGAGCTGCCATATAAGTAATCAAAGTCGGCGGCATGAATTAAATAAACTAATACTCTCCTCAGACCAAACCGATTTCAAAGGCCGTTTACAGCAAATATTGTTAACGAAACCATGAACCCTGGAAATGGCTAAACACAGAGAAACAAGATTTATTTCTCGAAGCAGCCCTTCATAACATGCTTTTCAAACACCGGAAAGCAGGCACCAATATCGACCTGAAATCTATTACAAAGTCCACGAAAAATTGACACAAAACTAAAAGTTCGCATAATCGATTTAAATGCCTAAAACAAACTAATTGTTGACAGATTAGTACAACATTTACTGTTAACATAACGAGCACTAGCAACGCTCATAATATGCCCTAAAACAAAAATTCTTATAAGCGTCCTGAAACTCCGGTCGATGCTGGGTCATGTTAAATATAATATGACACCACACACCGGATCACTCACCATAGAGTCAGTCAATAGTGACTAACTCTCTCAATAACGAATCTGGCTTCTCCTCCTGGAGGACGAAGATGACTTCATCACACAACCAAACGGATGGGATACAAAACAAGAGAGCGACTGATGAAGGAACCCCATTTTGGTTCCGAAACACCGTTAAGACGAATCACTCAATCAACAAACCTGTTTACCGGGGACCCAAATCACATGACTAGGGTCAAGGCACTATCGATTCACCGGTGTCTCGCCATGTATTCCACACAAAATAAATGCAATGATCATTTTATTCACCATATCGTAATACTAAACAATCTTGGTAGAGCCGATGTGTGGAGTTACCCTCATTTTCCTTTATATCCTTTATATCTTTACATCTTTCATTTAGGCCTATATCTTTATATTTATAGCACTGGCTGATATCACGCAAATCTCGCTTAGTGTGAGATTTACTAGTATGAGCGACTTCCTGTTTCCCGTGTTTACATGTCTCGCTTGCATTGCATTCCGGCGTCACACAGTTGCACAGTTTCAGTAGCATAAGCGCGTCGAAGTCCGACATATTGGTATACCACATTTCGTTTAAAACAACATCTAGAAGCAGCTGATCATGATCGATGAGATTACTGGGTATGCCGTATGGGCTACTATCGAGAGCCCGACACATGGACGTGGAAGTACAATTTTCCTCCCGTCCGACTGAAAAGTTACCCGTCTCGGATGGGAGGACGGGCGTAGTTTCCAACGCTGGTGTTAGTACACAGATAAAGTACAATCATGGCATATATATGCACGTCAATTTATTTCGTGATACGATCCAATATGGCCGCCGGGCGGCCATTTTGTTGCAATTTTTTCATGTTTTTGAACCATAACTATCCTGAAACCGATTTCATTCATTGTTGGTACACAGATAAAGTACTATGGCATATATATGCATGTCAATTTATTTTGCGATATGATCCAATATGGCTGCCAGGTTACCATTTTGTTGCGATTTTGCATGTTTTTGAAACACAACTCAACTACATGTATCCCTGAACAGATTTTGTTCAAACTTGGCACACAGACATTGTATTGTAGTGTGCATGTTCATGTCAATTAATGATGCAATGTGATCCAATATGGCTGCTGCAGTTTGTAAATGTAACTATTGATCTTGCCATGGAAACACCAACAGTCATAACTTTACTGTCCCAAGTACACAAACATGACCCCACAGACCACTATCATGTGATTTCCCAACATTTAACAAATTTACCCCTCTCCCCTGTACTGAAGCTACCAAGCATGTAATTCAATCACCGTTATTCAAACACCATAATCCAGCGGCGACTGTGTCATCAGTGATGACTTGTATTATATCACTTATCGATATACCGGTACTCTTGGAATATCTGCATGTATAGGTACATTCTTTTATTTTTTTGATCTTTACATTCCTGTCAAATTATGCAAAAGTAAATACCAAAACAGATGGTACATGTATATGATGTTTCAAGTCCTAGCAGTCCCAATGCTGCCAGGCCAACGACTCCTACATCTGATGACTCAGTAAAACGTAGTATTCAGCCAAAACCTATGTTTATCATCAATTACTTGGCATTACATGTTAAGGTAGATTCAGGCCTCGCAAGGTATGTTATAATGGGTTCAGTTTGTAAAAACCATGGTGTCAGTATGTATGTATGTTTTCAGGGACTTCAAAAATTCAAATCTTTGTTAAATGCACCATGATTTAAACAGCTTGATCTGATGGTGACATATGAACTTGCAGGTATGTAGGAGTATCTCAAACCATACACTCCGAATTCCAAAACCAAGTCAGACTTACAAGTCTGAGTACTCGGACTTGCATACACCGAGTTTAACTGCTTACTCAGACTTGTATACTCCGAGTACACGACATACTCGAACTTTAATACGCCGAATAATACGTGTTTCTATAAATGCATATTTGCCAAGCTGAACAAGACATGATCTTTTGAAACAAAGTTATTTTATAACACACAAAGTTGACGGCTAGTGTGGCTCGATATGTTGAAAATCTGCTCTTTAGAAGAAAAGTATTTCATTTTCACG
The DNA here is from genome assembly GCF_041260155.1 of Ptychodera flava. Classification (NCBI taxonomy): domain Eukaryota; kingdom Metazoa; phylum Hemichordata; class Enteropneusta; family Ptychoderidae; genus Ptychodera; species Ptychodera flava. Next base: position 1,754,408 of record NC_091928.1, read on the forward strand.
ATGTCTAGTAATCTGTTGTGCAATATGTAAACCTTCAGAAGAAAGCTGCTGCCACTGCAGCGAAGTTTTTTGAAAGATGACTTCAGTTGTCGTCAGGAGTATTGTCCAACACTTCATGGACTCCCCTGAATGTTATTTAGACGAGACATTTACAATAAATATTTACAATAAAAGCCTGCAGTTACCGAGTTCGATATCGCGCAATTGTTCCATTAGCAAAAATCAGTGCATGACATCACAGGTCAGGTCAGGTCGTTACTTTCGTCGCACTCAATTCATACCATTGACTGTGCACTGTGATCCTTTTATTTTGAAAAATTATTAGTTTAATTATTTTATCAAGACATAAATCAAGACCTAAATATGGCCTCGTCCACGTCCCCCAACCTAGCCATGCTAGCGATCTTACATGTTAGCTTTGCGTGGCATGGCGTGTGTTACCGGCGTTACATGGTGTGGTGGGAGGCCGTGTTACGCCGGTAACACACAGTCCTGCCACGCAGAGCTACTTACATGTAAACCAAGGGCATGACATCACAGTTCAACAGGGCATTCAATAATGGTGTCTGTGTTCTAATAACTCGCCCTGATGATTGTGAAATGTTGTGCCCAACAACAAGTCATGTATCAAATCAGGATCTGATCCGGTAATGAAATGAAAAGAAAAGAAACTCGTAATTTGTGTGACGATAGTTACAAGAAAAGAAACTCGTAATTTGTGTGACGATAGTTACACTCGATAATGACAGTGACTTGAGCGTGTTGTACAAGATACACAGATCAGAGATCAGAGATCTGACAGATCGCATTAACAACTTTTTCTGAGTTCATATGAGCAGACTGGAAGTACTGTATACACTGTATGTATGCAAAGTTTTATCACAAGATCGAGTATTTCTTGTATTTTTCCAGCATTGTCTTTCTATAAACAAGTGTTACTCGGCGTATTTAAGTCTGAGTAGGCTGTAGTTAGCGTATTCAAGTCTGAGTTAGCGTTACAGTCCGAGTAAGCAGTTATACTCAGCGTATGCAAGTCTGAGTACTCAGACTTGTAAGTCGGACTTGGTCTTGGAACTCGGAGTATGTTGTTGAAAGCACTTTAACATACCTCGAACTTGGCAAGATGAAGGCTTAGTGTTCTGAATTCTTCAGTTATGCTCTTTTTAACGATCAAATGTCCAGTTTTAATCATAGGATAAAACATATACAGGTAAAAATGCCTGTTTTGCATTCAGCAGCTGATTCAGTGATTGGACTAGATTCTGAGCTATAGAAAGCTGATTGGACTAGATTCTGAGCTATTTAATAGACAGCTGATTGGACTTGATTTTGAGCTATTTAATAGACAGCTGATTGGACTTGATTTTGAGCTATTTGATAGACAGTTGATTGGACTAGATTCTGAGCTATTTAATAGTCAGCTGATTGGCCTGGATTTTGAGCTATTTGATAGACAGTTGATTGGACTAGATTGTTAGCTATATGAAAGACAGCTGATTGGACTAGATTGTGAGCTATTTAATAGTCAGCTAATTAAACTAGGTTGTGAGCTATTTGATAGATAGTTGATTGGACTGGATTGTGAGCTATTTAATAGTCAGCTGATTGGCCTGGATTTTGAGCTATTTGATAGACAGTTGATTGGACTAGATTGTTAGCTATATGAAAGACAGCTGATTGGACTAGATTGTGAGCTATTTAATAGTCAGCTAATTAAACTAGGTTGTGAGCTATTTGATAGATAACTGATTGGACTAGATTGTGAGCTATTTGAAAGACAGCTGATTGGACTAGATTGTGAGCTATCTAATAGACAGCTGATTGGACTACCGGTAGATTGTGAGCTATCTAATAGACAGCTGATTGGACTAGATTGTGAGCTATCTAATAGACAGCTGATTTGACAAGACATGGGGTTTATCAGCAGCTAATTGGACAAGATGGTATGTTTTGTAATCAATGGTTGATTGGATAAGACTGTGTACTTTGTAACAGACATTTTGTATTCCATGGTACTTCACAGAGACTTCCCAGTAACATACTTTTTATACTGTGTACAGAATAGTGCAACAGAGCCAAGCTACAGTATGTCATTTTGTAAGCATAGTATCATGATTGTGGAAAGTGACTAATAAGAACGTAAAGTCATGACAAAGGCATGTAAGTTGTAACAAGTAAGAACCCAATGTTTTGAATGGCCTGGAGGTTTAGCCAATAATTGCCCTGTAGAGTTTTATTCTACTAGGTTGCATTTCAAACAAAGAGTTTAATCTTTCTTTTACATCTGAAATGATGTCTTCATGTCTTTTATCTTCTGACAGTAACAGAGATGATGTATTCTAAGCTGACAGCATGATCTCTCTCTGACATGCTTATACTCTTCACATGAGGCTGTACAAAGACTGCTTCTCCATTTAGCTCTACTGTCACCTCAGATAAAAACATGCACTGCAAATGTTCATCATGGAGAACATATTATTGTATCTCCAGATACATTCATTGTCAACCAAACAACAATATGACAACATCATCCTAACTTTTTGAACTACTGGCAGTTAAATTTTTTAAAATTTCTTTTTAGAGTTGAGAATTTGGCAATGTTCTCTGACCCAGCAGGCCAAATATCAAAACTGTGAATGTTTAACATAGTACTCAGAAGATGCACAGTCATACCAGACTTCAACCAAAGGGAACTTGGTCTCTGAAGTTTTCTTGTTATTTGTTTATAAATACTGGAACATACCGGTACATAGAGTAAATAACAAGATAGCTGAAATATGAAGCTGTTTATCTATTTGAAATTAAGCAATAAATAAAACATTAGAATATAAACTGAAAGCCAGAACAACGCGCACACTGTGCCCAAACTAACACCCTGGCTGGACAAACACATTCAAATAAACCTTCCTCAAATGATGCAAGCTGGGCTATATTCTGGTTCACACATACAAATTAAAAGTCTTGAAAACAATGCCTACTGATGACGAGAAAATTGGCATCGTGTGAACCATTAAATACACTCAGATTATTAGCCGTAATTTACCAAAAAACAGCAATGTTCAGCCAGCCTTACAATGACTGATGATATCTGTATGGTTGAAATCAACACCCACCTGCTAAACAGGTACTGGTACTTTGGTACAGGAACACTGTTCGGTAGCTTAGTGGTTTTTATTCCACATATAGTGTTTGAAAGTTTGGTGCTACTCTACTTGTTGTTGGATAGTAAAGTGATTTTCTACTGGTTGTTGGATAGTTTGGTGGTTTTCTACTGGTTGCTGGATAGTTAAGTGGTTTTCTACTGGTTGTTGGATAGTTAAGTGATTTTCTACTGGTTGTTGGATAGTTAAGTGTTTTTTTACTGGTTGTTGGATAGTTCAGTGATTTTCTACTGGTTATTGGACAGTTAAGGGATTTTCTACTGGTTATTGAATAGTTAAGTGATTTCTACTGGTTGTTAGATAGTTAAGTGATTTTCTACTGGTTGTTGGATAGTTAAGTGATTTTCTACTGGTTGTTGGATAGTTAAGTGATTTTCTACTGGTTGTTGGATAGTTAAGTGGTTTTCTACTGGTTGTTGGATAGTTAAGTGGTTTTCTACTGGTTGTTGGATAGTTAAGTGATTTTCTACTGGTTGTTGGATAGTTAAGTGGTTTTCTACTGGTTGTTGGATAGTTAAGTGATTTTCTACTGGTTGTTGGATAGTTAAGTGATTTTCTACTGGCTGTGGGGTAGTTAAGTGATTTTCTACAGGTTATTGGATAGTTAAGTGATTTTCTACTGGTTGTTGGATAGTTAAGTGGTTTTCTACTGGTTATTGGATAGTTAAGTGTTTTTTTACTGGTTGTTGGATAGTTCAGTGATTTTCTACTGGTTATTGGATAGTTAAGTGATTTTCTACTGGTTGTTGGATAGTTAAGTGATTTTCTACTGGTTGTTGGATAGTTAAGTGATTTTCTACTGGTTGTTGGATAGTTAAGTGATTTTCTACTGGTTGTTGGATAGTTAAGTGATTTTCTACTGGTTGTTGGATAGTTAAGTGATTTTCTACTGGTTGTTGGATAGTTCAGTGATTTTCTACTGGCTGTTGGATAGTTAAGTTGTTTTCTACTGGTTATTGGATAGTTAAGTGATTTTCTACTGGTTGTTGGACAGTTAAGTGATTTTTTGCTGGTTGTTGGATAGTTAAGTGATTTTCTACTGGCTGTTGGATAGTTAAGTGGTTTTCTACTGGTTATTGGATAGTTAAGTGATTTTCTACCGGTTGTTGGATAGTTAAGTGATTTTCTACTGGTTGTTGGATAGTTAAGTGGTTTTCTACTGGTTGTTGGATAGTTAAGTGATTTTCTACTGGTTGTTGGACAGTTAAGTATTTATTTACTGGTTTTGGGTAGTTAAGAGTGGTTTTCTACTGGTTGTTGGATAGTTAAGTGGTTTTCTACTTGTTGTTGGATAGTTAAGTGGTTTTCTACTGGTTAATAGATTGTTTTTGGTTTCTACTGATACTGTTGTATGCAGGTTATCACCATACTTTCATATGTTGTTTGATGTAGTGGTATTTGTACAGTGTTTGATCCTAGTTTCTGTAATATTATTTGATCTTTGTTTGGTTGCTCTCTGTATATATTGATGGTTGTTCTACTGGTTGTTGGATAGTTAAGTGGTTTTCTACTTGTTGTTTGATAGTAAAAGTGGTTTTCTACTGGTTAATAGATTGTTTTTGGTTTCTAGTGATACACTGTTGTATGCAGGTTTTCACCATACTTTCATATGTTGTTTGATGTAGTGGTATTTGTACAGTGTTTGATCCTAGTTTCTATAATATTATTGGATCTTTGTTTGGTTGCTCTCTGTATATATTGATAGGCACTGGAAGGTGGTATGCTAGTGATGGAACATAGGTTGTCATGGTGCTCCACCATCATAAAGATTTGGACATGAACGTTTTCTAGCAAAGCTCATGAGTGAAATAATAATGTTTGTAGATTTGGTTTAATGTACATAGCATTTCAAGTTTAAAACTCATATTTTACACATTGCAATGATTGACTGTTGTAATTTGTGAGCAAATCTGCCTTGAACTGTCTTGTGACCACAAAACTGATAAATGGACATTCCTTGTGAAATGATTTTTGTTTTGCCAGCAGCATAGGGTATATTGTTGGTGTAATAGCAACAATACAGCAGGTAAGATGTTTGAGGCAGCAGCCAACTGAACACAGATTGGAGACAACAATTGTTTTTTTGCTGTAGGCAAAATGGCAAGACTATCAGAGTGTAGTGTCAATCATTGAATAGATGAATAGGTGAGAGTTGCCGCTCAATGCACCCATCATTTCTGCTAGAGTTGATGTTTGAAAATGGTCACTGATGTGTGCCATAGTGAACAGTTGTTTGGAGGCAAACTGACATTGAGAGTAAAAGGTGAGGAGTATAGCATGTGGTTTTCTAGGTGCTTGTGTCAGCCATGTTACATACCACCATGAAGTCACCATTGTTAAAACCCTACTTCACTTTCAGAATGAAGATTCCTTTGAACTAATTGCCATTGAACAGATACCACACACAAAATACACTCCACAAAAGCACACGTCATGAACACAAATTTAAAGGAGGTAATAAATGCATATTGATTCTCCACCTTAAAGACAACATTACATAGTAATTGAATGCACGACAACTCTATCTGTTGGTAATCTACATCATATGAGGATCACATTGACTTGTAAATGGACAATAACTGCTACTCTTGATAATATAATATTTTAGTTGTGTTTGTTTAAAAAAAAAACATATATATTTTCAAAAGGACAAGGATATCCTATGATTGATGTACATATACCGGTATAGAGCAGAATTGCACTTCATTATCAATGTCTCATTGATATTGGTCATTTTAGTGACAATTCATGACCAGGTGTGAATTGAATGTAATCTGGCAATTGAGGAGAGGGATGAAGCACTCTACATACCGGTACTGTTGCATTACTTTTGGCACGGAGGGACCGTGCTTTTGGAAAAAACGTTTCAGGGGGTTATTCATGTATTGTAGAATTTTCAACTGATTTCTTTCAGTAAATTGACACAGTCACAGGCATACTATGCATTGTCAGCTTGTAGGATCTACTGAGAAATATACACATACCGGAAGATGTCACCAGCATTTTAGCAAGTAAAATCTAGAGCTTAGAAGAAAGATATAACCATCTTTGAACCTTGCAGTGGTGTATCATGGCAAAACCATGGTTACCCACCCATGAGTTCTTTGAATTTTAATTTGCCGATAGGATTAGATCCAACTGAATAGTAGATGGTTGTTTGGCAGAATAACTGTTGTGATTTAAACTGGTAAAACAATGAACTACATTTGTAGTAATTACCAATGTTGGTAATGGCCAATTTTATAGAATAGCCATCAAAAGTCTTTATTTCTATGTCTATTAAACTTACTTAAATTCAACCTGGTATGATTTGATTGAAATTGTCTCAACGATTGATTCTGCCAATAGAGGCACTCGTTTGTCAAGGTATGCCAGTATTAAAGGTCTGGTGAAATGGTCCCGTTCGTGTGACTGAATATCTTCCAGGGGGTCAATACTATTACACTCGCAACATAATTGCAACCTAAAAGTACGCGCAAGTGTTAATTTTTTGATATTTCTATGCGCGGCTTTCATGGGGTCATTTTGCGACACTCAGGTCACGCCCGCAGCGGGGATCATGTTGGCCGTCTGTGACGTCACAGGTGTGTTCATTTACATCGAATAGCGGTCCAACGTCGCCTTATCTCTGCCCGGTATCCGCTAACAAAACAGCCTCAGTGTTCGTGCTGCCCATTCGCCACGTTCGTTTGCCAATGCGAATCGAAATCCGAAGTGGCGAAAAAAATCTTCCCTAATTCACCACAGTGGCGAAACTGATTTTTGTTTAAAAAATATGGTAAAATAAAGAAAAAACGTGGGTTTTTAGTCTTTTGTTTAATCTGCGCTTCTCTCTCGGCGATTCACAAAAACTGTGTCTACTTCCGTATTATTGCGTTCTTTCCGTCGTACATATTCAAGTCTCGCGAGAGATTTTACGTCATTTAGTCTAGTGTTCAACATGCATACATGGCTCATGCGAGAATTGAAACTTGACACACGCAATCGAGCCCTCGCGATAAATTTGACGTCATTTTGTCTAGTGTACAGCAGGCATAGGAACGCTCGCTCGCGAGAATTGAAACTTTTGCTATACATAGCAGACATACGCATTTTAATCGAGGCAACAAGGTTCGGTGTTGCAGTTGATTTACATTGCGGTCTAGATGTTCTGTGTTGTGCATTGTAATTCCATGTTGCGGTCGATTTGCATCGCGGTCCTCGTGGTCCGGTATTCCCCGTTGTTCTTCAATGCAATCGCCGTCCCAACGACGCGTTCCGTGTTGCTGTCGATATGTGTCAGGGAGGACTCTACCTCCAGGATTTGTATCGCGATCTCTACGTTCCGTGTTGTTGTTCGTTTTAATGGTAGTCTCAATGTTCAGTGTTGGTGTTCATGCAGTTGATTTGCATTACGGTCCCAACTTTCTGTGTAGCGAGTAGCGAGGCAGGCTCAGCCGAGGGACCGTGGCCGATCGTACGAACCAGAAGAGACAAGCACATTATGGTTCAAACACTCAACACTGAAAAAGTTTACAGTTGAGCCGTTCATGTTCTTGCCGCTGTCACAGCCACCAAAAGAACAACGTCTTCCCATAGTGAAGGAGGACACTGTCCTGATCATGTAAGCGGAAACCCTAGAAGTTACCCCCGTGGAGAGCTTACAGAGGTGTGAAATACTTTACTTTATCCGTTATGAGATACGGAGTCGGGCAAACTTCGGAAAGCCGAAAAAAGTCGACTGGAGAGGCTCGGGGGACACGCCCACATTGCATTTTTCTTTTGCCATATTTCATAATCACGCGCGCTAAACGAAAAAAGAAATGAATGTAACTGTTTTATAGACCATCAACTGTATTTCTGTGATTTTGCAACATGGGCATTTCACCAGACCTTTAAAATGCTTACTTTATCCACTGCATGATTGGATCATACTTAATAACTTTTTACATTGAATGGACTGACTATGTTGATTGAAGACAAAACTTAATGTTTGAATGTCCAAGTTTTCCATTTTAAGGAAAACAATAACAGCAAAAAAACTCTACATTGATAAAAGATCTTTTTTCAAAGAAAGAGGACCAAATCTGCATTTGGCTAAAACTCATCTATACATGTATTGCAAATTTTATTTGAAGTGTTGGGTTTGCTCTACAACAGTTTGGAGTATTTGGTTTTCATCCCAGAAAATAATACAACACCTTTCTTATGCTTTAGATCCAGGCCACACACTGATTGTTATTGTTTTGAAGAATATTGTGATAACATTTTGTTCTAAAGAGCTCAATCACTCTGTTTATATTGTAAGTAAACCACTTGATTTCATGAGTGAGTCTATATCATAGTGATTATGTACATTGTACTGTTGAATGATAAGTTTTGTAATGTTGTACTGGTGTGTTGACAGATAAATGATGTCAATCCATTAGCCTAGCTCTATCAGCCTGTCCACAAAACTTAGTCATGAATCTGTGATGGCAGCTTCTAACTCTACCACAATATAATTGTCTACACGTATTGTGGTAGGAAGATATCAGTTCTGTCGAGTCATTTCTGTAGAGTTTTCTCAGAAAGTTTTAATCCTTTTCATATCAGGTCTGTTACTTTCTATCTACCAAGTCAGCAAAACAAGGTATTGAGCCAAAAACATCCGGATGTATATTTTCACCTATTTACCACAAGGCGGTCAAGTCAGAAAAAATCATGTTTACAGTATATCTTTGCTTATTAAAGGAACCTTTCAATGTGCAAGTCTTTGTTAAACAGTCCGGGTCATTTCCAAAATTGGCGATGCTATACCATAATATTTTTTTCCGATCATTACCCAATCAGCAGCCAGCGCGCCATTGACACCCACTGCTCCAGAGTGTATTCCTGGCAACCTCCACATGCGTCCATGGTTACATACACCATAGTGTGTTGAACTCTATCTTGCTATGAGCTCCTCGGCTGCACCATTCACATAACTTTTTTGTATTATCCTCAATCCATTTCAAAATTATTGTGAGTTGTGAAAGAGGGATTTTGGCAAAACACTTGGTGTTGCACATTTCATGGGAATACTGATGTCATTTGTGAAATAAACAATTAATCACACTGTATTCTGTCATGATCTAGACATTTTCAACATCACATACCATTTTTAGTTTGGCTCAAATGACAAACCCATATACATGTATTGTAATGATGCCCCGACTCTGGCCTGAAGTCCTGTGAAATATAATAGTGTACCTACACAGATGGTTCAGAAAACTCCATTTGTATCAGAGATGGCAGCTATCAAAAATTCTACATGAGAGAGATGAAGGAAATTAGGAAAGGGGTAATCAAAATGAATCGCTATATCTCAGTTGCTACTTTGCTTGATGATCTTATTGTTTGTCAAAGTGTTTTTTGGAGAACTAGTCCATTATAGTCTAGTCCAGGCCAGAATTCATTTGTCAACAATAACAATGCGGTTTACACCACAGGGTCCTCAGGCTCCGATGATGATGATGATTAAACATTTAAAAATGAAGAAAAATAAAAATATATTTGGACTCAGTAAAGTTGTTGTTGTTATTGTTGTTATTGTTGTAGTTGATAGTATTTGCAGAAAAGGACAAATTATGCGCTGCAAAATTCATACAGCCTCACTGTACACATGGAGGTAAGCTACCTCGATGCTATACACATGCGCTGCAAAATTCAATACAGCGATATTGATGATGATGATGATGATGATGATGATGATTAAATATTTAAAAATGGAGAAAAATAAAAAATATTGGACTCTGTAAATTTGTTGTTGTTGTTGTTTTTAGTATTATTATTGTTGTTGTTGTTGATAGTATTTGCAGAAAAGAACAAAGTATGCGCTGCGAAATTCAATACAGCCTTACTATACTATGCGTTGCAAATTCAATACAGCCTAACTATACATGTGCGTTGCAGCCTAACTATACATGTGCGTTGCAGCCTAACTGTACTATGCGTTGCAAATTCAATACAGCCTAACATTACCCAAGGGATGTCACTTCATTGCCACACACTTTTTTTTCAATCGCCAAAAATGCACCTAGCAAACATCGAAATCGGTAAAATTCGACGTAGGGTCAAAGCACATTGGTCCTTCTCAATCATACTTATACATTTTTACCTCTTACCGATGAAAAGTCGAGAAATCAGCAGGTTTTTCAGCGCATCTGGTCGTCTCTTACATTCCAGATTTAAAGGACCCGCGCGTTACATTAAATCACGTGGGCGCATTTCAAATCAAACAATAGCAGAGCCCGTACTGAACGAATGGGCCCGACGTGAAAACCCGGCCGTAACGTAAGTTTCTCACGTCTTTGGAAAGAACGTTCTCTTGCTATGGGTGAACTGGAACTGTTAAAGTTACCAGAATTTCATATGCAGACGCACGCAGACAGTGTCACCCATAGTCTTCAAAAGACGTAAGAAACTTACGTTACTTCCGGGTTTTCACGCTGGGCCCATCAGCTCTGCTGGGCCATTTAATTACCAATTTTTTCTGTATGGAGCATAACTCAGACATGTTTCAACGATTTTATTCAAAGTTATTACAAGGACATTGACCAATGTCATAGATATGCAGGTCAATTTGTTTTGTGATATGATCCAATATGGCCGCCAGGCGGCCATTTTATTACGATTTTTTCATGTACAGAGCCATAACTCAGGCATGTTTCAACGATTTATTCAAAGTTGGTACAAGGACATGACCAATGTCATACATATGCACATTGATTTGTTTTGTGATACGATCCAATATGGCCGCCAGGCGGCCATTTTGTTTCGATTTTTTCATGTACAGTGCCATAACTCAGGCATATCTCAACCGATTTTGTTCAAACTTGGTACAAGGACATTGACCTATGTCATATATATGCATGTCAATTTGATTTGTGATACGATCCAATATGACCACCAGGCAGCCATTTTATTACGATTTTTCATGTACAGCGCCATAACTCAGACATGTTTCAACAGATTTTATTCAAAGTTGGTACAAGGACATTGACCAATGTCATATATATGCGTGTGGATTTGTTTTGTGATATGATCCAATATGGCCGCCAGGCGGCCATTTTGTTATGATTTTTCGTGTACAAAGCCATAATTCAGGCATATCTCAACTGATTTTATTCAAAGTTGGTACAAGGACATTGACCTATGTTATACTTATGCACATTGAATTGTTTTGTGATACGATCCAATATGGCCGCCTTGTGACCTTTTTTTACGACTTTCCATGTCCTGAACAATAACTCAGACATGTATCAAGCAAATTTATTCAAAGTTGGTACAAGGACATTGACTTATAGTATACATAAGTACATTGATTTGTTTCTCAATATGGTCTGATATGGCCACATGGTAGCAATTTTGTTATGGTTTTTTCATGTCGAGAGCCATAACTCTAGCAAGTCTCAACTGATTAGTCAGTACATGGACATTGACTTATGTCATACATATACGTGTTGATTTTTAGTCCTTTGGGCCTTTGGCCCAAAGTACTAATGTGATGACGCGGCCTCTGTTGTTGCATACAGTGGGCCGTATGCTGTGGACGCAGGTATCTCAGAAACGCTTCAGTAACTTTTTCTGAAATTTGGTCTGGTGGTCACTTTGGCATGTATCTCAAACGGTCTTTTTTCTTTTTTTGATTGAATCATTTTAAAGTCACTTTTTTAGCTTTTTTGTGAAAACCACTATTTTCAATTTTTCCTCAAAACCACTGATTTGATTATTGTGATATTTGGCATGGGTGTTCGTATAGTTGAAATGCCGTCAGAAATGTTCAAAATTTGGTGATACATGCCTTGTATTATTTTTAAACAATATTTTTATCCATTTTTATTTTATATTTACTTGATTTGACTCGCTTTCGTTAAAGCTACCGTCTGCGCATGCGCACAACTCTAGGACAAAATCTGAGTTGAGAATCGAATCGGACGCCATCTTGTTTCATGGTGTCGGCACATTTTTTACTTTGTGAACGTTTCACTGTGCATTTCAATATATTCTATAGTTATGACGTTGACAGTGATGCACTTTTGCGGCTGTCGTGTATTTTTTGGTACGAAAGGCGCCTTTGATCGACTGAAGAATGATGGTACCGGCAGGCATATCAGTTCTACTGAGGAAGTATCCACTGGCCCGCATAGGTCAGGGACTCACTTAGGGGAGAACCACATGATTTGTGGGGGGGGGGGGTATGGAGGATTGTGAGAAAAAAAATTGTCACCAGGTGAAATAAAAGAAAAAAATAAGCTGTAATGGCTTGAGAAAAAAAATTCTCATAACAGACAAAAATAAATAAAAAAGGAATTGTCATAATGCAGTTGAAATGAGCAAAATTTTGGAAATTCATTCTCATGTGTTCTTTGCTAGCATGCTGCCATAGGCAGCGCAAATGTTTTTACCACAAGCAATTCTCATGTGTTTTTTTTTCCGAGCACTTATGATATAAGCATTCACTACTTTACACCTCAGTGCACTCGATGTTTTCCTTCCTTTTCTGACCCAAGAAATCATATTTCTGGATTTCTGTTGCAATATCTCAATGGTACAGGCAATTTCTAGATGGGACTATTTGACTTCTGTACATTGTGAAAATTTAAAACACAAGACAGGAGTCAATAAACTAGTGTAAAAACCAATATATTATTCTCTCAACATAAATATGTTAGAAAGATTACAAGTTGTCAAAGAAAAATTGAGGAACAACAAATATAATGAAATACAATGTGTGAGCCTTGTTTCTCTGACCACAAAAGATAACATCTCCCCTGAGAACTTAAAAGGAATTGACTATTATAAAGAAAAGGAGGTATAGTATGATCACTGTTGATTTGCCAAAAAAGTGTTTTATATTTAAAGTTGTATATATACTTGACTTTCCATTTTGTTTTCATTCGTTGGAATGTAAAATGAATATATAAAACCATCCTGTGATATGTGAAACACTGGCTTAAATTTGAAAAAGTGCACTGCTACTCCATTTGATAAAAAAATTGATGCAGGTGTGACAGCTGTAATTAAAAAATGCTGTCTCTCTGACAAAAAAAGTTCCCATACCCACTTCCTGCATACCCCCCCCCCCCCCCCGAAATCAAATGGGTCTCTCCTTAATATGCGCATGCGCATATAACAAGTTAGCGTTGTTTTGCCAAGGACCAGCTCCTGGCAAGGACTTTGAAAAATCAAACCGCGCTGTCGTGTTTCTCGGTCTTGTGCGAATTTTGACGTTTTGAAGCTTTTAGCATTTATTGATGATGTTTTGTAAATATGAAGTTCACGGTGATTGTATTTTTGTTGCTGTCATGTATTTTTTTGGCACGAAACGCTCCTTCGTTACCGGCGAATCTATTGCTTTAGCGAGGCAATCCCACCGGCGGCCCGTTAGTAATAGCTGGGTGAGAGCGAGAGAATTCGCTCTGTCCTTCTACCTCCATGTCATAACAAACTAGCGTCGTTTTATGTGATGTACTGTCCTTTTCGGCACAGCGATAACTTTAAGTTTTCTGTTGCTTATTTTGGTAATTTCGACAGTTGTGCATTGATTTTGACATCATTGTTGAAGACAGTGTGTGCTTTAGACTGTCGACAGTCCTCGTGCCTTCTTTTGACCGGATCCGGAGTCACTTGCGGTAGTAATCCAACGTAGGCGATCGAGCGCCGAAGGCGCAAGGTCGAGTGCCGAAGGCACGAGCTTGTATAAATACCGAAAGCTACGCGAGACCAAGCAGTACCTACAAGCGACTGGCGAGAGTCTATGTGTGCTTATGTTGACCGATTTACGCGCACTTCAGAATCACGGCATAATCCGACATGGTAATTTGGCATGATCATCAGATCATACATGATCCGAGATTGCACTTTAGCAAGGTCACGATAACTAATGTTGTTTGTTTCACTGTGGTTTAATACACTCAGTGTGACAGTTTTCGGACGACCTCAGTTTTCGGACATTTAGTGACATACTGTTAGTTACACTCACTTCGCTCCGTATCGATAGCGTTTTACAGGTCATGTAACCTCATATTAAGTCAGGTGACACTGTTGTCCCGTTTTCGATAATTTTTTCGGTAAAATCTATTGAGTTCGCTACGAGCGGCGTTCACAAATTGTCGTCTGACACCGCGTCAGTGATACTGTCAACATACTGCCGTCAGGTCAAAGTAACTGAAATTTTGACTAAAGTCCTGATTTAGCATTGAATTTTGAATGTGGGGGAGATAATGATTTTGAAAATATTCTTTCCATTGTTCGCTACGATTGCATGTAGTTTTAACAAAAATATATTGTTTTGAGAAAAAAAAAGTACATTTAATGAACGTAAGAAGTGTACAAGTTTTCGGACAGACAATATTTAGCATAATTGTGTAAACGTAGTAAGTGACTTACCGCGTAAATAATTCCATACGATGTAATATACTCGCTATTTTTATTAAATAATGCCTGTGCGATTCCAATACAAACAAAATATGAAATGGAAACAATTAGAAGTAATACTCACTGAACAAACTTAGCGAAGTTAGCCACACCGTACGATACAAGGTGCCGAAAGCAACACACACAGACAGCCCGTGTCCGATATCTATAAAGCGCTATACACATCGAAATATAGTTGAGTCGTCCATGGATTAAACATAACTCGTTATCATGAAATATTCTTATATACAGTTTTCTAAACACATCGAAATTAAAAATCGGTGGTTTGAAGTTTCAAATTATCAATACTTAGCTCCTAATCACATTCCAAACACGACGTCCGATTTCTGGGATTGCAGTCCGATTACTACGCCCTCAACATGGGGTCAAAACTTTGGCAACTTTGACCCCGAAATACCACTCCCGTCGTGTCAACTGAGTTTGAGGATAACCACAATAAAGTTTCGAAAGGTATGGTAATAAGATTTCGTATTGCTGGTCATTTACGAAACGACTTTGGGCGAAATTCACTACCCTGTCCGAAAACTGTCACACTGAGTGTACCTATAGGGCCTATTTCCACTAAAAGACTATTAGAATTTCCTCCTGGCTACTTTGAAATCGTGCACTGGCATGCATGTAGTTGTCAACATCACTATGCTTGAATGTAGTAGTAGACTCTTACTATGAATATATCGACTGTCACTGCATATTGCATATGTGTGCAAGTCACTCCATATCATATCAAAAATGTAGTATTGCGACGTTTGAGCTGCCACAAGCCAGAATTTACAGTTTATGAGAAAGTTATCTTACATGTAAAACTCAGTTCTACTGTGAACAAAATGCAAGCTATGTTGCTTAACTATGGTGAATAACATAATATTTTGTACCTATCACCGTGTCAGAAAATCAGAAGGAAACAACCACTCAGACAAACTCTGGTCAGGATGATACTGTCCAATTTTAACCCCTTGACTACCTATGGCGCCGGATATATCCGGCGCCATATTGAATTGCCATATACCTTGAGCGCCGGAAATATCCGGCACAGTTAAATAGGCGTATTTGCTTCGTTTTTGTCGCTAAAAATCCCGTAATTTCGGCGTCGGCATGCAGGGCGACTAAGATTGTTGTATTCCCATCTGGCCAGAATGTGATTGCGCCCCCGTACGTCCGAGTATGGCCAAAATCCGGAAGCAAATGTCGTGACCCATGACCTCGACTCTGAAAGGTCAGGCTGATCACAGACGCGTGGCGCTGATTGTTTACAGTTTTCAGAAGTACGGACGATCGCAAAGATGTTTATGGTTTTTTTTTAATGAAATGAAATGTTTATTTATTGAAAACAAATGTTTTATATGTAAATATGTTCTATTAACAGCAATATTCGTGAATGAAACTAGAGGAAATACAATTTTTTACTAAAAGCCAGTGCAATTTTATAGCAGCCATATTATCAATATGACTGATCACATGACTGGTCATGTGTTTGGTCATGTGATATGTTCTTCTCTAAAATGTATTTTTAAATAATGTGAATTATTTTTTGATAAATCATAACCATTACAGATGCATGTTTCTGCAAGAAAGAGATAAAGCAGGTGTTTACAAATATAAAATGTGTTGATTTTCAAATACAGAATCATGTCAGATGCTGATGTTTATGGTTCATTTACTCTGCCTTTTGTTAGAAAAATCTTAAATAGGTACATCTATAAATAAAGTAAAGGGTAGATATTATTACATATATGTAAAGACAATGCCATGAAAATTGCAACTGTATTCAAATTTGCATCATTTTATGCATTTAAAACTCGTCCTGATGCTTCAAATATTCATATTCTTTGCCAACTCTGGTCATATGATGTGTCATGTGATCAGTCACGTGACCTGGAAATACAAAACTTATGTTTGAAAAAGTGGGAAATTTCATGCTGATTCAGAAAATATATGGTTTATTGGTACTTACTTAATTTTTGCTCAAAGCAGTGTTCATACAACGACCACACCCAAGATTTTATCAATATTTACATAAGGGGCCTGGTATATAGGAATACATTGGCCTTGGTAGTCAAGGGGTTAAGGTAGTATGTCTCTCGGCACACACTAGATACTCATGACTGTAAAACAACATTTCCATATAATTGTATATTCAGTTTTTATATTTAGTTTGCATTTCACCATATTCTATGTCCTTCCCTGCACTACATAATTCAAAATGAATATTGTTTTGGCCTATACATACTTGAGGGGTAAGCTTATTTAGTCTCATACATTAAAGATGCACTGTTGACCTTCAGAGTCCAAACTTTTTATCATTGTATTGTAGATAGGTGTACACTCCAAATACTAAGTACAAGTGTGGTGAGTGTAACAAGCAAATGTTTTTTAGTCAATGGCCCAAATTTATTTTCTATTTGATGGACAATAAATACATGTGTAATCAATGCCAACAATCCAGTTTAAGTAATTTGGTTTAGATTAGCCATTGTCCATTATATTACAATAGTTTGTGGCTAAATTTTCTCCCCTTCTGTATCATATAAGTTCACCGTTTCCTGTTTTAGATATTGTTGATCCTATTGAGTTCCATCTCTTATTCTTGATTCACTTTCACATTAACTTTCATTTATGTCCAAACAATTTGACTTTTTGCCAGATTTCACATTTATGGCAAATAATAAACAGTAAGGAGGCACAAAGGACGTCGGTGCCCCCGGGCCCCATGTTTAAACAGTAAGATCAAATATCGCTGCGTGGCGGCAAATTTGTTACGATTTTCTCATGTACTGAGCCATAACTCAGACATACCGTTATTTCCACCAGTATCATTCAAAGTTGGTACAAGGACATTGACCTATTTCATACATGCTCGTCAGTTGTTTCACATCATGTAGCAGTATCATGTCAATTTTTGAAGTTTCATAATTAGGTTGATATGTCAGAAATACTGCATCAAATTTCATGAAACTTTGTACAGATGTTAAGCTCACATTGCTTTAACAGTGAAAAAGACATTTATCAGTGTCATTTTAATTAATTTGTAATTGCATATGTAATGAACTTTCCTTATTAGAGTGATGTATCCACAAATACAACGTCAAATTTGATGAAACTTGATACAGATGTTGATCTCATAGTGTTGTAAATACTACATTAAACTTTATGAAATATGGTACCGGTTATCTATTAGTGTTAGGATAGAATGAAAAAATGTTTTTGCAACATCCTGTCAACTAATTCCAGTTGACTCATTTAATGACCTTTAGGATAGTGGCCTACATTGGTTTTATGTTTTTCATCACCATGGAACTCATTCTTGGCCATTGAGTGCCATCTGTATCAAAGTATTTTTATCACAGAACCTGTAATCAAAGTACCCATTAGCAAGCGGGGACTGGGTCATCAACGATGACTTGTTTTTCTTCATTTTTAAATGTTTAATCATCATCATCATCGGAGCTTGAGGACCCTGTGTTTACACATGTATAGACTGATTTGACAAGCTGAATACTGTGTATCTCAACATGCTTTTGGGAGAAACGGTAGATCATGAAACTAAAATTGACATTAAAAACTAAAATTTTTAAAAGTTATGGCTGCTGGCTGTCTGCTTAACCCTTTTCCTGCCAGACAGCAATAACTGTACCATATCATTTCCCCATCAGCCAAGTCAGTAGAAAGCGGTATTGAGCCAAAAAATGATTTATTCTCACCCACTTGGCTTGGTATGTTATAGCATCTTTTGTCCAAAAAAAATCAACTTTACAGTATTATGTTTTCAACAGCCTTCAAATGTACAGTATTATGTTATGTACTGAATAATGTTAAAATTATACATCATATGGAATACGTTTTGTTTCATTAATTTTAACCATCTTGACCTGGTGGTGAAACATGGACTTGGCGGGAAAAGGGTTAAAGATGGTGTAGCTAATTTAAAGAATAGAATTTAGAAACAAAAGTAATTAATTTTGCTGCTATAGATGTACATCAGCACTTTGGTACTATACTGCCATTGAAATCTGGGAAATTGTTACCTTAGCAAGACAAAAATATTCAAGTCAGGGAATTGTTGATTAAATAGGCTGTTTAGAATGGTTTAGGTATAGCCTGTCGAGGATAATGAGGGACGAGTGGATTTTGAATTGGTGAGAGACAATCCTGTTTGAAATGAGTAAGGGATAAACCTGTTGCAAATAGCTGAGGGACTCTATATCTGGTCATGTAAATATGTATTTATTTGCTTATGAAAATTTCAAAATCATACAATTGTTAAAACATTTATGTTATACAGTTTACACAGATTTACAGCGTTTATTGTGACATCAAATCCAACTATGCTGATCACTAGTGTGAGCGGTTGACATACCAAGATAAGTGTGTATGGTGCACGCTGTCTGAATTCAGCATATCACATACCAGATTGTGAGTTAAACACATCTGCCAATACAATGGGGTCTATTCATCTTGGCATTGATCTTACAGTTTGACATACATTGTTAACTTGAATGTAGTATACCCAGTAGTTTGATGTGCTTCATACAATTTAATAATCTTTTCATTTGATTTTCAGGTTGCATTGCTGATAAAGAATGTAGATGTGCCATCAATCAATTTAGATGTGATACTATGGAAAAGAACAGCTGTACATGTATACCAGAAGAATGGATGTGTGATGGTGATAATGATTGTGGTGATGATAGTGATGAAACCAACTGTGGTGAGTCAACCATTCTTAGAAAAAGAAACTAGAATAGAGCATATTATGGTGAGGGATCATTTTGAATTATCTCAGAGGTAATTAAACAATAAAAGTGTTTTGTGTTGCTGTTAGACAAATTGTACAAAATATAATAAATAATATTCTTTTTGACTTTTTGATGTCATGAGAAAATTAATACAATTTTGTAATAAAAAAGATATTAATTGCAATAAGGAAAATGTTCAAGAGTTATTAAGCATTGTTTGCCTTTCTGTTCTTCATGTTAATTGTCTCTATGAACACAAAACTTGCTATGTATTTGGGTAGTATATAAACTTGAAGTCTGTCAAGTTTTCACTACAAGCAAGTATTTTGTTGTCTGAGCATTATTTACTGTTACTTTTCACACATTGTATTCTGATGATAGTATCAACTTTGTAAGTAATTTGTCTTCTTCTTCAACTGTCAGCATACTCATAAAATTTTAAATTTTACCAAACCAATTTACTGTGAAATTGAAATTATTAATGTCAAATAAATGTGTATGAGTGACTCTTAAAACCATGTGGACAAGTAAAATTTGCACAAGTCTTCAAGTTGTTTGCAGTCTTCAAGTTGTTTGCAGTTCTGGGGTTTAAATATGCTTGTCATTGCAGTGCAAAATGGAAATGAGGGTCCACAATGGAATCAATCTTGAATTCATCTTAAAGCGCAGTGGTCGTCGAAATGTGCGTGCGCAATTCTTTTGTTGATAAACATAAATTTTTGTAAACATAAATTTTCTCAACTTCAATCGGAGTGAGATGGGAGCGGTCCCTCACTTTGTTAACGC
The DNA here is from genome assembly GCF_041260155.1 of Ptychodera flava. NCBI lineage: Eukaryota > Metazoa > Hemichordata > Enteropneusta > Ptychoderidae > Ptychodera > Ptychodera flava. Next base: position 1,774,527 of record NC_091928.1, read on the forward strand.
CTTTGTAAGACTCAACCTCATGCAATAGTAAAATATTAAGATCGGAAACGAACTTCAGTGGTGTATTTCTATTTATAAACTCATGTAAGGCTACGAACATTGAGACACTACACTCGGGAAATTATGTTGCTGAGTTTACTGCACGCAGTCACAGTGAACAAATTGGTTTGATCGCGCGCGGTCACGCTGGTTGTACACAATGCTATGTACTGTACAGTAAAAATACATCACTCAAATGATCAATATTGTATATATATGTAGACCAGCAACAAGCACAATGCCTAACACAAAAATTACACTCAAGACCATGATCGGCAAGCCGGAGCAGGACACCGGAGATGCTGTTGCTTCGATAAGGGAGACGGTCACCGCGTTGACGTACATGGATATAAGAGAATCCAGTCCCACAATGTACCAGTCCCACGACGACTTGGCCAACGACCCACTGTTGATCACCATTTCTTACTTCTTCTAGTAATACGTGGCAAGAAATAGTCAAATGACAGGAAACAATAGACAAAACGTGCGGGTTTTTGCGGCATTTGGACGGAAAATTGCACGGCTACATTTAGGGAGGCATCACAGACATGATGTTTACTGGATAGTTTGTATAAGTGTAGTTTATGCTACGTTCCGACTTTCTCTTCCGTGATTAGGTGATTAGGCTAAGGAAGAGAACGTCGGAACGTAGCATAAACTAGACTCATACAAACTACCCAGTAAACATCACGCCTGTGGGATGCATCGAGAGATCCTGTGCACGGTCATGGCAGTGATCCAATAGCTAGATAGTGTGGGCCTACCGGTGCAACGCGCGCAAACTTTGTTATTGTACCTCCTTATTGCCAGGTAGGTCTGAATCCTCTTTCAAATGAGATAACCCCCACATAACAAGAAGACCTATAGAAGGTCCTTCGCTTGACTTGATACCTGTACTCGGAATTCTCGTTTGCACCCCCAATGGGGTAAAGTTCATAGTGGAGTTGTATTCTCAACAGCCGAGTGTAGCGCGCCATATACCCGGTTCTCTTGACATAGAAGTTCAGCTTCTTGCTGCAGTGGGCATTGCTGTGCGAGCATTAGATTTCTGTAGCTTGCGTTATTGTCAATTGTACTCCTGTTGGGCCTCTTGAAATGAAAGCTCCGTCCTCGCTAGCGATGTCGTAATCTGTTGGCATATACACGCATACGGGTGAGTGTTTAGCTCCATGGCTCGAGCGATAACAGTAGTCGAGCCCCATTCAACTGATTCAAGAAAATCATGATCAAATGTGACCTCAATCCAGCATGTAAATACTGTTCAATATTCAATATATATTAAATTTAGATTTGGTAAGTTGGTATGCTTGTGACAGATCAGCCGCCATTTTAACAAGTGGCAATATCGCAAACATAATAATCAACCCGTAACCCAGTGCGGCATTCTTGGATATATGTTGTCAACAGGGGTGACCCCTCAGGAGCATGCGCAGCGCGATGACCACTGCGCTTTAACTAGTGAGACAGGGATAATCTACAAGTAGACTGATAAAAGTTTTCAGTGGTATGGCAGATATGCAGATATTGTGGAGAAATGTGACACTTCTATCTCTCAAATGATGAATAACAGCATACCTCAATATGACTGATTGAATCATGAAATTGCATCACTCTCAAATTTGTCAATTTTAGACCTATCATGATATGTACATTTCCATACGCCTGGTGCTACCCTATTACTGTAAGAGGTTCAGGATGGTCTAACATAATGTTGTCGGATGTACGGTAGTTATGTTTTACCTTCACTTGGTTCGCTTATTGGACCAGTTTTGATGTCATACTACTCTTAAAGTAGTACAACTCTTAAAGAAGCAAATTTGCTTCAGTGTACTTCAGTTACAAGCTAAGATGGTTTGAAACTTAGCAGTCATAGAAAACCAAAGTGGTAATCAGAAAATTTAGGTAACAGAAACCAACTGAAGTACCCTAGCTGCCATGTTACCCATGGTTTTACCTCAAAGAAAGAGCAGTCAACATCAGTCATAAAATGAGTGTGGTTATGCTTTGGTGGGTAGCTATATAATTTTATGATGCTATGAAGTACCCATAAAGTGACATTAATTTTCCTTTGATGCGTGTCAAGATTAAGCATTTATCCAGCCCAGGTTATGTGTCACCTTCAGGTCAAGCTGGTAAAAAGTAGTAAATGCATACAGTAACATGCAATACGTGTATATGTTGCATTTTAACATTTGACTTGAACATTTAAGTCCCCTGAAAACAGAGATACCCCAAACTAGTGACTGTACATTGCTTTGCTGACATCTAATGTCAAACTAGTAACTTCACATTGATTTGTTGACATCTATTGTAATGTTACTGACTTTACATTGATTTGCATACATCTAACATCATACACTAGTGACTTCACATTGATTTGGTTAATCTAATGTAGTATTTGTGAATGCACTTGATTTGTTGACATCTAGTGTTGCTTTAGTGACATTTCATTGATTTGCGTACATCTAATGTCCTACACTAGTGATATTGATTTGCAGACGTCTAATGTGGTTCTAGTGATCATCGTGTATGTTGATAGGCTTATATCTAATAGTTTCAAAGTGTTTAGTCAAGGAAAGAGCTATAAAACAATACAGTGGGTGAATGTGTCGTCAATATTTTCAGAGCAATTTGAAACCCAAAATCAGATATTTTCAGGACATCGTATTAAGCATCAAACCCATGCAAAACTGCTGCCGATAGATTTCACTTACATTATAAATTTAGAAAACAATTGGTACTATCTAGGCCAGTCACAACATAAGTAATTCTGGAGAAATCATATAGTATGTGCATGGAAGTGTGATCATTGATTGTAATGGTAGCCTTGTGATAAGATTTATAAGCCAGCTTGTTTTTTGGGAAAATTTCATTGTATAGTTAATCCTGCCAAGAGCTTTGATCTTTGATCTTTGACCTAGATCTTCCGACATGTTCAGCTGATGATTTCACTTGCCAAAATGGAAAATGCATTCGTCTAACTTGGGTATGTGATTCCGATAATGATTGTAATGATGGGTCAGATGAACTAGGATGCCCACCAAGGAATTGTACGGAGAATGAATTTAGATGTCAAAATAACAACTGCATAAGGAAACAATGGAAGTGTGATGGAGATGATGATTGTGGTGATGGTTCAGATGAGCAGCAATGCAGTAAGTATTAAACCTTGTGTATTTGTGATGTGAATAGAAATAACAAATTCAGGTGCTAGAGCTGTTAATCCATTCCGAGCCTTTCTCACAAAAAATTCATCATAAAAAATGAAGATGGAAATGCAGACATCACTGTTAAACCAGTTTCAGAAATAAAGCAATGAGCCATATTTAAATTGATCATTGACATTGGTCATTATAGAGTTGATGTTGATGTCATTGTATTTATTTTGTAACTACAGAAAAACAACCATGTGGAGAGAATGAATTTGCTTGCAACGATGGTAGTTGTATAATGGCATTGTGGAGATGTGATGATGACTATGATTGTATGGATAACTCAGATGAATTCAACTGCCGTAAGTCTTACCTTTCCATAATATCACTTCAAACCAGATAAAGGCAACTTGTGACTACATTGAGATGTTCATGACAAATATTTATTGTAAGGATGTGCTATTTTCAGTCCCTGCCAGATAAGTCGTGAACAGGGACATATGGATTGGGTTCTGTGCATGCATGTGTCCGTCCGTCCACCTGGAACTGTTTCTTAGACATGACTGGACTGATTTGCTTCTAACTTGGTAAGAGGACAACACAACATGACATACCAGTATATGTGCATGCCAATTTATTTTGTCAGCTGATCAAATAGGGCTGCCAGGTGAATGCCAATTTAAACACAGAATTTCATGATAAAGCACTACCAGGCATGGAATATTTGTCTACTTTAGATGTTGCTATTTTGAAAAAACTTCAGCATCTATGTATTCGTGCCAGACATTTACTTTCACTTGTCACTGATACAATATTGAACACAACTACCATGTCATGTCAAAACAGTCACAGTTTGGTTTCCAAAAGTCTTGACCAAGTTAAGTTCGATTACTTCCTTATTAATCAAAAACTTGGATTCTACAACTGTGTAAAATACATTTGAAAACAGTCAGGTTTTGGAAAGTCTTGTTCAAGTACAATTCAATTGGTCCTATCAAACAAATATCTATAAAATGAAAATTTAAAAGTCATATTTCGGACATTTTGTTCAAGCACGATGCAATTGTTTAACCAGTCGAATATCATTGATTTTGGTCCAAGAACTACTTGATCATTCAATCAGTTGAATACTATCATTACCATAAAATGAACATAAAAATTTGGGTTTTGGAACATTTCGTTGCAGTATGATTCAATATCTGATTAGTGTGGTTTTGGAGATCTCTTGCACGTACGATTTTATCCACATTTGTTTCAATTCAACATTGTGATTTCACATCATTCTGTTAAACCCGCGGTGCGGGTTATAAAAGACCCCTAACTCATCGAAAATTCATAATGGCGCTTGAGTGACAACTGGCAACAGCAAGGTAGATCGCTCCGTGAAAATCAGCCGAAGCGATTCTCAAACAAACATTATTGGCATACCATAAGCATAGACTGTTTCATAAACACGTAGGCCATGCAGGTATCCGCAAAGTTTCACAAAGCCTTTTAAAATTACGACGAATAGGGGAAAAATCGCTTTCGAAACAAAGGAAATGGCCCCGAGGGAACAGTCGTTCCGCGATTCAAACAATTGTCAATCATTCAGTGACGCTCAGAGGTGTAAACTGGTCTAACATTTGCTGTGCATACGAGAATAATTACGATGTAAACAAACTATGTGTATGCTTAGAGTTACATGTATATTGGAGTGCACATAGGAAGAAAACTTCGTGGTTGTCATAAACTATTTTACTAACAAGCGTTTATGATGCAATGACATCGCGAAAGTGAGCCATTTTCGGTCGTGACTTAGCAAGAGATGAGTCAGTACCGTAACGATGTATTCTTGCGAAAAGTGCGTACACTGTATTTTACAGAACTGCAGGCAGAGTCCATAGTTCACAATGACATCGAAAACAACTAAATATTAAAGCATGGCGGTAGCCTCCACGATCAATTTAATTACAGTCAGTCAAAGAGAGCCACTTTTTTAAACAGCCCCCCAAATCTACGGCCGAAAGTACCGGTACGCTACAGTCGCTTTTGATATAAATTCTAGCCCTGACAACGGCCGTATGGTTGGTACATGTACACGTGTTCGCACACATGGCAATAACATGTCGTGTTCGGAGGGTTGGTAAGGTTTTGACATACCGGTTGCCCCAGTAACGTTGGGACTTCTTTTATGATAATTAAACAAAGCTTGTAAAGACATCAAAACAGTATTTGTCAATGTCAGTTCAAGGTGAGCAAGTGAGCGTCGACGCGTCATCACCCGATCTTCTTTGAAAGGCTTGGTCTATTGATACGTGTGTCCGAGATCGGCTCATTGAGTTGGCACTACATCGTAAGATTTTGACAAAGGTTGGACTTTAATATCTTCAATAACGAAGATATCTATGAACCCAGTCCGTGATTCATCCCATTGCTCCGAAAATAAACATAACTCGTGATGAGTTGTCCAGGATCACCCTCAAAGCAACCGAGCAGCCGACCTCGATCGCTTACAGATATCGTGGTACGCGAGATTCATGGAAAATCTTGATCCTTCCGTGATGTATCGTAGTGAACTTATTTTTTTATTTCAGCGATCGGTCATGACGTCGCGTCGTTCACCTATTTCGTACCATTTTCCTGACCATGTTTCTCAGTCAATGTTTAGATCGGTAATTCGTGATTTCAACATACGAAATAGTCATCTTCGGATTATTTTTAATGTTTATGTTTATTACTTTTTTGACGATTATTTCCACTACGCGTACTACGTGCGGCGCCATTTCCGTATCTAGATAATGGCGGTCAGTAGCCGAATCATTCTCGAACGATGACATGACCCCGAAACTTCAGTAAATCAACTCAGCAAAAACTTCAGTAGATCAACTCAGCACGCTCCTGTTTTTAGCTACTATAGACTATAGTCTATAGAAGCTATTGGGATGGGTATCCGTCCGGCGTCCGTCGTCAGTCTGTATGTATGTATGTATGTATGTATGTATGTATGTATGTCCGTTTGTGAGGCGTCCGTCCACTCAAATATCTTGAGAACCGCAGTACTTACTGATTTGATATTTGTTGTGTAGATGAAAAATATGATTTTGAGAAACTATTTTTTTTTATTTTTTGATATTGTTGAAAATAGCAAATTAATGCCAAAAAAGGTGTTTTGGTAAAAATCTTCTTCTTCATAACCGCTGGTCAGACAGCTTTGTTATTTGGTATACAGGTCCCTAGGGATAACCCAACTTAGATTTGTTCAAATTGTGATGAAATATGCAAATGTGTATTTTTAAGGAATTTTTTTGTCATTTTTGGTCAGAATTTGACTTACATTGTATGTAATTCTTGTACTGTATAAACCCTATCAATTCACCCAGAAAAAAATAATTAATATGATTTTAAATAATTGAATTAATTAGGAAATCATCAAAGCCAAAATAATTTTAGTGTGGAATTATCAGAAAGTTCAACTTTTTTTGACAGTTCATAGTGAAATGCTTGCCATCTTGGAGGATTAAAACATGTAATGGCAACTTTCCTGAATCCTAACTTTGATATATTCTGAACCACCATTTATGTTATCTAAAAGAAATTGCTCATAATGGTTTGTCATGATAGGGTGGTCAAATAAATAGAGATAGAGAATGTTCTAATTTCCATTTATGGTTGACTTGATAAGGATAAAATAAGATTACTTTTTGAGGAAAAAAATAGAGTGGTCAATTAAAAGAGTGGTCAAAGTGATGGGTTTTTATGGTAAAGCTGGGCTGTAAGATTCCTTGTGTGCTATTTATAGCAATTATGCAATCTGTGTAAACAGTGCAATGAAAGTGTAACATGATTCCTTATAATGCTTTTGATGACCTTGAACTTCTTAAGTTTCAAACATTTGTCTCTTCAGTGTGCTTTCTCTGAGTATGTACAGTCTCGACTTATTCAACAGAACTTACTTACAATGTTAATTTGAAAGTTAAAATGTGCTTGGTTAATAGGATGAAAATACTGATATTAAAAGATAACCAGCTCAAGATTCTTTATAACCTGACAGATATGCTGTTTTTTATGACGTAAATCTTGATTTAAGCAAGTCTTGTTTACTTTAATTAGAATGTAATTAACTCTCGTTTATTTGCTATTATTGACTAATATAGTCTGATGAAATATGCAAATCTGTATTTTTACGGAATTTTTTCCATTTTTGGTCAGGCCATCCTGAAATGAGCTATCAAAGATATCCACCTTCTTCATCAATACATGTGTCACAAAAGGTTATTCTCTACATAACACAGCAGAGCTCTGTCAACTGTTGAGTCGCTTGTTTTTTTCAAAACCGCTGGTCAGACAGCTTTAATATTTGGTTTTCAAGTCCCTAGGATGACCTTAGTGAGATAATTTCATACAGTCAGGAAATACTTAATTTTGTATCCATGTCTATAGTAGCTTCAGGGACTTTGGCCCTATGTTTATGAAATTGATATTTTTTCCTTCTTTCTTTTTTCTTTCGCGTATTGCAAAGGCTTTACCTAAGCTTATAGTCAGAGCGTGAGTTGAGAGCAAACAGATTACGCAGATAATGCGAACGATAGCAACTGTTACCAACAGACTTTATGCAGAGCCATGCCCCAAAAACGCCCATCCAAACTTGGCATTAATCCGGATCCCGGTCCATTTCGCCCCGGGCTTTAACTGAAAATTTACAATCTGGTTCAATGAGATCAATTGAATGCTCTGATTTTAGAACTCTGTGTACCCTGTGTTGCGAAACCTCTCATTTAAGTACGATTTGATTGGTTAATCAGTTGAATGTTACAACCATATCGGTTTCATCCAGGATTGCATCAACAGGGGGATTTTCCCCTTGACCAGAAAATTTAGGGGTGATTTCACCAGTACATGTGTTCTACTTGTATTTCTAAGGTGTGACTGGCATCATTTCATGAGGTGCTGGTCCCCCTTGACAAATTACTGGGGGGTGCCAACATGTCAACAAAGGGGGAATCCCCCATTCCTCTGTCAAGATAAAACACTGCCATAAAATATCCATTAAAAAGCAGGTTTTGGAGATCGCCTGTGTACGAGATTTTTATCATTTGTATCAAAGAAATGGTCAAAGTTTCAAACCTATCAGCTGAAATTTTAAAGTTGGGTTTGGAACATCTCATTTTAGTGTGATTTCATCAAGCAAATCATTTGATTTCACAACAATTAAATATTGAAAAGAAGTGTTTCAGAATGTTTCTGAGATACGGTTTGTTCATTTCCTATACCTGGAGTATGTTTCATGGGTCAAACTCTGACATGCTTTGTTACTAAATGGATAATACTGCAGAAAATTTTGCAACATTCACTTCTTAATAGTCATCGTCTTCACTGCTAGTGTCTGAATCAGTTATTCAGCTGCAGATTGTTTACAAAGGGACTTTTGGTGGAAACAAATTTGTGCAAATATGCACAGCCTGAGATTGGTGTTAGTAAAAATGCCATACCAAACAAGATATATTGTCCATGCAATGTCACATGACGAGAGTGCCAACACTGGTGCTTTTTTCCCATGATACAATTTTGTTCTTCTTTTGTTTTGCCCAGTTTTAAAAGAACAAGTGAGTTCTGAATGAATAAAACAGCATAGTATACAGTTCTGTATAACCAGACCCAAAACTTACACATACTACTTTCCCGGCCATTTTCTGGATATGCTTTGACCAGTTTCATTTCACTTCATGATTCTGTCAATGTTTTCCAAATTTATTAACCAACTGGGACTATGTCATGACTTGTTTAAACTTCAATTCAATTAAATATTATCAAATTACAGGCAGGGATTATGTCATTTTCAATGACTTGTTTCGGTCCTGTATCAGTTTTGACAGAATCAAAACATTCAATTGCTGTTGTTTCAAAATTATTTCACCCAAAGTTAAACACAAGTTCACATACACTACGGTAGAGAACAGTAGATAATATGTCAATATTCATAGTATGTAGAAAATTTTGGATTTTGCATTGGTTTTTGTAAGCTATGTAATCAAGACTTTGTTCAAGATCTGTAAATAATGATGTGATGGTATCATATCCATCAAACTGGAACCTAATGACATAAAAGCTACCATATACATCACCTTACCAGTATGTGATCTCAGTAAAGTTGTAAGATTTATATTTGTCATAAGATTCTCACATTGAATTCAAGCACCCATATACTAACTGTAGTTCAATGATTTTATTCCTAGCTATTACAACGTGTGGAGAAGATCAGTTTATGTGTTCATATGGTCGCTGTATTCTAGCCAGTTATCATTGTGATGATGAAAACGACTGTGGCGATGGTAGTGATGAAATTCATTGTGGTGAGTACTGCAAACTCTCTGGTCTTCCCTTTGTCTCCTTTTCAAATTTTGACATGATACTGTAAAATTTTACACACCTTATTGGTAAAGTCAACATCGACATTTGTTCAAAATTGTTATCAGTAATGCAGCAGAAATTTTGCAGAGGAAGTCAGGCTTGCTTTACGTCATTCAGATTTATTTATAATTTGATTGTGATAGTTTGGAAATCTCTCAGAGCCGGCTTTCATCTTTATATGTGACCATGTAGTCTCGGTTTATACCCAGACTGCTGCGCTAGGCTTTCATTCAGCCACCCCTTCACAGTCTTGGAAAACAACATTCGAAATTCTCTGAGCAAGATACCGTGAAATGGACAAGAGCGATGCATCCTGGGATGTAATTCTGTTTTGAGTTATTATAAGTCATGGAAAATACAGCTTCAAGATTGTTAAGAAATGGCATTTGAAGTCATTTCTCAGTAATGAGTTTGATTTATGACTTTTCTTGCTCTTACTCTTGATTACTTATTGATGTTCACTTGATGATAAGTCTTACAGAAAGATTAAACCTTGTTCATTGAATTTCTTCTCTGAATACTGTTAGGTAAATGTTTTGCAATTAAAAAAGAAGCAACAGTAAAATAAACAATTGTCTGTCTCTGTGTACTGAAGTAAGAGTAACAGACCTGCAAAACCAATAGCTTTGAACCTTTATTTCATGAAGGAAGGTACATGTCATTGCAAGATGGCCTCTGTCATATCTGTCTGCAAAAGTTTGTCAATGAAATTCAATTTTTAGCTCATATGTAGTATGTTTGGTTGAGATAAATAGATATAATTCACCAAACAAGACATTATAATGGTGATTGTTGAAAATTACAGTTGTAGCAGATTTGCTGAGAGTTTGATGTTTACTTTGTTGAGACAGATTCAAAGCAAAGACTACCATGTAAAGAACAGGAATATCAATGTAGGAATGGTGTTTGCATTAACGCAGCTTGGAGATGTGATGGAGAATATGACTGTGAAGACAGATCAGATGAACTCAATTGTTGTAAGTTTTTGTCTTTTTTGGAGTATTTTTATTGTCATTATCCATAAAATTAACTGTACCACTGAAAAGAATTGAAAATCATTCACAAAAAGGGTGAATACATTGCAGTATTTATCAATTGTTTTAAGGTACCGTGAAGTTTATGCTAATAGTGTTATAGAGATTAAATTGCAACATTTCTTGTCTTCTTACATGGAAATGTATTTAATATTTGATTTTCACTTTTTTTAGTGTTTTAGTTTCTAGAGAAATCATGCAAAATCATACAGCTTGCTTTTAATTTACATTTTCATGATACAAAAGGTGTATTGTATACCTTATCAATATACCTTATCAGTATGTGTCCAATTTGTTTTTATAGATTATCATAATTTTTCTTGCTTAGCTGTAAAATATTTATGGTAATTATTATGCATTTGTTGAATTGATATTCCAGCTGTAATAAGTTGTACACCAGAACAGTTTCCTTGTAACTCAGGAAGGTGTATTCGTGTAGCGTGGCATTGTGATGGCGATCCTGACTGCCCTGATGCTAGTGATGAACAAGACTGCGGTAAATATTCCCAATCATTTTGGCTCTGTCTAATCTTATTTACATAGTCATATTTACTTCATATGATTGATGTGGATGATTTAAGTGCTTGTTCAGGAGTGCAGGGGTAAAGAATGACAGATAAAATGTGTCTTTTTGCTCTTGTCTGCAAAAGGAAATTTATAGTGTTTTAAGGAACAAAGTGACAAGGGCCATTTGGCTAAATTACTGACAATCTAAAATTCATTTTCAGATCCCCAAGAATGTCTTGAAGACCGATTTCAATGTGAGAATGGTAGATGTATTAACAGACACAAACTTTGCAACAGGAGAGATGATTGTGGAGACAACAGCGATGAAAAACAATGTGTAAGTCTGAATGTGTAATCTGTATCCATTCACTGTTCTCATCCAGTGGTAAGTCTGATTGTGTAATCTGTATCCATTCACTGTTCTCATCCAGTGGTAAGTCTGATTGTGTAATCTGTATCCACTCACTGTTCTCATCAGTGGTAAGTCTGATTGTGTAATCTGTATCCATTCACTGTTCTCATCCAGTGGTAAGTCTGATTGTGTAATCTGTATCCACTCACTGTTCTCATCCAGTGGTAAGTCTGATTGTGTAATCTGTATCCATTCACTGTTCTCATCCAGTGGTAAGTCTGATGTGGTAATCTGTATCCACTCACTGTTCTCATCCAGTGGTAAGTCTGATTGTGTAATCTGTATCCACTCACTGTTCTCATCCAGTGGTAAGTCTGATTGTGTAATCTGTATCCACTCACTGTTCTCATCCAGTGGTAAGTCTGATTGTGTAATCAGTATCCATTCACTGTTCTCATCCAGTGTAAGTCTGATTGTGTAGTCTGTATCCATTCACTGTTCTCATCCAGTGGTAAGTCTGATTGTGTAATCTGTATCCATTCACTGTTCTCATCCAGTGGTAAGTCTGATTGTGTAATCTGTATCCACTCACTGTTCTCATCCAGTGGTAAGTCTGATTGTGTAATCTGTATCCACTCACTGTTCTCATCCAGTGGTAAGTCTGATTGTGTAATCTGTATCCATTCACTGTTCTCATCCAGTGGTAAGTCTGATTGTGTAATCTGTATCCACTCACTGTTCTCATCCAGTGGTAAGTCTGATTGTGTAATCTGTATCCACTCACTGTTCTCATCCAGTGGTAAGTCTGATTGTGTAGTCTGTATCCATTCACTGTTCTCATCCAGTGGTAAGTCTGATTGTGTAATCTGTATCCACTCACTCTTCTCATCCAGTGGTAAGTCTGATTGTGTAATCTGTACCCATTCACTGTTCTCATCAGTGGTAAGTTCTGATTGTGTAGTCTGTATCCATTCCTCAATCATGAGACAAATATAGCCTGTCTATGAATAGAATAATAAAACAGGCAGATGAAATGTGTAGATCAAACATTGAAACTGTATTGATAAAATGCTGACTGCACTTTGGCCATGTAACCGACACTTTTAGATTCACAGTTACTGATCTATCAGGTGGATTTATCTCAGTAATCATATGCAGCTGTGCAATTCTCATTCCAGTACTTGATGATTTTGGTTTTTTGCAAGTTAATTATACAGGCCATGTTGTGCATGTTAATGTAACTTCCTCTTTTGAAGTATTTTTATTAAAAATCTTGTAGAGTTTGAATATCTATCAGGAAGTGATCAATATATGAAGGAATATTTTTCTAAAGATGTTAGATTCCACATATTTAATGATTCAGAAAGGGTTTGAAATCTCGTGATTTTGCACTTCATAATATCATTTATCCGTGCTGATTGGTCAATTGTTTAATCTTGAATTTGATCATTGTAACCATTGACCATTGTGCTGACCCCTTGTGACCTTTGAATTTGATTTATCAATGGTTTCCTTATCGTTTTATATTGTTGACATATGCTTGATTTAGGCTTACCCATTGCATCAGGAATGTGCTTATTATTAACATATATATTTTCCACTGTCCTTTTATTTAACATTTATAAGATTGGTTGTTTTATTGATTTCCTTATGTCAGTAACCAGCAGACCAGATGGAGAAGAATTCTGTGCATCTGACAATGGAGGTTGTATGCATAAATGCACTGATTTATTTCCGGATGTGGCTTGTTCATGTCATGAAGGATACACTCTGTCAACCAATGGCAAAGACTGTGAAGGTGAGAAAGTCTGTCGACGCTGCAGATATCTATTATACCAATCTTAGTTCATTTGTAGTGTAACAGTACTTCAAATTGTCACTGATTAAAGACCTGTATTGTTAAAATTGTGATACAACATATTCCATGTTCATTTAATGGAGAATCCAGAGACTTTTCAAAACTACAGTCAGAGACTTGAGTGTACTGCTAGCAATGAAATGTTTTTTACAGCCTCCCTAATATCCCCGGGGAATTTTTTTCCTTGCCCCCTTCCTAATCTTTGTGGAAAAAATTTTGCCCCTTCCTTCTTGGAAGTAAAAACAGACCGAAGATGGCACTTTTTTCTGCGAAATTGCTTTGGAAATAGCTCCCTCTATTGGCCAAAGACAACATTTAGTTGTTTTGACAACGGCTCATTGGCTGATTCAATGGACTTTGTTTAACATAGCACCATCTTCATTCAGAGTAACAATCATCATTTTTATTACAGTTTGATTGTTTTCAATGTTAAACAAGAAAAAGCAGCAAAAGCACGTTGTAAGTTGTTGTGTAAGAATTGTACATGAGATTAAATAGGCAAGTTGTATGTAACAGTAGATTCCAAATCACAGATACCCTTTGTAATTGTCAATGAATGGCATTTTCATTATTTTTTGACAACAGTGATACTGTTAACTACTACTTAGACTGCATATTGAATGTAATTCAATTCATGGCTATTTTAATATTTTAATCCCTTTTGATGAATCACAGTATGATACCTGATGTGTAGATTAGAGTTTATATTTATGTCTCTTTACAAAAGCCATGAAGACATTCTAAGAACTAATTTCATTCAAACTTGACAACGCTTGGTTGAATTTGTTTCATAGTATGATACAATCACCACCTTACAAACATCTTATTACGCTATTTGTCCTGAGCTATTGCCCTGATGTTATTTAAACTGAGTATAGAAAACACTGAGATACAAAGGATGACCAATGGTAACATGACACAATGCAATATGTCCAATGGTAACATGATACAATTCAATGTGGCTGCAAGTTTGTTATGAGATTACACTGATGTACTATTGCTGATTTTATTGATAGACAGTCCTTCAGTTGCCTTTGAAAGTCTTCCATTATGCATTGTCAATTAAGCGGTCACTTATCAGTCAGTATCATATTCACACATCATGATTTACTCCAGTATACACCTTTTGGTCCACCAGAAATTTTCATTACAGACCATGACTTTTGTGATAAATTTTCAATCAAACAAGTGGTTTTCAACTATGTTATGAAATGCATCTGTGCATTGGGATACAATGACTTTTACTTTCAATCTTCTCGTCAGATTTAAGTATCAACATCTACATTTGTTTCTGTTGATAAAGTAGAGTGACATAATCTTTAAGAAACATTTTTAAACATCTTCTGACAATGCAAGAATACAGAGATGAACAGGACATCTATTAATAAAATTATTCACCAGGATATTCGGAATAGCAAACTAAACTCTTTGTTTTTGTTGATTTTCCATGATACACGCAGATTAACTTTAATTGCTCAAATATCATAATGTAAACGATGTCATAAAAACATAGAGTGAAACATGGAGGTAGTAGCTACTACCTCCATGAGTGAAATATCAACTTTATGTTGTATTGTTGACAATTTTGTACATGAAAATGTCATCAATGTTTGCATCTTGAAAGTATTGTGAACAGGAAGTGATCAGCTTTAGCTGTGTACTTGCAGTTTGGTGGCGGAGATGGTCTTGAATAGTTATTTTAATGAAATATCTTATAAATCATTGTACAAGCAATATACAGGTAGTTAAATAATGTACATTTTAAGGTCTGTGATACCAAAAAATTTCAAAAAATGATGCAATGTATTGACTAGTGTTTCATTTATTATGAATTTGTTTGCTATTATTGTAGATGACTTGATAGTGTAATTAGGAACACATGAAGATATACGATCTTTGATCATGTGATCAGTGATCGTTCTACACTCAGTGGTAGATGATCTCAAGTCATGTGATTAGAGATTGTTATAAAGGCTATGATAGATCATGTGATCAGATATTGTTCTATGGGTGATCTCAGATCATGTGATCAGATATTGTTATAAAGGCTATTGTGGGTCATGTGATCAGATATTGTTCTATTGATGATGTCACATCATGTGATTACAAAGCATTCTAAAGATGATCTTAATTTATTTCAGACATTAATGAATGTGAACAAGATGGAACGTGTAGTCAGATTTGCAGCAATACAGTTGGTTCTTACAAGTGTTCCTGTGTCAAAGGTTATGAATTGAAAACAAACAAGAAAAGCTGTAAAGCTCTTGGTAAATATGAATTCTAATCCTAAGATTTCATTTTTGATAAGTCTCAGGCATCATGAGTGACAACTTCTTTTCAAATTTTTCTAAGGCTAACTTGTGTAGGGCGAGACATGTTTCCTCAGTAAATGATAGAGTCACGTATATCTTTGGAATATTCAACTGTAGTAATAGATTCTCAAAGAAATTTGCTGGTGATATGACAAACTTGTAGACATTTGCAAGTTTAATTTAAAGCAAGTAGTTTTTTGTTTACAAATGCTGGGATTAAGAATTTACTGTGCTGCCGACAGATAATGTTTGAAGATTCTTTAAATGCATTTAAAACCAAAGTACATTAACCAAAAGTAATGATACTATCTTATCATCAAATGTCTGAAATTCCAAATAATACATATTGTCAAGGTGTAACCTTTCACTTTGAACATGAGATGTGAGTTGATCATAGTCTTAATATTTCACATTTGCAGGACCTGCACCGTATCTACTTTTTGCAAATAGAATTGACATACGACGTGTTATGCCTGATAAATCTGACTACACATCAATATTAGGAGGGTTAGAAAATGCCATAGCTTTAGATTATCATTCTGAGCAGCAGTTAGTATTTTGGTCAGATGTTACCCTGGATCGCATTAAGAGAGCTTATCTGAATGGAAGTGGTACAATGGATGTAATTGCTACAGGACTTGAAAGTCCAGGTAAGAAGTTGTATCTAAATATCATGATACAATGTGAAGTTTTACTATGCTCAATAAAACCAAATTCTGTATCAATGCAATATTTTTTAGAATTGTAAATTATATAATAACCATGTTTTATCCCTCAATAGTGGCTGCAGTGCATCTGTACAGCTGTTGTGTTATCTTCCTAATCAGCTGGTATTTTTGTTTACTGAGTGATAGCAAGGATTACATCATGGACTAGGCTGTCCACTGTGCTGTGACATATGGTACATTTAGAGTCCTCAGTGTCCTAACATCTAGGGTTCACTGTGTCCTGATGTGTAGGGTTCACAGGCTGTCCACTATGGCCTGACATCCAGGGTTCACAGGCTGTCTGTCCAAAGTTTCCAAACATTTAGGGTTCAAGGCTGTATTTCCACTGTGTCCTGTCATCTGGGGTCCACTGTGTCTTGATATTTTGGGTTCATAGACTATCTGTCCAATATGTCCTTACATCTAGGGTCTGCTGTGTCTTGAAAATTTGGGTTCATAGGCTGTCTGTCCAATATGTCCTGACATCTAGGGTCGACTGTGTCCTGACATTTTGGGTTCATAGGCTGTCTGTCCACTATGTCCTGACATCTATAGTCGACTGTGTCCTGACATTTTGGTTCATAGGCTGTCTGTCCAATGTATCCTGACATCTAGGGTCTACTGTGTCCTGACATTTTGGGTTCATAGGCTGTCTGTCCAATTTGTCCTGACATCTAGGGTCTACTGTGTCCTGACATTTTGGGTTCAAATTCTGTCTGTCCACTACACGTATGTCCTGACATCTATAGTCTACTGTGTCCTGACATTTGGGTTCATAGGCTGTCTGTCCAATGTGTCCTGACATCTAGGGTCTACTGTGTCCTGATTTTTGGGTTCGTAGGCTGTCTGTCCAATGTGTCATGACATCTAGGGTCTACTGTATCCTGACATTTTGGGTTCATAGGCTGTCTGTCCAATTTGTCCTGACATCTAGGGTCTACTGTGTCCTGACATTTGGGTTCAAATTCGTCTGTCCACTACACGTATGTCCTGACATCTATAGTCTACTGTGTCCTGACATTTTGGGTTCATAGGCTGTCTGTCCAATGTGTCCTGACATCTAGGGTCTACTGTGTCCTGATTTTTGGGTTCGTAGGCTGTCTGTCCAATGTGTCATGACATCTAGGGTCTACTGTGTCCTGACATTTTGGGTTCAAATTCTGTCTGTCCAATGTATCCTGACATCTAGGGTCTACTGTGTCCTGACATTTTGGGTTCAAATTCTGTCTGTCCACTACACGTATGTCCTGACATCTATAGTCTACTGTGTCCTGACATTTTGGGTTCATAGGCTGTCTGTCCAATGTGTCCTGACATCTAGGGTCTACTGTGTCCTGACATTTTGGGTTCAAAGGCTGTCTGTCCAATTTGTCCTGACATCTAGGGTCTACTGTGTCCTGACATTTTGGGTTCATAGGCTGTCTGTCCAATGTGTCCTGACATCTATAGACGACTGTGTCCTGACACTTTGGTTCAAATTCTGTCTGTCCAATGTATCCTGACATCTAGGGTCTACTGTGTCCTGACATTTTGGGTTCAAATTCTGTCTGTCCACTACACGTATGTCCTGACATCTATAGTCTACTGTGTCCTGACATTTTGGGTTCATAGGCTGTCTGTCCAATGTGTCCTGACATCTAGGGTCTACTGTGTCCTGACATTTTGGGTTCAAAGGCTGTCTGTCCAATTTGTCCTGACATCTAGGGTCTACTGTGTCCTGACATTTTGGGTTCATAGGCTGTCTGTCCAATGTGTCCTGACATCTATAGACGACTGTGTCCTGACACTTTGGGTTCAAATTCTGTCTGTCCAATGTATCCTGACATCTAGGGTCTACTGTGTCCTGACATTTTGGGTTCAAATTCTGTCTGTCCACTACACGTATGTCCTGACATCTATAGTCTACTGTGTCCTGACATTTTGGGTTCATAGGCTGTCTGTCCAATGTGTCCTGACATCTAGGGTCTACTGTGTCCTGATTTTTTGTGTTCGTAGGCTGTCTGTCCAATGTGTCATGACATCTAGGGTCTACTGTGTCCTGACATTTTGGGTTCAAAGGCTGTCTGTCCAATTTGTCCTGACATCTAGGGTCTACCGGTACTGTGTCCTGACATTTTGGGTTCATAGGCTGTCTGTCCAATGTGTCCTGACATCTATAGACGACTGTGTCCTGACACTTTGGGTTCATAGGCTGTCTGTCCAATGTATCCTGACATCTAGGGTCTACTGTGTCCTTACATTTTGGGTTCATAGACTATCTGTCCAATATGTCCTTACATCTAGGGTCTGCTGTGTCTTGAAAATTTGGGTTCATAGGCTGTCTGTCCAATATGTCCTGACATCTAGGGTCTACTGTATTCTGACATCTAAGGTTCAGAGTCTTTGATAGGCCATAGACATTTTCATGTTGAGACCTCTCTTCGACAATATGTACACTTTGACAGCCATTTTGCTGACGCTATATCTGTCACCTCACATAGAAACCTGAAATGACAAAACTATCATAAGGTTTCTAAAATGTTCATGTAAACATGAAGGCATTTTCCATCTGTGGTGTCTTTTTATAAGTTTCCACATTATTGCGGAGTGAATGGCATGATTGCTCTGTATGATTTGCTACAACACTGATGAGTGCCTTAGAGTCAGCATTCCATCATATGAATCATAAAACCCAATTAGAGAGAATACTGATGATAAATACTGTATGTTTGTGACTGTGCTTATAAAGGTTTCTTTAGAAATGGTATATAATGATGATAATTTGATTTGCATAATGCTAGGCTTTATGTCCTTGGACATCATTTCAACTGAGCCATGCTTCCACTATTCCATGTACATATACATAAATTCAGGTATTTTGTGATTAGTCGTTTAGTTGTCTGTTCATTTACAAATTCATGTGTATATTAAATGATCCCCATGTCATTCTCATTTTAACCATACACCCCCTTCTCTCTTTCCAACAAGAGATCAATTCAGGAGAGAAGAATATAGCTTGTCATTGATTGGTAGATTTTATTCCTTAAACCAGGTGGCATTGCAGTTGATTGGGTGACAGACAAACTATACTGGACTGACTCTGGCACATCAAGAATAGAAGTAGCAACATTAGAGGGTTTGCATAGAAAAGTGATTGTCTGGCAAAATCTGGAAAAGCCAAGAGCAATAGCATTGCATCCAGTGGAAGGGTAAGCTTATAGATATCTTTGTAATTCTGAGTGCTAAATACATCAGAATGGATTGGTGGTTTTGGACTAAACTGTCTTTGTCATCATCATGTGCCACCTATGTGTGGATGTGTTTTGGATTGCATCAAACCTTGCACAATAAGTAGAGAATCATATACTGATTGGTATTGCTCATCAAGAGATCTAAGTTGTATAATGGATCATCGTTTCATAATAATTGAGGTATTGATAATGTTACATCTGCTCAGTCCTGAATGCTGCTCTCTGAGCCAGAAAGTAATAAAAATTTGTGAGTACTACGAACAACGTGTATCTACAATCTATATTTCAGTTGATGCAGCTGCCACTTGCAATCTACTTAATCTTTCTTAAAAGTATTTCGAACTAAAAAGAATTTTTGACAGTATGATTATCAGGCTTTTTTTGACACATTTCATAACACATGACTGCTCTCAAAGAGGAGGGTAGCCATTAAAATTAAGAAATAACATTCTTATTTCACGAGATTGTGTAAGTTTTGATGATAGTTATATAATGTTACAAATACATTTTTTCAACCCTTTGTTGCTGGATTAAATTTCTGATCACAGCACAATGTACTGGACCGATTGGGGTAGTACTCCAAAGATTGAACGCGCAGCCATGGATGGATCAAGTCGTAAAAGCGTTGTCAGTGACGGTTTATTTTGGCCAAATGGACTGACCATAGACTATGCTGGACATCGGTTATACTGGGTTGATGCGAAACATCATATCATTGAAAGTGCCGCTTTAGATGGATCAAAACGGAGAGCAGTTATCAGTCAAGGTAACGCTGACAATATGTCTTGTTTCTGTTCAGGTTCATGCATTCCTTCGTATTCCCATATGGCTGACAGTTTATTGCCATTATCTGTGCATCCTTGAACAGACCTGATACATTAGAAGTGACAAACCATTAGAATATTTTGGTACTGTATCATTTATTAAGGGAATTTATTTATTATAAAATTGCCTGCTGTTTATTTACTGCTAAAAGATGAAATAGATACAACTTTGGAATTTGTCAGCATATGGTTGATATTTTGAATTAACCCTTTGAGTGCTCTAATTTTCCCACCAAAATTTTAGTGCAAAATTTTACCAAATTTTATGAATTTTCCTGTAATTTTTTGATAATTTTGGACCATATAGAAATCACATTTCCTTGACTACAGTTCTTTATCAAAATTTTACCAAAAATCTGAAAAAATTGGGCAGAGGCATATTCTGTAAAGGCAACAAAAATTGACTTTGGCGCTCAAAGGGTTAAAAGAGAGATGCATCACTTCACATGTGGCTACCATACAGTGATATAGGTATGAAGAAAGAATGCAAAGTTTTTAATGTCAATCACAATCTGACAGATGTGGAGCATACCACGTGTAGGATAGTCTGGTGTAACAGAGAATGACAGAATGAAGTTTTATCTTATTTCACACAGGTCTACCGCATCCATTTGCCATAACTCTGTTTGAAGATTATATTTATTGGACTGACTGGCATACAAAAAGTATAAATAGTGCAAATAAATTCACTGGCAATGATGTTGAAACGATTCATACAAGGTTACACTTTCCAATGGATATACATACTTTCCACCCACAAAGACAGCCAGCAGGTAAGTTTTCACTGCAATGCAACTTCATTATGATATTAATGCATTTTTAATAGCTATCAAGGATGCCATTACTCTACTGTATTAACTGCAGTTACAGGTTTTAGTGGAAGCTGTGAAAGCTTTACTGTTTTTATACATCACATCTTGATCTGCGCAGCATCACACCTTCATCTGCACAGCATCACACCTTCATCTGCACAGCATCACATACTCATCTGCACAGCATCACATTCTCATCTGCACAGCATCGCATTTTTATCTGCATAGCGTCATATCTCATCTGCATAGCATCATATCTTTATCTACATAGCATCATATCTTCATCTGCATAGCATTATATCTTCATCTGCATAGCATTATATCTTCATCTGCATAGCATATCTTCATCTGCATAGCATCATATCTTCATCTGCATAGCGTCATATCTCATCTGCATAGTATCATATCTTCATCTGCATAGCATTATATCTTCATCTTCATAACATCACATCCTCATCCATATAACATCTCATCCTCAGTTGCATAGCATCACATCTTCCTCTGCATATCATCACGGATGAGTAGCTGACTTGACATACACTGTAGTTTAGATATGAAAAAGGGACCATCAGAGTTATGAGAAGCGTGTATTGTTGAGTATAGGACTGTGATGGCAATTTGAAACTCCAGACTGTTTGAAAACCGTGATATAAGTACATGAATGTCTATGTCAATTGACCTTGAACACTTTAAAATATATTAATGCATTTTCATGCATTGATGTTGCATTTGTATATCAAAAAGCAAATATTATATAGAAGTTGCAAAAACAATCACTGAGTTATACTGTAATCAAAGTGAATTTTGTGTAATATTGTGTGTTGCATGCTGAATAGTTGAAAGTGGAATATTTGTAGAGTTATTAGCAAGTTAAACTACCATTAAGGTATATTTTTATTGGCATTTCCTAGACAGCAGCCCAGGTGTTTAAGTTCAACTAAACTGATGATATCAGGAGTTTAAATGTGACATAATGTAAGGGTCTAAACAGCAACTCCAAGCGGTTTAAACACATTTCAGGATGGTTTCTGAACTGTTATGTGATTTTATGATCCCTGTAAGTGACATTCTGGTCATGTGACTAGACCATGCCACCCCCAAATACATGTAGCACATTTCTTGTGTGCTGCTTTTAGAATCTAGGTCGTGGCTAATATCACATAGCATAAAAACATTTAGCAACTGAGTTCGTGCTGAGATCAATGAAAGTTTGCATGGTTTTTGGCTTTTGTTTTCTTCTTTTCTCAATTCCAAAATATGTTGGTGTTTGTCAGTGTGCCAAGTTCAGATACAAACAAGGAATGTTATAATGAAAACAGGGAGGAACAACTGCCAAACACATTAGATCCAGTGAGGATGTCATTATTACATGTTGTCATCTTAATGCAAACACTGCTTGTATTAGTGAAATGCCACACTTTAGAATTTCGTTGAGAGATCCATTGTTACATGATGTTTTTATCAATTACAGCAATCAATCAGTGTGGAGAAGATAATGGTGGGTGTAGTCATCTTTGTCTGCCAAACATGTTTTCTTATAGTTGTGCATGTCCTACTGGCTTCAAGATGTTACCAAATGGAAGAACCTGTGCTTCCAGTAAGTATGCTAATCACAATTACTATATTGAATGATAGCGCTAAATTCAAGCCATCACAAAAAATATTTTAAAGTAATCTTTGTAAGGCTAAATGTGCCCTGATGTCACAGATATTTTGAGATATATTAACAAAAATACCACAAAGTATGCATGAGGATGTCAGCACAGTGTCTGGCCCATTGCACAGTGTCTGGCCCAATGCACAGTGGAGGGCAATTATCCAAAGTGTTAATTTTAAGAATATATATCGCAGTATTTTGTATTTACCTTCTTATTATACATCATATATTGATGAGTAGCAAATATAGAGCCACCAAAAAGCAATTTTTTAGTAAGTTCATCATTGCATATTCTTTGTCACTGATATACCAGACATGAAACAAGCACAACTGTAAAGCTCTTAAAAGTAGACAATATTTAATATCCGTTGTGGTCTTGTGAGTGATATTTTGTGCGTAGATGATTACACACAATTTGACTGTCAATTTGACTGTGATATTTTGTGCATAGTTGGTAGCCCACACAGTGACTGTGATATTTTGTGCATAGTTGGTAGCCCACACAGTGACTGTGATATTTGTGCATAGTTAGTAGCCCACACAGTGACTGTGATATTTTGTGCATAGTTGGTAGCCCACACAGTGACTGTGATATTTTGTGCATAGTTGGTAGCCCACACAGGACTGTGATATTTTGTGCATAGTTGGTAGCCACACAGTGACTGTGATATTTTGTGCATAGTTAGTAGCCCACACAGTGACTGTGATATTTTGTGCATAGTTGGTAGCCCACACAGTGACTGTGATATTTTGTGCATAGTTAGTAGCCCACACAGTGACTGTGATATTTTGTGCATAGTTGGTAGCCCACACAGTGACTGTGATATTTTGTGCATAGTTGGTAGCCACACAGTGACTGTGATATTTTGTGCATAGTTGGTAGCCCACACAGTGACTGTGATATTTTGTGCATAGTTGGTAGCCCACACAGTGACTGTGATATTTTGTGCATAGTTGGTAGCCCACACAGTGACTGTGATATTTTGTGCATAGTTGGTAGCCCACACAGTGACTGTGATATTTTGTGCATAGTTAGTAGCCCACACAGTGACTGTGATATTTTGTGCATAGTTGGTAGCCCACACAGTGACTGTGATATTTTGTGCATAGTTGGTAGCCCACACAGTGACTGTGATATTTTGTGCATAGTTGGTAGCCCACACAGTGACTGTGATATTTTGTGCATAGTTGGTAGCCCACACAGTGACTGTGATATTTTGTGCATAGTTGGTAGCCCACACAGTGACTGTGATATTTTGTGCATAGTTGGTAGCCCACACAGTGACTGTGATATTTTGTGCATAGTTGGTAGCCACACAGTGACTGTGATATTTTGTGCATAGTTAGTAGCCCACACAGTGACTGTGATATTTTGTGCATAGTTGGTAGCCCACACAGTGACTGTGATATTTTTGCATAGTTAGTAGCCCACACAGTGACTGTGATATTTGTGCATAGTTGGTAGCCCACACAGTGACTGTGATATTTGTGCATAGTTGGTAGCCACACAGTGACTGTGATATTTTGTGCATAGTTGGTAGCCCACACAGTGACTGTGATATTTTGTGCATAGTTGGTAGCCCACACAGTGACTGTGATATTTTGTGCATAGTTGGTAGCCCACACAGTGACTGTGATATTTTGTGCATAGTTGGTAGCCCACACAGTGACTGTGATATTTTGTGCATAGTTGGTAGCCCACACAGTGACTGTGATATTTTGTGCATAGTTGGTAGCCCACACAGTGACTGTGATATTTTGTGCATAGTTGGTAGCCCACACAGTGACTGTGATATTTTGTGCATAGTGGTAGCCCACACAGTGACTGTGATATTTTGTGCATAGTTGGTAGCCCACACAGTGACTGTGATATTTTGTGCATAGTTGGTAGCCCACACAGTGACTGTGATATTTTGTGCATAGTTGGTAGCCCACACAGTGACTGTGATATTTTGTGCATAGTTGGTAGCCCACACAGTGACTGTGATATTTTGTGCATAGTTGGTAGCCCACACAGTGACTGTGATATTTTGTGCATAGTTGGTAGCCCACACAGTGACTGTGATATTTTGTGCATAGTTGGTAGCCCACACAGTGACTGTGATATTTGTGCATAGTTGGTAGCCACACAGTGACTGTGATATTTTGTGCATAGTTGGTAGCCACACAGTGACTGTGATATTTGTGCATAGTTGGTAGCCCACACAGTGACTGTGATATTTTGTGCATAGTTGGTAGCCCACACAGTGACTGTGATATTTTGTGCATAACATGTTACATGCACAGTGACTTGTACACAAGTAGAAGTACAGAGTATTAGATAAGCTAGGCTAATCTTATGTACAATATGAAGAGACTGCCATGCAGGAAGAATTCATTACTTTATTTCACTTGTCAGGAATCGAACGGTTTTTGGTATTTTGTCGGCGAACAGACATTCGTCTTATTTCATTTGACACTGATGAAAGAGCAGATACAGTAATTCCACTTGAAGGATTGCGTAGTGCTGTGGCTTTAGACTGGGATCAAGGAGCAGAGCATATCTATTGGACTGATGTAACACTGGATACAATAAACAGAGCAAAATGGGATGGTACTGAACAAGAGGTAAAGTCAAAACTACTGTTTCAAACATTTTAGGCAGTAAAAATGTTGTAGGTGGCTTTTCCTTGTACCATTATATGTCAGTTCATCTATGAAGTGCTTGATTTTCACATATATTTATGTGAAACCACAATTATTATATTTGCAGAGAATTAATTTAAAAATAAAACACAAAGCACTTTATGATTCTGTAAACAAGACAGCAACCTTGGTATGTAGGAGTGAGACATTTCATTAACGTCATATATTGTGACGGTTTTAGAAACTTTTGGTGTAAAAGTTGGACAGGATATCAGTATGAAAAACCTACCAATGAAACAGCTACCAAGTAGATGATGAGAGAGATGCTGGAAAGATTGATTTATTTGTGTGGTGTGTGTTTTCAGGTGATTGTAGACAGTAGCATGGAAAGTCCAGCTGGTCTGGCTGTGGATTGGATCACCAATAAAATCTACTGGACTGATGCTGGTACTGATAGGATAGAAGTTGCTAATCTTGATGGTTCTATGAGAAGTATATTAATCTGGGAGAATTTAGACAGACCAAGAGATATCATTGTTGATCATGTTGGAGGGTAAGTGTGTTGTCTAGTTATGTTATGTTGCAGATCTCTGTGTGGTGAATTCAAAAATTGAACACAATTTGGCGTTTTTTAAGAAGAAAGTTAAATACAACTTGAAAGAAGAGAAATAAGAGAAACTTGAAATGTTTGCCAGTCACTACCTTCACAAAGCATCTTTTGTTTTACCAAATCAAATGTGTGACATGTTAATTTTGTGGATTTGTAGGCATATATATTGGACAGATTGGGGTACTCCTGCTAAGATTGAACGAGCATCAATGGATGGACAGGATAGAATGGTGATTGTACATGGAGGAGGTCCTGAAAAAAACCTTACATGGCCAAATGGATTAACCATCGACTATGATCAAGACAAACTATACTGGGCTGATGCTGGTTCCAAAACTATAGAGTACTCAGATCTTGATGGTAACAATCGAAGGGTCAGTGTTGTTACTATTTTACCATCACTGAGTAAAGATAAGTTGACATGATTTGCCAAGGTTACACAGCATGCTGTGTTCAAAATCTTTATCCTTTGGTGTGGAAATGCTACTCTCATTTAATAGTGGTGATATGAAAAATTATGTTATCATTAAATCATAAAAATATACTGAGATGGAATTTATCTTCTTCAAATGAATTTACAAAAACATGTTCTCCAGTATAACAATTGACAACAGTAAACTAAGTTATTAATGCAGGTAATTAGAATGGTACACTCAAGTATTGATGCTGGTCATTAAACTACTTTTTCTTGAATAGTATTGAAAACTTGTTGATTATATCTTAACCCTTTGAACCCAGCTTGGACATAAATGTCGATGACGTCATAGAGTACCAGGGGATCAGGGTGCAAAGGCTTAATCTTGAACTTTCGTGTTGAGCTGTCATTAGACTTGTTCACTCAAGTATCGATACTTCCCATTACAAAAGTGTCTCTGATATCTGATATAGTTACTGTATCAAAAATTTGATGATTATGAAAGGAAATACTAAATTTGCAGCATTTCAATGAAAACTTGAAATTCCCTTTCTCATTGTTTTGTAATTTGTGGTTCGTTAAATTGGTTGAAAATTTCAGTATGTGGTTGGTGACAGTGGTTGAATGTTGGTATGTAACTGTTTCAGGTCTTTATTAGTACACAACTTCTCCATCCATTTGGACTGGCCCTCTATGAAGACAGCATATACTGGACTGATTGGCAAACCAAGAGCATTCAAAGTGCTGATAAGATTACTGGACTTCAAAGAGAAACTATACGAGCTGACCTAGAAAACTTAATGGACATACACATGTACAATAACAAGAGACCAATGTGTAAGTATTCTGTTTGTAATTTTTACACATCTTATGGATGATCTTGTAATTGTTACACTGGTATAATCCACATATTAGCCAGTCTATCCATCTGATGGATAATTATGTAATTGTTATACTGGTATTATGGTCACAATGGTTGTATATTCTAGATGTTAGCCAGTCTATCCATTAATGATCCTAAACAGTCATTAGTCTTTTAGTTCCTCTGTCAGTGATAAGGAGCTTATCAAATAGGTGGTTGTTGATTGTTGTCTGTTAGCCAGTGTCCGTCAACATTTTACATAACAAGCCTCTTCTTACAATCCATCGGCCTGATCCTTTTAACATTTGGTGTGCAAGTCCCAAGTGATAACCTTATAGTCAGATTTGTTCAAATTGTGATGAAATGTGCAAATTTGTAATTTTTTTGCTACTTTTGCTATTTTTAGTCAAAAATCTTCTTCATAACTGCTGGTCAGACAGTTTTAATATTTATAATACAGGTCCTGAGGGACAAATTGTGATGAAATATGCAAATGTATAATTTTAAGACAATTTTTGGTCATTTGTGCTTAAAATTCTTTACAAATCTTCTTCAAAACTCCTAGTCAAACAGCTTTGATATTTGGTTGCTAGGTCACAAGGTATGACCTTAATCAGATTTGTTAAAGTATGATGGAATTTGCAGATTTATATTTGTAAAGCATTTTTTGCCATAAAAGAGATTAAGATTGTTTCTCAAAAAATGCTAAGCCATGCATGATAAGCCATGCAGGTCCCTCTGTATTAAATCTGCAATTTCTTATTTTGGGGGCAATTTTCCCTGCTTTTTGGTCAAAAAATCTGCTTTAAAACCACTCATCAAATTGCTTTGAAATTTTGTATGGAGGTGAATTCCATGGATTGACCTTAGGCAGGTTGTTCAAATCATGGTGAATTTTGAGTATTTGTATTTTGGGGCAATTTTTTCTCTTTTTTTTGTAAAAAAATTAGCTACTCTGAAACTGCTCGTCAGATTGCCGTGGAATTTGTTATGAAGGTCCCTATGGAAGATCTATGTAAGCTTTATACAAATTGTGGTGAAACCTGCAATACTGTATTTTTGGAGCAACTTTCGCTGGTTTTAGTTGAAAAATTGCAAAAATTTTCTAAGAGAACCCACTCATCTGATTACTTTACATGCAGGTTCCTTGTGGTATGTTACTCAGATTGTCGAAGTTATGATATAGTGATACATGTCATCTATCAGTGTCTCTGAAGACTGAAAGTTCATTTTATTATTGACTCTTACAGTGCAAACAATGTGTCAGGTTGACAATGGAGGCTGTAGTCACCTATGTCTGTTAGCTCCGGAACCTAGGGGATATGGTTGTGCCTGTCCTACTGGAGTGCTGATGAGTAACGATGGCAAGACATGCCATCCAGGTCAGTATCACACACACTCACATGCAATCCGGGTCAATATCACATAGACACACTTGCCATCCAGGTCAGTATCACAGACACTCACATGGAATCCGGGTCAATATCACATAGACACACTTGCCATCCAGGTCAGTATCACATACACTCACATGCCATCCATGTCAGAATCAGTATCACATAGACACACATGCTATCCAGATCAGTATTACATAGACACACATGCCATCCAGGTCAGTATCACACAGACATACATGCTATCCAGATCAGTATTACACAGACATACATGCTATCGAGATCAGTATTACACAGACATACATGCTATCCAGGTCAGTATCACACAGACATACATGCTATACAGATCAGTATCACACAGACATACATGCTATCCAGGTCAGTATCACATAGACACACATGCTATCCAGATCAGTATTACATAGACACACATGCCATCCAGGTCAGTATCACACAGAAACACATTCACATTCATACACCTGTGTATCAACGGTTTTAACTGTGAGACTAACAGACCTTGGTACATATCCATATTGTTTTTCTAATCATAAACCCTTACGGTCAGAACGCTTCTTGCAACATTCGAGTGACACTCTTTGTGAACGTGTCAAATTAACTTAAAAAAGACTTTTAAATCAAACAGTTTCTTTGTATATTTCCACATATTATTCCAGGAATACTGTTAATTCCAAAAGTAACAAGACACCAGTACCCCTACAGATGTGAGGAAATACTGTTTATATTAAAATAAAAACTGTTCTCATAAAATGACCTGCTCTGTTAATGATTCATGCAACCTACAGTTCTGCTTTTTTATGTTTCTACATTCTACCACACTACATTTTTTGTCAAATGATTACTTCACCTCACTGTAATAACAGGTTTGAACCTGTCAAAGAACAAACTGACAATTTGGGTGCATTTTGTTTTGCAGGAATGAAGAATTTCCTAATATTTGCATGTCGGACTGATATCCGTGCAGTATCTCTAGATGTGCCTTACTATGCTGATGTAGTTTTGCAAGTAGGGGAGATGAAGAATACTATTGCTATTGATGTTGATACTGTTAATGGTTAGTATCTTGTCAGCATCTCATTTATTGCATCATTAGCATTACCTAGGCAATTTTAGAAATTGGCCTGTATTTATTGTTGAAACATTTGTCAAAGTGATGTGATTCAACATATCTTCCACTTGTTACCTAGGACATGTGTACTGGACTGACAGTGTCACTGATACCATTCAGAGAGCATCTATGGATGGAAGTTATGTTGAGACTGTCATTAATTCCGGACTAGAAACAACAGATGGATTGGTTATAGATTCCATTGGAAGGAAAATGTACTGGACAGATACAGGAACCAATCGAATTGAAGTGTCTAATTTGGATGGCAGTATGAGAAAAGTCTTAATCTGGGAAAATTTAGACAATCCTCGTGCCATTGCTCTTCACTATGATGCTGGGTAGGTCATTAGATTTTGCTTTTTCAGTAAATTACTCTGTATTAAAACCATAGAAGGCCAGTGAATTTATGCAGCAATTAATTTTCTGTCATGAGTATGTATAAAATCATATTTATCTAGACATGTTTTCGATATGAACCGTTAATAACTGTTTTTTCCTACTGAAATGTAGGTTACATGTCCAATTGTTATGTTTGAATATAGAAATAAGACATTGTTATGCATATGTACATGAGGTGTGTTATTTAAAGTGTCAACATTTGAATGTTGTACACTCAGCACCCATGAATATCACTGAGCCCTATCTTCTGTATGAAAACAATAAGATTTTCTGAAGGGAGACTCCCAAAGTTGCTAAAAATAGGACCCCCTAGGATTGTGTTGATGTGTTCAGAGGGCCCATTACTCTTCCATAATGCCAATGTGCAATTTGTTTTCCCATTCACTTAGTCTCTTTATTCTTCCAATAACAAACTGTAACATCAACAAGCTACAA
The DNA here is from genome assembly GCF_041260155.1 of Ptychodera flava. Classification (NCBI taxonomy): domain Eukaryota; kingdom Metazoa; phylum Hemichordata; class Enteropneusta; family Ptychoderidae; genus Ptychodera; species Ptychodera flava. Next base: position 1,805,267 of record NC_091928.1, read on the forward strand.
GCACATCACCTATGGTGCAAAAACCTTTCCATATGCTGCACCTAATATATACAACTCACTTCAGCGGGATGTGCAAGAATCAACAGCTTTGCAAACACTGAAAAGAACATTGAAAACTTGTCTTATCAGGAGAGTTTACATTATGGTGAACGCCATTATGTATTAAAGAGTAAAACCTTGGACTTAAGATTTGTACTACAGCGTATATATAGCTTGTTGGTTGAAATCTATTGATTTATCAATGTTGAAGGAAAACATTTCAGGAAAATCTGTCATGTTTTTGTTTGTGAATGGAGTAAATATAGTGTGAGTAACTGAATGCATTGAAAAGTGTTTTGACCACAAAAACCCATGTAGTTTGGATTGTTGTGTATCTGGATGGTGTCATGGAATCATACAGGAACACACTGTCAATAATAATAGGCTTCACCAAGTTTGATAATAAATTTCAATCAAACTGGGCAGAAAAGAAAACTCAAAACTCAAGATGTACTGAGAGGAAATCTAGTGAAAACAGCTGTGTGACTCCTGAATAAGAACCAGCTACAGTCTTTTGCAGATGTAAAGATCATGATGATGAACCTTAACACAAATTACCAAAAAATTAAATTATGACAATGAAATTATTCATATTGAAAGTATTCATCTTTCATGTTTTTTGAAGGTATATGTATTGGACTGATTGGGGCACTGATCCAAAGATTGAAAGAGCATATATGGATGGCACTCATAGGGAAGTTATAATTAACTCTGATTTAGGATGGCCAAATGGTCTGACCATTGATAGACCTGGCAAGCGATTGATTTGGGCTGATGCAAGAACTGAGGTAATTATCATTTGTGGAGTAAAATTGTATTGTAAAATTGTATGTATCAGGTTAAGTATCAGGACATGCATGTGTCTCATGAAATGTTTGCATGGAGAAGTTGTGAACAGAAAGAATGGTTATATAATTATCATAATGATTGTCTTACTAGTAGTGTAGTTGTGGCACTATATTATCGTGGTCAGTATAGTAGTTGTCTTGCTTTCGTGAGAAAATGTTACTATTGCTATTTTTTGCTCACGTGTTAACACGTGAGTATATGTCGCAGCAACGTGTGTCTGTCTGTGTGTCTGTCTGTCTGTCTGTCTGTCTGTGTGCTTGATATCTCAAAAACGGCTCATCAGATCAGAATCAAATCTGGTACATAGATTTAGTTTGCAAATGGCAAGAACTGATTAGTTTTTGGTGGGTGTGGCTTTCTTACTTTTTGCTCATTTGCATAATTAATGATTTTAGAAAAACGAGTATACATTGAGAATGACTTAATACAATCTAATGAGATTTGCTACAAATGTTGATCACACCATAATGTATCAGACATGAAAGATATTAAGGGTTGACATGAAAGATAATTGCTAATTTGCATATTTAATGAAATTTCCTAATTAGGGATATATATCTGAATTGACTGGATTAAAATTGATGAAACTTGCTACATATATTGAAGATACTATGATACAACATTATTGAAAGTCATTAATCAGTTTTACTTCAGCCAATTCCTAATATGCATATTTAATGAACTTTCCTAATTAGGGATATATACTGGGATTTTCTTGATCACAGTTGGCAAAACATCCAATTTACATTGATGGTTATACCAGGTTATAACAATATTGAAAGTCATTTCGCATTTTCATTTAATTTATAATTTGTATATCTAATAAACTTTAGCCAGTAAGTATTATTCTCCACCTCATCATTAATACAAGGTATCATTGCCATTCGGCTGTAAAAAAAGAAAAAGAGAGAAAACTGTCGTGCATTTGAACAAGGACACATGCCAAGAATGCTTGGATTGAGCTTCCAAATACCAGCATTCACATTTAGAAGAGTGCCCTCTGTGTCAATAACTAGAAGCAAAAAATGCCAGTTTTTAGACTGAAAAGTTTTCAGCTTGCAATTCCAATGATAATGATGGCATAATATGTCCCTTATTAAACACAGTGGGTTCTTAAAATGCAAGATGTTATGTACAAAGATTGCCAATTATGTCAAACTTTTTGACAGATTAAAAGAAAATCTATACCTACCTGGGTGTGACAAAGCTTGTGTGAACCAAGCGCATTAGTAGGCGACCAAGTAAACTGCTGGGTGTTTGAATTTATTGTTCATGCTTGCACAGTGGTCCTGCTAATGTATATAGCAAGTAACAATTCATTTCATTTTATTCTCTCTTATTACTTTGTCATAAATCAATACTATTAGAGACATTATGAATGTCGACTATGCATCTTCAGACAGAAATAAGATTTCCAATTTTAATCTCTGGTGCGACACGTAGGGCTGAACCCTATATGATATTATTTTTAGTATCAATACTTTTCAGTGTTCAAACAATTTTGTTTGAAACTCACTTTCATTTATTTTTAATAGTTAATTGAATCGGCGGGATTAGATGGTGAGGAGAGAATGATTCTTGTGAGAGACGTACCTCATCCGTATGGTCTAACCATTGCTGGTAACCACATCTACTGGACTGATTGGCAAACAAGGAGCATACACAGAGCCAGTAAAATTGATGGCTCAGGGCAAATAACAATCAGTGCAAATATTGCTGGTCTTATGAATATTCATGCTGTACAAATTGGAGATAGTCATGGTAAGTGGTGTGTATGTTTGTGAAATAATGCAATGGGAGTGTGTACGTGATATGTTTTAACTAATGACTCAGCATATGATTTCTTTATAGCATTTAGGAGAACTGCGCATATCAGGCATTTAAACGTACCGATATCCACTAATGTATTAATCTTTTATTTGTCTATGAACACTGCCAAAAATCAGATTTGTTAATCATCTTAATCCATGTTGATCAGCACAAGTTACATTAACCTCTTCTACATTTGCTTGAAAAACTTGAAATGTTAAAATTATAATGGCAGGTTAACACAAAGTGGTAGAAGTCAGTATCTTATATTAGAATCATATATGTATACACTGTACCATTCTTCATATCATCATCTGTCAGTGTCTTAGGATCACATACTGTATACACTGTACCATTCTTAATATCATCATCTGTCAGTGTCTTAGAATCACATACTGTATACACCGTACCATTCTTAATATCATCATCTGTCAGTGTCTTAGAATCACATACTGTATACACTGTACCATTCTTAATATCATCATCTGTCAGTGTCTTAGAATCACATACTGTATACACTGTACCATTCTTAATATCATCATCTGTCAGTGTCTTAGAATCACATACTGTATACACTGTACCATTCTTAATATCATCATCTGTCAGTGTCTTAGAATCACATACTGTATACACTGTACCATTCTTAATATCATCATCTGTCAGTGTCTTAGAATCACATACTGTATACACTGTACCATTCTTAATATCATCATCTGTCAGTGTCTTAGAATCACATACTGTATACACTGTACCATTCTTAATATCATCATCTGTCAGTGTCTTAGGATCACATACTGTATACGGTACACTGTACCATTCTTAAAGCGCAGTGGTCGTCGCGCTGCGCGGTGGCGTGATTTTTTTGTTGATAAACATAAATTTTTGTAAACATAAGTCTTCTCAACTTCAATAGGAGTGAGATGGGAGCAGTCCCCCACTTTGTTAAGGCCTTTGTAAGACTCAACATCATGCAATAGTAAAATATTAAGATCGGAAACGAACTTCAGTGGTGTATTTCTATCTATAAACTCGTGTAAGGCTACGAACATTGGGACACTACACTCAGCACATTATGTCGCTGAGTTTACTGCACGCAGACACAGTGAACAAAAAGGTTTGATCGCGCGCGATCACGTTGGTTGTACACAATGCTATGTACAGTACAGTGAAAATACGTAACTAAAATGATCAACGTTGCCTATATATGTAGACCAGCAACAAGCACAATGCCTAACACAAAAATTACACTCAAGACCATGATCGGCAAGCCAGAGCAGGACACGAGAGATGTTGTTGGGAGACGGTCACCGCGTTGACGTAAACGGATATATATAGGCTAGAGAATCCGGTCCCACAACGTACCGGCGGCCCGCGACGACTTGGCCCACAACCAACTGTTGATCACCATGTCTTACTTCTCCTAGTATTACGTGGTAAGAAATAGTAAAATGGCAGGAAACAATAGACAAAACGAGCGGGTTTTCGCGGCATTTGGCAGGAAAATTGCACGGCTACACCGTGCATAGACGTATCGAGAGATCCTGTGCCCCGGTCCTGTGCACGGTCATGGCAGTGATCCAACCGCTAGCTGGTGTGTACCGGTGATGGGCAAACGTCGTTGTTGTACCTCCTGATTGCCGGGTAGGTCTGAATCCTCTTTCAAGTGAGATAACCCCCACATAACAAGAAGACCTATGAAAGGTCCTTCGCTTGACTTGATACCTGTACTCGGAATTCTCGTTTGCACCCCCAAACGGGGTAAACTTTGTAGTTGAGTTGGATTCTCCACAGCCGAGTGAAGCGCGCCATATACCCGGTTTGACACGAACGTTCAGACCATGGAACGGAACAGATGCAGAGATGCTTCTTGCTGCAGCGGGCATTGCTCTGCGAGCTGTAGATTTCTGTAGTTTGGGTTGTTGTCTTTGTACTCCTGTAGGGCCTCTTGAAATGAAAGCTCTCGTCCTTGCTAGCGATGTCGAAAACTAGAGCCCGGTCGTTGATAGTCTGTTGGCGTATACATGCGTACATGCGTACGTCTAGCTCTATGGCTCGAGCGATAACAGTAGCCGAGCCCCATTCAACTGATTCAAGAAAATCATGAGCAAATGTGATCTCAATCCAGCGTGCAATTATTGTTCAATATTCAGCAGATATTTAACTTAGATTAATTGACCTTAGTTGGTATACTTGTGACAGATCAGCCGCCATTTTAACAAGCGGCAATATCGCAAACATTACAATCAACTCGTAACATGTGCGGCGTTCTTGGATTTGTTTACAACAGAGGGGGACCCCCTCAGGAGGATGCGCAGCGCGACGACCACTGCGCTTTAATATCATCCAGTGTTCTCACCAGGCCGTGATTCCGCGACATTCTCGCGTATATTTCTGTTTTGTCGCGGATTTCTAGGCCGTGCGCGCCAATAGTGGCGCGCATTTGAAATTATAAACTTTCGTGGAGCCAGCCGTATTGCCGGCCGGCCTTATCGTGCGTATGATACAGCCAGTACTTCTCACCATGGACGTAAATGATTGACGCGAGTAATTACACTTCCTGGTTGAAACCAAGGCAATCTGGAAGCAATGCCCGTCAGAGAGCGTACTTAAACCACAGTCACTTGTGATTCCATACACGATGGCCGCTGTGTGGTATGCATTATGTATACCACACAGCGGCCGTTGTGTATTGAACCACAAGAGACTGTGGTACTGACGCACTGGATGTGTTTGCGTAGCATATGTCCACGGAATTCGCAGAAGCTGAGGCATCACGGGCAGGATCAATATTTTCTTAGACTACGACAATAATAATCCGAACTACGAAAACACAAAAATGTAAAGCTTGTATATCCCTAAGGAATTACATGAACATTTTTCGAAAACAACGAACTCGAAGCTGGTCGAATTATACCATGGGTTCCGCATGGCAACCAGGATATGGACGGGCGTGACGTTATAGTGTTCGTGCTGTTGAGATTCAGGTGATTTTTGTTATCGAAAAATAATGCAACTTTGTCTGAGATAATTTTTTAGGTCTTTGCTATGTTTGAAATCGTGTATAAACTTCGCGGGAGGTATGTGTTGTGTGATTTCATCAGGCATTTGCTCCGTTCCTCGCCCACTCGACCTAGTACCTACAACTGGAAATGATTGACAACTTGTCCACTGCCGATTGCTGATATTATTCTAAAAGTAGTAGAAGTTTAAACGTGGAATAGCTGGAGAAAAGTTCTCTTATTTTGCAAAAAAATATCAATTCTTGGCTTGTGCATGTGATAAGTATATTATTCTAGGCGAACTCATAAGTGAGAACATGGACGTCTATTTTAACGTCCATGCTTCGATCAATTGGCAAAATTTGTAGCCTTTGCTGGCGGCTGAAATTTCATGTCAAAATGTGATGATTATTTACAAACATCATAGGGATATGTTTCCTAATCTAAATAGATGCCATAGCACTGATTTGGCCTGTTCCTTCTGCTGACTGTGAAAGGGGATTTAGTGTGCAAAACAACATGACAGAAATCAACTTGGTGCTGAACGGCTGGACACTCTAGCAACCGTTATGGTAGAGGGCCCTGAAATGGAAAAGTTCAACTTTATCAGTGCACTTTCACACTGGAAAGAACAAAAGTCCCATAGAATTTTCATTAAAACAAAAGACACTGATATTCAATATCAGTTGATGTATTTACCAAGTATTTATAAAAAAGTTGTTAAGGTGAATGAGTAGTTGCTTAGTCCTTTATTAGTCCCCACGGACACCGTCCGGGGGGACTTATAGGTTTGGTCATGTCCGTGCGTGCGTCCGTCCGTTCACGCAGGTATCTCAGAGATGCCTGGAGCGATTTCATTCAAACTTGGTACAAGGATTACTTCATATGTCATACAGATGCACGTCGATTTGTTTTGTGATACGATCCAATATGGCCGCCAGGCGGCCATTTTATTACGATTTTTTCATGTACAGAGCCATAACTCAGGCATGTTTCAACCGATTTTATTCAAAGTTGGTACAAGGACATTGACCAATGTCATACATATGCACGTCAATTTGTTTTGTGATACGATCCAATATGGCCGCCAGGTGGCCATTTTATTACGATTTTTTCATGTACAGAGGCATTACTCAGGCATGTTCCAACCGATTTTATTCAAAGTTGATACAAGGACATTGACCAATGTCATACATATGCACATCAATTTGTTTTGTGATACAATCCAATATCGCCAGGCGGCCATTTTATTACGATTTTTTCATGTACAGAGCCATTACTCAGGCACGTTTGAAGCGATTTTATTCAAAGTTAGTACAAGGATATTGACAAATGTCATAGCTGTGCACGTCAATTTGTTTTGTGATACGATCCAAAATGGCTACTGTGCGGCCATTTTATTACGATTTTTTCATGTACAGAGCCATAACTCAGGCATATCTCAACCGATTTTATTCAAAGTTGGTACAAGGACATTGACCTATGTCATACATATGCACGTCAATCTGTTTTGTGATGCGATCCAATATGACCACTGTGCGACCATTTTGTTACAATTTTTTCATGTCCTGAACCATAACTCAGACATGTATCAAGCGAATTCATTCAAAAGTATTTTCATCACAGACCTAATGAAGAGGACTCTATCCTCTCTGAGGACCTGTATTCAAATACCCATTAACAAGTGGGGACTGTGTCATCAACGATGACTTGTTTTAACAATCTTAATCAATTGTTTTCATCTGACCTTGGTATTTTATCCTGTGAGCTCCCCCCCCCCCCCAAAAAAAAAGAAAAAGAATAAAAAATGATAAAAGTGTTTATCCTAAGGATAAAAAACAAATGCTATAATTTTTGTGATGCAAACCCACAAACAAATACCGGTACTTTATAACACATATCATCCCATGACAGGGATGAAAAGGGATACAACAATTCAGAAAAAGACAGCCGAATTCACCGCAGCACGAGTGCAAATACCGCTAGTACGGTGCGCGTGCAGTCACAGGCCATGGGGTTCTGTTATTATTACATATGTTCTATCTTTTATTTGCATCATTTATCGAGAGAATCGACGATAGTCGTGCGTACTACTTGTCTGTCAAAGCTTCAGGGCGACCTTGCGGAGTTATATAACATTGACATACTGTAATGAGGTATCGAATCAGATTTCACTTTTCATTGGTCAACGCCGCCACACCCTCCATTTTGATTGGCTAAACTATTGCGTGCTTGTTTATCACGGATGACATAAGAGGAACGTCGGAGGGCTTGAACTCTGCTTGCGATCGCTCACACATACCGGTACGTAGCAACATGCCATAGATAGCCAAACGAAGAGAACTTTGAACGTGGAACGCTTTTGATTTTTTCACATTTTGAGCTTGAAATTCTTCTAAATGATCGATACAATAACAGTCCGAAGATTTTTATGGAAATAAGTAAAATACGGCAAACGTAACTTGTCGAACGATCAAATTTCAATGTTCACCGCGCCGTGGCACGTCCCGGGCGGGGGCACGTCACACAAGCGCTTACTCAGTCTCTGTTATCAATAGCGTGTAGGACACACAAGCACAGAATAAACTGCATGCAAAAGTGACTTTTATTGTAAACAGGGAATATCCGGTGGGAAAACTACTGGCAAAAACGTCTCTGAAAATGTTAACTGTTTAACTGCTCCGCTGCGCCCGCAGTTACGTGTGTTTCGATGTATAATGGGCGCCGTGATACGGCAGCCACCGTGTATCTATGGAGCTAGAAACGGACGTGGCCCGTTGTCAATGTTTTTGCTTCACTGACAAACAAACTGCTCTTCCGGATAATAAAAATCATCATCATCACACTATAATAAGTACATGCAATTTTCTTTGTCGTAGTTTTTAATCGGTAATGTCATGCATTTTACTATAACAAGCATCGAACCAAAGTGAACAGAAATCTTGTAGATGACATTTTTTGTGTTTACAAACATAAATAGTTCCGGGTCAAAGTGGTAAATACTCATTAACATAAAGGAATGGCATAATGTTTTCGGTATTGCACTGCAGTGCAAATACCGGTAGTACACGCGCGCTTCGATGCAAGTAAACTGTGGTACATATGTAATAATTACCATGCCTCAGAAATCCCCCTGAAAATACAAGGAAAAAAGTCTCAGGAAAACAGTAAATAAAATATCGAAAAACAGAGATAAAGATTACAGTCAGTGCAACCATGTGGAAGAAATACCAGATGGCAAACCTGTGTTTGTGTTGTCCAGTACATATTTTTAATTCATTCCCCTCATTATATTGTTGCAGGTAATAATGTATGCGGACAAGATAACGGTGGTTGTAGTCATCTTTGCCTTCCAAGACCGAAAGGATATAAATGTGCTTGTCCCACTGGTATCAAAATGAAAGATGATGGTGTCACATGTTATGATGGTATGTATATGCGATGGCAAATAAATGTCTGAGGTAGTATGGGCCTCAAAAGTGGAAGACTTAACCTTTTACTCAAACTTTCCACTAGAAAAGTTTTAAGCATTGTCTTTCAAAATTGAGAAAAAAATTTTTGGTCACTCTACAAATTTTGGTACCAGAGAAACAAATTATCTTAAATTTACTGATAAATTCAAGATTATTGCCATAGCTGTGAATAACGCTATGGGAAAATTAAATTTAAATTTGAACTAAAAATAACATTGTGAAAACTTTATTTAGACCAAGAGGTTCAAAATAAGCCCAAGAGGTAGATCAGAAAGTACTGTAAAAATTCAAACATCTGAATATCAGTCCCGGAGGTGCATTTTGCCTTAAAGATACAATTAAGGCAGGACTGATTATAATATTTCAAAATAATATGACAAGAAAATGCTCTGTGACATGTGTCTGCAAATGATAGCATTGTCTCAACAAGCAACTGACTTGGTCAGTTAATGCTTGTGATAAAGTTGACAATTAGGCATGCCTGGATTGACTTTCTCATGGATACAATTTCAGTGACAAGAATTCAAATGAAAGTATATTTACTCATGATTGTAGCAGTTAATTTGATCAGTTTTTAGCTCATATTTGGTATGTATATAAATACCAAAAAGAGCTTATATGGTGAGTCGGTGGCGTCTGTATGTATGTACCGGTATGTATGTGCGGATGTACGTCCGCCACATGCAAAAGCTCCCAAATCGCCGCACCTACCATCTCAGTATTTGGTGTAAAGGTTGACCCAGGGGTTGAGATGTGACGTTGTTCAAATGAACATGTCAGTGTCAAAAATATGCAAATGAGGTAAGAAAAAGGGGAAATCCTGCAAATGTGCAGGAGTGGAAGCATTAACTTAAAGCGCAGTGGTCGTCGCGCTGCGCATCCTCCTGCGGGGGTCCCCCTCTGTTGTAAACAAATCCAAGAACGCCGCACATGTTACGGCTTGATTGTAATGTTTGCGATATTGCCGCTTGTTAAAATGGCGGCTGAGCTGTCACAAGCGTACCAATTAACCAAATGTAACACGCAATAAAAGGTCAATTAATCTTAGTTGAATATCTGCTGAATATTGAACAATAATTGCACGCTGGATTGAGATCACATTTGCTCATGATTTTCTTGAATCAGTTGAATGGGGCTCGGCTACTGTTATCGCTCGAGCCATAGAGCTAGACGTACGCATCTACGCATGTATACGCCAACAGACTATCAACGACCGAGCTCTAGTTTTCGACATCGCTAGCAAGCTTGGACGAGAGCTTTCATTTCAAGAGGCCCGACAGGAGTACAAAGACAACAACCCAAACTACAGAAATCTACAGCTCGCAGAGCAATGCCCGCTGCAGCAAGAAGCATCTCTGCATCTGTTCCGTTCCGTGGTCTGTATGAACGTCCGTGTCAAACCGGGTATGTGGCGCGCTACACTCGGCTGTGGAGAATCCAACTCAACTACAATGTTTACCACCCGTTTGGGGTGCAAACGAGAATTCCGAGTACAGGTATCAAGTCAAGCGAAGGACCTTTCATAGGTCTTCTTGTTATGTGGGGGTTATCTCACTTGAAAGAGGATTCAGACCTACCCGGCAATCAGGAGGTACAACAACGAAGTTTGCCCAGCACCGCTAGGCCTACACCAGCTAGCGGTTGGATCACTGCCCTGACCGTGCACAGGACCAGGGCACAGGATCTCTCGATACGTCTATGCACGGTGTAGCCGTGCAATTTCCTGCCAAATGCCGTGAAAACCCGCTCGTTTTGTCTATTGTTTCCTGTCATTTTAGTATTTCTTACCACGTAATACTAGGAGAAGTAACAGTTGGTTGTGGGCCAAGTCGTCGCTGGCCGGTACTGTTGTGGACCGGATTCTCTACATCCGTGTATACGTCAACGCGGTGACCGTCTCCCAACAACATCTCCCGTGTCCTGCTCTGGCTTGCCGATCATGGTCTTGAGTGTAACTTTTGTGTTAGGCATTGTGCTTGTTGCTGGTCTACATATATAGGCAATGTTGATCATTTTAGTTATGTATTTTCACTGTACTGTACATAGCATTGTGTACAACCAGCGTGATCGCGCGCGATCAAAGCTTTTTGTTCACTGTGTCTGCGTGCAGTAAACTCAGCGACATACGTGCTGAGTGTAGTGTCCCAATGTTCGTAGCTCTACACGAGTTTATAGATAGAAATACACCACTGAAGTTCGTTTCCGATCTTAATATTTTACTATTGCATGATGTTGAGTCTTACAAAGGCCTTAACAAAGTGGGGGACTGCTCCCATCTCACTCCTATTGAAGTTGAGAAGATTTATGTTTACAAAAATTTATGTTTATCAACAAAAAAATCACGCACGCGCAGCGCGACGACCACTGCGCTTTAAACAGCCCAATTTGAGTCAGAGCTTCTATGATCTCTAACCTATTTGTATGCAGTATACCTATCCTATTATGTGTAGGAGTGGTGGCAGTAACTGAAACAGATTATGAGTCCTTTCCTGTCATTGTTCATGAACTGTTACATATTGGCAGACCTGCTCAAACTAAGAGGGACTGTGTTGAAACATTCCTCTGCTATGCATGTTGCTAAAGTTGACCTCCAGTACCTAAAGTTTCAAACCATATGTACTTTTGTCATTCTTGTTTTTCTGGTTTTATATTTCTTGAATGGAGTGATTCCAACCAAATATGAGCACACTGTCCTTGACGGTATTTTTCTGGTCTCCTTATAGTACCCCACAGATTCAACGTTTGTCACACTGGTTTTGATTTGTGTATGCAGGATTATGTCACTGAATGATAAATCATATATTCTTCCTTTTTGAAGCTCCAAATACTTATCTGCTTTTTGCAAGTCGTGATAGTATTCGGCGTATTTCTATGGATACTGCTGACAAGACTGATGTAGTCTTGGAGTTACCTGACCTTCACAATGCCATCGCTCTGGACTTTGATATCCGTGAGAAAAAAATCTACTACACTGATGTGTTCCTTGATGTTATCAGGTAATTATTCATTGTCATAATTTATTATGAAATCAACTGTCTGATAATCATTTATTGTAACAATTTATTATGAAATTATGAGTCTGATAATCACTCATTGTCACCTATGGACCACAGCTATCAGCCAACGAGAACAGCAAAGCACAAACACTGAAACATCATAAACAGTCTAATGCTACCTTAGGCTGTCATGCATGCAGATTTTGTAAACTGATGTTTTGATATGACTCAATAACCTCCACCTTATGACAGTTATCAACCTATTGGCCTCATGTCTGCATGATATTATACAGTGTGTGTGTCAGCTAGGAGCCATGTATGCAGTGTAGAAACGAGATGCATATTTCCTCCAGAATTCTCTCAATTTATCACAATAGAGACTTTACCAAGAACAAAAGCATTGTTTCTTATGCACTGTCTCTGTTCCAGAAAGATGTTGTGGCAACATTTGTTTCATCAAAACAATAGGAAGCACAGATAATACAGAATGGAACAAAAGATATTGCAGGATTTGCAAGCCACAACAATAGACCACAACTTTGGGCATACGTCATCACTAATTACTAAATGGGGCTATTTGTGAAATTGTTAAATGTGAATGGCAGGTGTTGTATTGCCCTTCCAATGCATAGAAAGTGAATCCAAGTAAATAGACAGACATTAGCTCCAATTACAAGGCCTGTTAGATACTGTAAGTTGCGACTACATTAACAATACAAGACTTGTTTGATACTCTAAGCTGTGACCACATCAACAAAACAAACGCCTGTGGATAAAAATAGTAACTCTTTGTGTATCTGCTTTCAAACATGTATTCATTCATTTGTAATACTTATCAAGTTTTTAGTGTACAACAACGTATCTTCATCAGCTCACACTACTGTTAGATAAATTTGTTAGAACATGTGGAATCATTAGTGCCAAATTTCTCTTTGTACAGACGAGCAGACTTTAATGGCAGCAATATGGAGAATGTTATTGATTCAGCATTGACCACAGCTGATGGTATAGCTGTCGACTGGGTGAATCGAAACTTGTATTTTACTGATACTGGTAGAAATAAATTAGAAGTATCTCGACTTGATGGATCATCTAGAAAAATACTTGTATCAGTAAATCTTGACGAGCCCCGAGCAGTCGCTGTCTATCCTAGAAAAGGGTAAGTGATATCAACCTTATCTTGAGATAGGTGTAATTCAGGGTTTTCAATAAACTCCCATATAGACTTGAGATAGGTGTCTTACAGGGTTTTCAATAAACTCCCATATAGACTTGAGATAGGTGTCTTACAGGATTTTCAATAAACTCCCATATAGACTTGAGATAGGTGTCTTACAGGATTTTCAATAAATTCCCATATAGACTTGAGATAGGTGTCTTACAGGATTTTCAATAAACTCCCATATAGACTTGAGATAGGTGTCTTACAGGGTTTCAATAAACTCCCATATAGACTTGAGATAGGTGTCTTACAGGGTTTTCAATAAACTCCCATATAGACTTGAGATAGGTGTCTTACAGGATTTTCAATAAACTCCCATATAGACTTGAGATAGGTGTCTTACAGGATTTTCAATAAATTCCCATATAGACTTGAGATAGGTGTCTTACAGGGTTTTCAATAAACTCCCATATAGACTTGAGATAGGTGTCTTACAGGATTTTCAATAAACTCCCATATAGACTTGAGATAGGTGTCTTACAGGATTTTCAATAACTCCCATATAGACTTGAGATAGGTGTCTTACAGGGTTTTCAATAAACTCCCATATAGACTTGAGATAGGTGTCTTACAAGGTTTTCAATAAACTCCCATATAGACTTGAGATAGGTGTCTTACAAGGTTTCAATAAACTCCCATATAGACTTGAGATAGGTGTCTTACAGGGTTTTCAATTAACTCCCATATAGACTTGAGATAGGTGTCTTACAGGGTTTTCAATAAACTCCCATATAGACTTGAGATAGGTGTCTTACAGGATTTTCAATAAACTTTCATATAGACTTGAGATAGGTGTCTTACAGGTTTTCAATAAACTCCATATAGACTTGAGATAGGTGTCTTACAGGGTTTTCAATAAACTCCCATATAGACTTGGATATAAAATGCTTCACGTGGTAATTTCACAAGAGATAGAAAGAATAAAAATTATTATATCCCATAATTCTTTGACAACTTTACAAAAGTTTTAGTGTAACAATAATTGATATAATGCACAACAGCAGGCCACTGTTCAATTAATATCACTGAATCACAGAGTTACCCAATTTACTGTATGTTAACAAGGACCAATGAAATGACAATTTCAGTGGTTTGTAATGTTCAACATTAAATCCATAAAAGGTCATGAAAATCACTAAAATTTAAACTTTCTTCTATAATGAGTCAATCCAACAAAATTGCACCATTTAATATGTGTTCCCAGGGTCTCAAATAGACTGGATTGTACTCTTTTGTAATTTACCTAATTATCATTAAATGCAAATTGTTTTGAATTTTATCAGTAATTGTTATTTAAATTGTTTCAACATGTCATGTGTTTGTCCTTTTCTTTCACTCAGCAAATTGTCAAGCTGACATTTCTCTTCGTTGATGTCTCTTTAGGTTTCTATTTTGGTCAGATTGGGGAATGCATCCAAAGATTGAGAAAGCTTATTTAGATGGATCAAGTCGTCGTAGTTTAATCACAACTGATCTTGGCTGGCCAAATGGTCTAACAGTGGATTATGATTCCAAAAGACTTTACTGGGCAGATGCTCAATTGGATAAAATAGAGACTTCAGATTTGAATGGAAAAAACAGAGTGTTACTTACAAACCTAGTCACTCATCCTTTTGGATTGACTTTGGTAAGATTTGATGTTGTTTTTCATCTTGCAAATCTCAAGTGAATATGGACTCTTCTAAGCATTTTCTTTCTGGAAAATAATTGTTACTGTTATAATAAGTAACTTCCCTGACCAATGACGAATGGAATATAAGATGAATAGAGTTTAGCCTTCATCTTTCATTGATCCGTACAAGAGTTGGTAATACTACTACACTCGCCTACCCGATGATAATAAAGCTACTACTGTCCCCTCAAAGCAATGAAACTACCTCTTCTCTCTCTGCCCCCCCCTCCCAAAAAAAAGGAAAAAAATGTAATCGTGTATGGATGAGGTCCTAGTGAGCAATGTAATAGACAAGAGTTTCATACTTCGCATACTGAACCCCCATCCATACAGGGTTATATACTACACGTACTGAACCCTCATCCATACTACACGTACTGAACCCTCATCCATACTACACGTACTGAACCCCTCATCCATACAGGGTTATATTAAATCTGAAGTATTTAATCATTTACTTTCCTCTGTTACGTGAATATTTTGCATCAATTAGAGTTAATTTTCAGTATTTAATCATTTACTTTCCTCTGTTACATGAATATTTTGCATCATTAGAGTTAATTTTCAGTATTTAATCATTTACTTTCCTCTGTTACGTGAATATTTTGCATCAATTAGAGTTAATTTTCAGTATTTAATCATTTACTTTCCTCTGTTACGTGAACATTTTGCATCAATTAGAGTAAATTTTCTGGTTTGAAGACAAGTAGCATGATATGAATCAAATGCACTATGTCTGGAATGAAATTGTCCAAAGATTCACATGCAAAACTGTAGCGTTCAACTGCGCAGATGTCAAAACTTGTTCTTTTTCGTCTAAGAAAACTCTAAGTTATTTTGACACAGGTGAATGTTGATGGGATTTACTTAATGTATGATATCAGAATAGATTTTGACATAGTCACTTCAAATTGCACATTTCCCCATAAATTTCTTTGTTTACATCAGATTTATCAGTAGGTCAAAGATCAAACATTACTAACATATCATTTGCATTGGACTCAGCCACTGCTAATATTTAACCAATAATGTACTGCCCTTCCGGCTCATAATGGATTAAAGCAAACTTTACACAATATAATGTACAAGGCTCAACCAAGTACATTATGGAGTGCAAATTGTGTGGGAGTCCATTATGGGCAAGGATAGGGTACATTATCTCCATTATTTTATACTTTTGGCAATGCCATGGAATATGTAGTCGTAGTAAACATCTGGGGCCACATTGCAGAATGGTGGGATACTTTATCAGTAGTAATATCATGGGGGATGATGTTACAAAATTCACTGGTGTTGACAAAGTCATGATATAATTAGAGTTATTGCATACTAGAGCCAAATGGGTTACGGCAACAGGTGTACAATACTGTTTCATCCATGAAAAGAGTAATTTTATGGGTGTTTGAATTTCAGTATGGTAATACTTTGTACTGGACTGACTGGCAAACCATGGATATTGAAACTGCCAACAAAAACAATGGAAAAGAGAGAAGTAGTATTCAGAGCCGTATGGAAGGATTAATGGATATACACATGGTTTCATCACTTCGACAACCTAGTAGGTGTACACATCTCTGTTTTCTGGTATCTTTCTCCATGTATAAGTTATGAATTCAGATGTTACAGAATTGGTTTGTTGAACAAAAGGAAGTCTGTAACACTGTATACATTAGAGCATAAGAGTGTGAATGTTCACGATACAGAGATCAGCAAGATGGATTGTCATTTTGTTCATTATTGTTTAGTCCCAACAGACACTGTCCGGGGGGACTTATAGGTTTGGTCATGTCCGTGCGTCCGTCCGTTCACGCAGATATCTCAGACATGCCCTGGTCAATTTCTTTCAAACTTTGCACAAGGATAGTACCCTACCCCATACAGATGCACGTCGATTTGTTTCACAATGCGATCAAATTTGGCCGTGTTAGAGGACTTTTAGTTTACACCTCCATAGACTCCCATGTATGAGTCCGTTATCCCTATATACCAAATATCAGACATCCAGCTCTATTGGCTTGCTCAGAATTAGATATGTCTTTAGTTATATATATCTTTAGTTTCTCATCGTATTCATATTGAAAAAAGGATGCAGTGACACAGTTTTTAGTCCCCATGGATGAAGTCCAGGGGGCTTATAGATTGGGTCATGTCCATCCGTTAACGCAGATATCTCCGACATTTTGACAAAATGTCACGTGACCTCGGTGACCTCAAATATACATATTTGTCCATAACTCAGTAACCACAAATGCTACACCCTTCATATATGGTATGATGGGACACCTTATGACGCCACATATTGTACCTCATTAATTATGCACATATCTAATTTTGAGCGAGCCAATAGAGCTAGAGGTCTGATTTTTGGTATATAGGGATAACTTAGCAATACAATTTTTTGACAAAATGTCACGTGACCTCGGTGACCTTTGACCTCAAATATACATATTTGTCCATAACTCAGTAACCACAAGTGCAACACCGTTCATGTATAGTATGATGGGACACCTTATGACGCCACATATTGTACCTCATTAATTATGTGCATATCTAATTCTGGGCAAGCCAATAGAGCTGGATGTCTGATTTTGGTTTTATATATAAATACCAAAGAGAGCTTATATGATGAGTCTGAGTGGCGTCTGTGTCTGTATATTTGTGGGTATGTGCGGATGTATGTCCGTCACACACAAAGGCTCCCATACCGCCAAAGCTACCATCTCAGTATTTGGTGTACAGGTAGATGTAGGGGTTGAGATGTGAATTTGTTCAAATTAACACATCAGTGTGAAAAATGTGCAAATGAGGTAAGAAAAAGGGAAATACTGCAAGTGTGCAGGAGTGGTGGCAGTGAACTGAATCAGCCCACACATCTGAATAAGAGGATTTTGACCTTTAACCTATTTGTATGCAGGGTACCTATTATGTTTGGGAGTCATAGCAGTAACTGAAACAGCTAATTTGTCATTTCCTGTCATCGTTTATGAACTGTGACATATTAACAGATCTGCTGAAACCATATGGATGTCTATTTTTGTACATCCATGGTAGAAAGATTCTCTGCTATGCATGTTGCTAAAGTTGACCTTCAGTACCTAAAGTTTCAGACCTTATTTACTTTTGTCATTCTTAATTTTCTGGTTTAAATATTTCTTGTTGTTTTTCTGGTTGTATTTCTTGTGTTTTTCTGGTTGTACTGTGCAGAAATTGTCATAAAATCAATGCATAATTTTCCTGCATTGAACAGATAGAAATAACACTTATTGTTGATCATTGGTATGTACCAATTCTGATCAAATTTGAGCGACACCGTATAATTGCAGTATTTTTGGTATATAGGGATAACTATAGGATAGAATTTTTTGACCAAATGTCATGTGACCTCAATGACCTTTTACCTGAAATATACGTTTATGTCAATAAATAAGTAACCTTTATATTTAGTAGGATGGGAGACCTTATGACAACACACGCTTTAACTCATTAATTATGCACATATCTAATTCTTGGCAAGCAAATATTTATTTATTTTATTTATTTATTTATTTATTTATTTCGAGAGCCAGCTCATATAGAGCTAGAGGTTTGATTTTTGGCATATAGGGATTAATTAGCAATACAATTTTTTTTTCAAAATGTCACGTGACCTTGATGACCTTTGACCTTGATTATACATATCTATGCATAACTCAGTAACCACAAGTTCTATACCCTCCAATTTTGATAGAATATTAGACCTTAAGATGTCACATCTTGTACCTCATTTATTATGCACGTATGTATTTCTTGGCTAGCAAATACAGCTAGAGGTCTGATCTTTTTTCCCGATTTAGAACCATAACTTGGACATGCCTCAAATGTTTCAAATTGGGAACAACAACATAGACCTATGTGCCCATAGATCTCAACATATACACTCCAGTGATACTTCTTAATGACCACATTTCCCTGCCCCATCAAGACTAATACTCCTATTACAAGCAGGGGACTATGTCATTGTCAGTGACTTGTTACTTGTAAGTTTGTATCTGTTACAGACTGATTATGAATAAATGCTTCTCTCTCTTATCTATTGATTAGTAATGGATTTAAAATTGAAATCAAATTCTTATCATTGTTTTCAACTTCTGTTTTCAGCCTATGATGAGAGTCCTTGTGCAATAAATAATGGTGGTTGTTCACATTTGTGTTTAATAAACCATGATGGATATGTATGTGCTTGTCCAGATTACCCCAGTGAAACACCATGTCACACATGTGAGTATATAATCACCAACCTCCCTACAGTGTTACATTATCACAAAATTATACTGATGTGCAATCCAGGTTTCTTTGAAGCTACACATAAGTGATGTCTGATGAAGGTCTTAATCTATTGTAATTATGATGATTACAGACCTGTTCACAGCCAAACCTATTGTTATTAGTGATGATTACAGACCTGTTCACAGCCAACCTATTGTTATTAGTGATGATTACAGACCTGTTCACAGCCAAACCTATTGTTATTAGTGATGATTGCAGACCTGTTCACAGCCAAACCTATTGTTATTAGTGATGATTGCAGACCTGTTCACAGCCAAACCTATTGTTATTAGTGATGATTACAGACCTGTTCACAGCCAAACCTATTGTTATTAGTGATGTTTACAGACCTGTTCACAGCCAAACCTATTGTAATTAGTGATGATTGCAGACCTGTTCACAGCCAAACCTATTGTAATTAGTGGTGATTGCAGACCTGTTCACAGCCAAACCTATTGTAATTAGTGGTGATTGCAGACCTGTTCACAGCCAAACCTATTGTTATTAGTGGTGATTGCAGACCTGTTCACAGCCAAACCTATTGTAATTAGTGGTGATTGCAGACCTGTTCACAGCCAAACCTATTGTTATTAGTGATGATTGCAGACCTGTTCACAGCCAAACCTATTGTTATTAGTGATGATTGCAGACCTGTTCACAGCCAAACCTATTGTTATTAGTGATGATTACAGACCTGTTCACAGCCAAACCTATTGTTATTAGTGATGATTACAGACCTGTTCACAGCCAAACCTATTGTATTAGTGATGATTACAGACCTGTTCACGGCCAACCTATTGTTATTAGTGATGATTGCAGACCTGTTCACAGCCAAACCTATTGTAATTAGTGATGTTTACAGACCTGTTCACAGCCAAACCTATTGTAATTAGTGATGATTGCAGACCTGTTCACAGCCAAACCTATTGTAATTAGTGATGATTACAGACCTGTTCACAGCCAAACCTATTGTTATTAGTGATGATTGCAGACCTGTTCACAGCCAAACCTATTGTTATTAGTGATGTTTACAGACCTGTTCACAGCCAAACCTATTGTAATTAGTGATGATTGCAGACCTGTTCACAGCCAAACCTATTGTAATTAGTGATGATTACAGACCTGTTCACAGCCAAACCTATTGTTATTAGTGATGATTGCAGACCTGTTCACAGCCAAACCTATTGTTATTAGTGATGATTGCAGACCTGTTCACAGCCAAACCTATTGTTATTAGTGATGATTGCAACCTGTTCACAGCCAAACCTATTGTTATTAGTGATGATTGCAAACCTGTTCACAGCCAAACCTATTGTTATTAGTGATGATTGCAAACCTGTTCACAGCCAAACCTATTGTTATTAGTGATGATTGCAAACCTGTTCACAGCCAAACCTATTGTATTAGTCAATTTAGTGATGATTGCAAACCTGTTCACAGCCAAACCTATTGTTATTAGTGATGATTACAGACCTGTTCACAGCCAAACCTATTGTTATTAGTGGTGATTGCAGACCTGTTCACAGCCAAACCTATTGTTATTAGTGGTGATTGCAGACCTGTTCACAGCCAAACCTATTGTTATTAGTGGTGATTGCAGACCTGTTCACAGCCAAACCTATTGTTATTAGTGGTGATTGCAGACCTGTTCACAGCCAAACCTATTGTTATTAGTGGTGATTGCAGACCTGTTCACAGCCAAACCTATTGTTATTAGTGGTGATTGCAGACCTGTTCACAGCCAAACCTATTGTTATTAGTGGTGATTGCAGACCTGTTCACAGCCAAACCTATTGTTATTAGTGGTGATTGCAGACCTGTTCACAGCCAAACCTATTGTTATTAGTGGTGATTGCAGACCTGTTCACAGCCAAACCTATTGTTGTTAGTGGTGATTGCAGACCTGTTCACAGCCAAACCTATTGTTATTAGTGGTGATTGCAGACCTGTTCACAGCCAAACCTATTGTTTTAGTGATGATTGCAGACCTGTTCACAGCAAACCTATTGTTATTAGTGATGATTGCAAACCTGTTCACAGCCAAACTATTGTTATTAGTGATGATTGCAGACCTGTTCACAGCCAAACCTATTGTTATTAGTGATGATTGCAGACCTGTTCACAGCCAAACCTATTGTTATTAGTAATGATTACAGACCTGTTCACAGCCAAACCTATTGTTATTAGTGATGATTACAGACCTGTTCACAGCCAACCTATTGTTATTAGTGATGATTACAGACCTGTTCACAGCCAAACCTATTGTTATTAGTGATGATTGCAGACCTGTTCACAGCCAAACCTATTGTTATTAGTGATGATTGCAGACCTGTTCACAGCCAAACCTATTGTTATTAGTGATGATTACAGACCTGTTCACAGCCAAACCTATTGTTATTAGTGATGATTGCAGACCTGTTCACAGCCAAACCTATTGTTATTAGTGGTGATTGCAGACCTGTTCACAGCCAAACCTATTGTTATTAGTGGTGATTGCAGAGCTGTTCACTGCCAAACCTATTGTTATTAGTGGTGATTGCAAATTATGTGAGAGCACATTCCAAGTCTTTCCAATTTCAATATCACAAATTATTTTGTTGGATTTATATTTTTAATGTTTCCATTTAAAAAAATCTTTAGCCCTGTGAAAGAGATGAAAGGTTTTTCCCTTGCAGAAAAAAAAGAGAAAGATAGAAAAAGTTGTGGTATAACTAATGTCTTTGTTAATGTTTTGACAGCACCAACACAATCTACTGTTACCGGACAACCAGAAGGAAAAACTGTGTATGAAAGCATAGTGACAATTCCAACTACAGCAGAAGGAACACAGAATCCAAATGAACTACCCCAGAATAGAAATAAAACTGAAGATACGTCATTACTGTAAGTAATTCTACAGAATAACCATATTTTACAAACTATTGTACCTTCATGAAATCACAGAGCTTTTAAAAAGCATATTCTATCGGAAGTTTGTCAGTGCAAGCTATTAAGTCTGTGCTTTATTGCTTCAGTTCTATCCTTCTGTATATTCTTTTTTGAAAACTATACATTGGCTCATGCATGTCTACAAGTATTTCAGTCATAAAAAAATCTAAATTTCAACCAGGGCCTTTTCCTAACAAAAAGGAACAATGTTTACATCATCTCATTTACTTTTTTTCTTTTTTCTTTTAGATGTACAATTGAAGAAGAAATTGCTGGTTTATGCTCTGAAAAATCATCAGACCCAAACAGCAGAGGGAAAAGTCATATGCCGCTGTATTTTTACGTGATTTTAGGGTTAACAGTAGTAATATTAATGATGATTGTCATATTAGCATTACTACTGTGGAGAAGGTACATATGTTACTTGTATGTCCAATAGTTTCAATTAATTATAGTTACAGTGAGAACTCTCCAAAACACCATGGATGTAAACTTGACAGACACTTATTACCTTGGAAAGGCTGAGGTTTGATGGTTAACATCAGTAACGATATCACGATCAGCTTACCTCCATGCTGACATTTACAAGGATAATGTAATTTGGTTTAATTGTTCATTGTTGATTACGATTTCTAATCAGTTTGCAAAGTATAATTTTTCACAACCCACACTTCAGGTCTAGGCCTTTCAACAAGCAATGGTGGTATTCTGTAGCTGGCTCGCTGACTGTAATACACATGCGATTCTGCTGTTACAAGTACAAGGCTCTGACTAGGCAACGGGCAGTTTTTCAATCAACTTTCCAATACACTGCATACTGTCAGTTTCAGGGTTGGGTTGGTCCCTCTTCAGATCCTCTGCTTGAGAAAGAGAAAGCCTGTGACGCCCAAATCATGCGCTAAAATGTCCTCTTCCTCTAAAAATGCCAATGATTTAATCAAGCAAATTATCAGTTAGGAATCAAACGTGGTGTGGTGGCCATATTGGCACTGAATGTTTGTGCACATCAGTGTCTGACGAGACTTACCTCTGGTCTGTAGACACATAAATATAAAAACAGTAAATTGAAGGAATAAATTTCAGCAGACTGTCTCGTTTAATAGTAGTGAGGTGATGGTGAAATTGAAGCAATACACGCTGGCAGGCTGGTGCATTGATCATGGGGATGGCGCCCACGCTTGGCCAGCCAGTAACAGCTGTTGAGAAAAGCCAAGCAACAAGGGGTTAGTCTAGCCTCTCAGCTGTTCTTATTTGTGTACCTGAGGGGAGCACAGGATTGCTACCACAAGGAATTAAGGGCTAATAAAAATAGTGCATAGCTCCAATAACTGTTTTAAAGAACAAGGCAGGCGGCTGAAAAAATTTAGACTCTTTATATTGCTGGTGAAGCTGTGAACAATTTATTGCTTTGGCCACCTTAATGGGCGGTTCCAAGGAGAAACTTCATACTGAAACTTGTTCCAATCTATGCTCACAGTTTCTGATGGAATGGGCACTGTCCTCTTAGAGGTCTTTTCATCAAGTCATGAACAGTTTTCATTCTTACATTTATTTATCAACAGGAAAAAGTAAAATAACACCACCATTGAACATATAAATGCTATTATTATTTGTCATCAAAAAATAACAAAAGTTTTCCAGGTGAAATATTCCTATGCCCTTTAACTGAAGCATGTAAATTATATGACATCAATACCTATTGGAAACTTTGACATTGATTGTTAGCGATATGTACATGTATTTGAAAGCAAATATTTGTGTTTTATCAACAGACGTAAAAGGAGGAGGTTGGTAATGAATAATGGTAACATCTTTGCCAATCCCACTTACTTTTATAGCAGCGGAGAAAACAGAATCATTAATAAAAGAGATATGGATACAATGAGAACATGGAGATATTATGCAAAAGAGGTGGGTCAAAGGTTAAATTATTGTGAGAGTCTTCCTCGCTCACAAGTCTAATTTTTGTTCTCATCAAAGTTCACTGTCAGATAAAGTGACAGTTTGTAAAAGTACCGCATGTCATTCCCAAAATGGTGAAACTCAAATAACATATTCAAAGCATTTTGTTTCTATGACATGTAGTAATTTCCAATTTAATTCAAATAAGATGCTTGGATTGGAGTTCATGGTTTTCCATTGGTCTTATAAGTAACATTCACACTGAACACTTACTGAACAGTATAATTGTAAATGGTTGAGAAATGAATAATTTTGATGGATTTTAAAGACAGATAATGAAGAAGTAAAGGACAAGTTTCAATGAAGTCACCAAACCTTCATCCATTTACTGCTGTGTATCTGATTTCTATGTTGTCATGGTAGCAATCAAAATGAATGGAGTGACTGTCATGATATATCATCGATAATTTTTTTGACAATGAATGTTTTTTGATTGTATTGTTACATCAAAATGGAGCTTGAGCTACAGGCTGTTTCACAATCACTGTCATTCTCTGAGAATCTGACATATAGTCATTCTGTGAGAATCTGTGAAGGTCATGTTTATATTTGTTGTATAAATAAAGTTCAATATTTTCAATTCAGGACAAAATCTGACATATAACCTGAACATCTCACATTGTACACTGTTCGTTTTCTGTTTAGTCCATAACTGTGGCAGTCAATAATGAATGAAATATTCCATGATTCAGTGTGTTTGGTTTATACAAACATCAAATTGTAGCAGTCTGTAGTGTGCACACAATACCACGACAAATTTTTAAAAATCTGCCGACATATTGCTGTCACTCCTATCTTTTTGAATTTGATATTTTGACTTCACATTGATATATGATACATTCAGAACAGCTGATGGTCTTATCACAGAGTCTTTGATTTGTGATGTGATGATAGGGATCATGAATATTTAGAAAGAGCATTTGTACCTGATGATGGTTTTCTTTGTACTACAGGATCGCCTATCAAGTGCAAATTTACTTGAGAAATTAAATAATGAAGCAGCAGCTAAAAATCTGACAAAGTCTGATGTTGGTGAAGCAGTTGGTGTAATGGGAGCAGTAGGTGGAATGTTACCATCAACGACTGCTGCATCGTGTTGTCAGCATTCAGAACCATCATTGAAAAAGGACAATGTAGAGGCTTTGTATGTTGCAAAACCATTAAATGAAGCACCATGCAATCAGACTCTGGATGATGATGTTGATGCAGAGTATGAACCCGATGAGAAACCTTACTCTGTTGCCTTGGAAACAGAAATCTGAGGAAAAACTGTAGTTTTGTGTTGCCATTGTCTGCAGATATTGGAAACAAAAGTCTGCATTTTGTAAAAAATTTATAAATGTGATATGAAGATAAAGACTTATGCATTCTATCAGTGAGAGTGTATCAATGAGTGTGTACCTATGATGGCTGCAAAGCGCCCATGATTTAGGTTTTGCATCATTGAAGAAAAATCTATTTTAATTTTTTTCACACCATTTTGCAATAATCAAAAATGTAAATTTATAAAAAATAGAGATGGTGTCTGTACAGCTTACCAGTAGCATGGTTTTGTCATGTGACTGTCATGTGACTGTCATGTGAATATCTCAGAAAATACTATGATTATGTGACTATCATATGGATAAAATTGTAATGCTTATAAGGAAGTTGTATTTTCCTTGTAGAGAAAGACAAGTTATAATTTAATCAGTGTGTTGCAAATATATTTTAAAATTATTGATGATACCTTTTATTTGTGTTATCAATATTTACAAAGTTGACTAGACAATATGGAATATCACGTTAGCAATCCCATGCTTGATATTGGTTACTTTCATGGCTATCTACTTGTGCCTACAAAAACATATTACACATCCTGTTTTTTTTTATTTTGCAAACCATTTATTCTTCCATAATATGTCTTATACTTGACTTTTTATTATTGTATACTGTCAGATAGTTTTGCCATTTTATTTCTATACAATTGTCTAATGAGATCAATTGAGGAACGTTCAGTTGTCATGACAACATTTCATGCAGTAGTTGGTTTTATACAATGTCACATTTTGCTTGTGACAGATTTTGAATGTTGGCAAGGTTGTCTGTATCTTGTGTCATAGGATGAAAATTGTGTACATGTCTGTACATTTACAGACACACACACAGACACTGAATACAGCATCCAATGTGTGCATGTCTGTACATTTACAGACACACACACAGACACTGAATACAGTATCCAATGTGTACATGACGTGTACATTTACAGACACACACACAGACACTGAATACAGTATCCATTGTGTACATGTCTGTACATTTACAGACACACACACAGACACTGAATACAGTATCCATTGTGTACATGTCTGTACATTTACAGACACACACACAGACACTGAATACAGTATCCATTGTGTACATGTCTGTACATTTACAGACACACACAGAGACACTGAATACAGTATCCATTGTGTACATGTCTGTACATTTACAGACACACACACAGACACTGAATACAGTATCCATATGCTGTACTTAAAAAAAAAAAGTTCACAGACATGCAACACTCACAAGTCTTGCTTTTTGTATTGTAACAGTAATCCTTTTCAATTTCACTAGTCACGCGGAAAGATCATAATCACTTTTTGCATGTGATTATTGAAATTAAATTTTCCTTTGATCATTTCATTAGAAACTTCCCCACGCTTAAACTTACATAATTGCATTGTCATTGTGTTGTTATGGGGGCTTACATGGTGACACCAAAACTTATTTTCATCCTTATCTTCAGATTGAGAATGTTCAGTTCTGATGTCAAGACTTCCAAATTCACAGAGAGCTGATATGTACATTGCAAGCTATCTGGTTTGTAACTTTTATCACTAAATATCTCAGAGTCACATCAGAATACAACTCAGTTCCATATAGGTACATAGCCTCTTACTGCAAAATATTAGTTGTTTGCTAATTGGCTTTTTTTGGGCTGCTTTTTTTAGGTTTACTTAATTTTTAAACCAATCAGGATGTGCTACAAGAATATACGGAACAGCAAAATTTACCTTTCACTGCAGCTGCCATATATTTGAAAGTAAAAAAAAATGTAAAAAATCATTTCAGAAAAATTATTTTATTTAAATTTGAAACACAGATGTTAAGTCCATGAAAGTTTTGGTAAGAATATTTTTGTGCAAATGTTAACTGAGTAAACTTATGGCAGAACTCCTTAAGCAGTGAAGGGCTATGAAACAAGTGTACGATTTAGACATATTGATAGCGTACTGAGCAAGTCCTATTGAGAAAAAAACACAGAGAATATATTTATGTATAAAGTGCCAGTATTATTTTATTCATAGCTACGATTGTACTTACAAACTAACATAGAAACATATACAAAATGGTAGTTTATTATTACATGTGATGGTGTGAGTAGTACCGGTATGATAAAGAAGAGAGTTTAGCTTATCTATAATTTCAAATCAAGTATGTTGCTGTTCTACTTATATATTCAGCAGATAAAAGCCAATTTACTATTGAGCATGTTGTAATAATTTGACCGTTTTACATGACGTAATCATCAGTTTGTTGGCTGATAGCTTGCTTGAAGTGAAATATTTACACAAATTATGATCAGCAACATCAGCGAAAAATCCATCGAAAGGTAGCCTTCGATGCATTCTTGTAAATGTTCATTGAATTATGGATTTGCATACTTTGGTTGCAGTTTTTAGACAGGAATTAGTGACTATGCTAGCGAGCATTGTGAAAGTTGTAGAGTTCAGAGACTCATTGTATGTGAATGTTACAGCAATTTCTGAAAGGAAGAATTCTCATTATTTTATCAATAAAATATAAACTGTACAATTAATTGTTTCATTTGTTATTCTGTAAAATCTTTTACCGAGTTTGTCCTTCCCTATGTATTATACTTTACTAGCATAATCAGAGGAGTGTGACATAATATTAAAATGTACAGTAAGCTTCATTTGAAAAGTTGAGTTTCCGAGGAAACCTACCCACCAGTTTAATACGAGGGAAACCTTAATTCTGATGAATACAAAAAGTATAACATATATCAGGCTAATTTTCCAAAGGGAAACAATGCAATGTACTTAGTTCACTGTATGTATGATTCATAATGACTCAAATTCTGTGAGAATCATGGAATCAAGACCCTGCATTTTCATTCTTAGGACGTGTTTTAATGTAAAGAAAGGAGTGTTTTTTAAGTATTTTGTTCTCTCGAGAATAAACAACTATTACAGGAGTACTAGACAATATTATATTAGGTAAGTATTATTTAATGAGATACGCATAAACTCCAATTAAATTTATGCTATAAAGGCTTTTGAAAGTCAAGCAATCTGTGGTACAGTGTTCATGATACCATATGATCCACATAAACTTCAGTCTAATCTGAGTTACAACAATTCCATGCATAAAGGAGGAGAGGGGAAAGTACCAATTCAGGTATAATTTTGATGAGATTTCAAATAGAGACCTGATCGAGTTTTCTGAGCTGTTTTGTCCGTGGCTTCTCCGCTAGGTGACTAGGTGCTGTACGTTGTGAGTTTGAACCCAATTGAACCCACCGTAGTTTCTATCAGCTCAGTTCAGTTCATAAGGAATTGGATATCCTGTGATGATAATATTCAATTTCAAATCCTGTCGGTGGTGCAGAAGTGCAAGTCAAGATTTCTCTTAGGGACTGGTGGATTCATGGGGGGGGTCACCCTGTTTTGACTTTGGTGATAGGGGGGGTCACCATGTTTTTGAAATGCCCAATAGGGGGGGTCAGTGTGTTTTTGAATTTTGACACAGGCTCATCATTGCCTAAAATGCTAGTGTCAGCCACAAAATTCATCATTCAGTTGTATTTCTCGGCGCGCCCTTCGGGCGCGTAACTTTAATAATCAGTCATATTTTTCAGCACGCCCAACTTAACATATCAAGCATACATACATCAGAGATATCTGTATGTTCAATATTTTTCAGCGTGCTCTTCAAGCTCATTACTTTAATATATCATACATCTTTCAGCATGCCCTGCAGGTGCATGACTTTAATATACAAGGCATATATATCAGAGATATCAGGATGTTTCATAGCCATACTTTAATAAATCAGAGATATCTTGATGTTTGCTAAGTGAAAGTGTACCATTATGAAATCTGCATTTCATATGAAAAGGATGACAAATTCCTGATACTTTTCTGTTCTCTCTGTGAGAATTCAGTATGAGAAAGCAACATGCACAAATATTTCACAATATATATTTGATACAGTGACTTATTTTAGAGATAGAAAAATGACAAGATATCTTTCCTTCTCATTGATGCAATTATTTTCCTTTGTTTCATAGGTTTTCTGTAGAAAGATGCTTTTTCATGAACAAAATAACAGTTAAAAAAGGCAGTTTTTGTCATTATTAGCTGTGCTTTTATGGTTTCAATGTTACACAAGAAAAGGTCCTCTCAGACACTGTACACATCAGATTTGGCTAAAAAAGCTCTCTATGGCTCCTCAGTAGATTTAATTGGATGGTTGGCAAGTCTTAACACCCATCAAAGTTTTTGATTCACTGCTTTTTCCTCTTTGATATTAATGATTGACATCCATTTCTGTACAACAGTTCAGGACATCTGGTTAAGCAGAAAAAGTGTGAAATACATTCACAGCTCATTCAAATACAGCTCATTCAAAATGTACTGTATTTAAACTTTAAGATTGACACTTTGAAATTCCTATCTTACAACTGACATGTCAACAATTTCACTAAAACATAGAATGACTATTTAAAATATAAATATATGTAAAATTAAAATATAATATATATATATATATATATATATATATATATATATATATATATATATATATATATATATATATATATATATATATATATATATATATATATATAATATATATATATATAATTTATGTCCATCTTTTGTTTTACCTTTGTCGCGCCCGGGGGGGGGGGGGGGGTCACCCTGTTTTAGAAATTTGGAATAGGGGGGTCACCCTGTTTTCAAAATTTGGAATAGGGGGGTCAGCCACTTTTTGACGTCGGCAAAAAATAATCCACCGCCCCCCCCCCCCCCCGGCCGAAGAAACTGACCAGTCCCTTAAAGCTATTCACATCTTTTGAGTACACAAAGTTGGGCAAAGAGTTCCACTCATCTACAACACAGAGCTGAAAGAGAACATGTATTTAACATTGTTAAGTCTGCATGATTCTTTTGCAGCTTCTTAGATAGTCCACAGTCCCTTGCAATACTGATTTCCTCCACCTCCCCCCCCAATCTGTGACTTGTAGTCACTCCAACGAAGAAATCCATTTTTCACATAATGACATAAGGTCATCATGTTATTGTGATCAGTTAAGTTGGTGTCAGACAGTGAAAATTTTCCGTATAAGACAAAAAGTAAAAAACCACTGAATAGACTGCGTTGATATTTGGTACAGATAGTAAGATTGTGTTCAAGGTTCTGATTCCTAAAAGTGGAGTTATACGGTGTAGCGGTTAGATAGTTTTGGGAAATTGCTAACCCCCTTTGTAACAAATTGATTTTTAGGGGTCTTTCATATATGTAGTTTTGGAAGGTACACTAATCCTGCATTTTGGACTGTTTTATGAGTTGTGGAACAGAAACGTGGTTTTGATGAATGTTAGAAATATGCAGGATGGCTGATTCGAAGTATCAGAGATTTCCACGTTCTTTTGGGCAACAAAAGCGATAAAAAGAACATATTTCATATTTTAGATTCTCACATTTGAGACGACCCTAGGCATTTGTAAAGTAAACATCCTTGAGTCAATATACAGACTTTGACATTCACATTCCAGAGATTAAGTATCCACAACCTCACATGTTACAGTCTTTACTCTTAGACAATGAAGTTACAAGTTTTAGGTTAGTTATCAAGCTAGCACCAGCATCTGTCCTGAGCATCTGTCCGTGTGTTCTCACAGGAAATTACAGGGAACAAAAAATTATTTGAGAAGTTTCTCTCCTTTAAATAGAAGCTATATTACAATTTAAACCTGTCATGGATGGATTGCTCTCAAATGATCTGAAACACAGTTATTGCCCATGACTTTGCTGCCCTACTTAATCATCTTGCCCCCTTAAATTGACTAATATTTATAGACCTTTTTGTAATAAGGGTGGCAGGCAAGATTGGCTTTACGTTTCCAACACCATGGTATGGACCAATTCCTGTGGTGGCCTTCTACCAACCTTTTAGCAGTAATTCAGTTCATTCCTATCTTAGCTTCAATTACTACTTTCAACATTTATTTCATTCAGATTTCCTTAGCTTAGTGTATAATTTTGTAATCTTAATTACTGTCAACTTAGCTTTACTACACTTATTCTAACCTCATTATTCTTACACTACTGTTATACCTTATAACCACAAAATTTTTCAAGAGATGCATACGTGATTGTCACTCAACAAACCATTTACAAATATGTCTTCTGCTTTTTTCTCCGTATACATATACATGTCCCTTTTCTCATAAAAATGGGCTTAAAATCGCAATGTGAAAAATAGTCTTTCAGCTATATGTTGCACATTGACTTCGTGGTCTGTCTAATTCACAGTGAGTGGGGTTGTTGATAAATGCCAATAATACTAGGCTGACATTATGTCCAAGCGCCATTGGCGGTATTTTTTCTATCACAGAGAGGTGTTTGCTGTGTACCATAGTGACTTCTGAGAACCTCTGGTCTCCTGTACCAAAAGAGCGTTGATTTGCAAAGGCCTAACTCTGCATGGCAGGGTAATGCACAGCCCTGGCTATAGGCTAAGGCCTCCCACCACACAGCTATAGGCCTGTGGTGGGAGGCCTATAGCCAGTAACACTGTCAGCCCAGGTGCTACGCAGATCAAAGGCCAAGCCATGGTAGGTAGTAGACAACATTTTCAACACGTCTTATTGAGAATGTCAGTTGGTGGTATATTAGCTCTGTGTGGCAGGGCTGTGTGTTACTGGCTGCAGGCTTTGGTTGGAAGCCTACACTATATAGCTGGTAATGCACACAGCCCTGCCACACAGAGATATTGGCATACCGGTACAGTCAACCCATGTGCCCACTGTGACCAAGACTAATGTGCCAGTTAAAACTTTGTTAAATCTGGATATGAAAGTGTGCATGTTTGAATATAATTATACTGAAAGTTCAAGACTGAATGTTTGAGCTTAAAATCTACCCTGCAATTGGAATTTACACAGAAAACACATATATATATGCGCAGACTGTTGACAACTGCTTGTACTGTGGCCTTGCAGTTCCAACATTTCACTTGGCAATACATGCAGGGCTAGAGGCTGTCTGACTCAGAAACCAAGGCATGACCTCATGCTGTTGTACTGCAGCTAGATCAGTTTGTACATCCGTCAGATATTGATATATTTCATGGGCCAAGAGTAGGAGCAAAGCCATTATACAACTATACTCATTTATTTTATTTATTATTTATTTAACCGTGTATACATTCGTAACATTGGCATGAAATGAAATACAAAACAAACGAATTACAAGATTGAAAAACTTCACAAGAAAGATATGAAATAACCCCCATCTCAAAATTACTTTTAATAAACTTTCATCAGCTCATTAAAGAATTTTGCAGTGAAATGTACAAAAGAGTCATCGGATCAAGACATTGTGTATTTAAAGAAAGACATCTCATCAAAATATTTTGACTTAGCCTAAATATCAAAATTAGAATTACAGTATTTCTTAACCCTTTCACCACCATGGTTTGTCCTAAATCCATTGTTTTCTATGGTAAGTTGGACCTGTATACAGGAACTGGGGTGAAAGGGTTAAACCTTGTGCAGGTGCACTTTGACAAGTCATAATACTATGAAATTCTTCACCAACATCACTCTTTGCATAAAGTACAAAGTCTTAGGCGTCTAAGAATATTCTTGTAACGAATGACTTCAACTGGGATAATACGATTTGAAATAGACTTGTTTTTTTAATGTTATTCTATGAAAAGGATTTTGAACAAGAGACAGATACTTCTCACATTTGAAAACAGTTTTAATCTTACAATCTGACAATAAATAGTTTCTCAATACTTGCTATGGCTTTCTTCCAGAGATCAACAAACTTTGCTTTCAAGGAATTTTTTACTGTCCTGATGATTGTAGACAATTTACAATTCTTCACTCTCATTAAGTGTGAACAATTACAGAATGCAAAGACAGATTAAACAAAGTCTAAAAATGCAGATAGTTCTTTCTCATGTAATTTGTTTTAAGGTTCAAATGCTACAACGAGACTATTGTTTTTACGGCTTTTTAATGATCATTAACGATAATACATAGCAGAAGTGGGAGACGCCCAAGTTACCCCAAACAGGCATGAATGCATGCACTTCTATTAAGGTGAAGTCCTACGAATTACGTCAAAATTAAGTTGTGGTGTCATTTTCTTGAAACTTTGCACAAATATTCTTGGAAGTTGTGCAAGTGCAAAAATGAAATAAAAAATGGGGGTCACCACGCTCGTTTCCATGGAAACGGACGTTAAAATGGCGTCGTTAGAAATAAATAAACATAGGGCCAAAGTCCCTGAAGCTACTATAGACATGGATACAAAATTAAGTATTTCCTGACTGTATGAAATTATCTCACTAAGGTCATCCTAGGGACCTGTAAACCAAATATTAAAGCTGTCTGACAGCGGTTTAGAAAAAACAAGCGACTCAACAGTTGACAGAGCTCTGCTGTGTTATATAACCTTTTGTGACACATGTATTGATGAAGAAGGTGGATATCTTTGATAGCTCATTTCAGGATGGCCTGACCAAAAATAGAAAAAAAATTCCGTAAAAATACAGATTTGCATATTTCATCACAATTTTAACAAATCTACGTTGGGTTATCCCTAGGGACCTGTATACCAAATAACAAAGCTGTCTGACCAGTGGTTATGAAGAAGAAGATTTTTTACCAAAAACGCCTTTTTTGGTGCTAATTTGCATATTTTCAACAATATAAAGAATTAATAAAAACAGTTTCTCAAAATCATATATTTTATCCACACAACAAATATCAAATCAGTAAGTACTGCAGTTCTCAAGATATTTGAGTGGACGGACGCCTCACAAACAGACATACATACATACATACATACATACTTACAGTGCATGCCGGACAGATACCCATCCCAATAGCTTCTATAGACTATATTAGTCTATAGTAGCTAATAAACGAGAGTTAATTACATTCTAATTAAAGTAAACAAGACTTGCTTAAATCAAGATTTTCATCTGTCAGGTTATAAAGAATCTTAAGCTGGTTATCTTTTTATCAGTATTTTCATCCTATTAACCAAGGACATTTTAACTTTCAAATTAACATAGTAAGTAAGTTCTGTTGAATAAGTTGAGACTGTACGTACTCAGAGAAAGCACACTGAAGAGACAAATGTTTGAAACTTAAGAAGTTCAAGGTCATCAAAAGCATCATGTAACACTTTCATTGCACTGTTTACACAGATTGCATAATTGCTATAAATAGCACATGAGGAATCTTACAGCCCAGCTTTACCATAAAAACCCTATCACTTTGACCACTCTTTTAATTGACCACTCTATTTTTTTCCCCAAAAAGTAATTTTATTTTATCCTTACCAAGTCAACCATAAATGGAAATCAGAACTTTCTCTATCTCTATTTATTTGACCACCCTATCATGACAAACTATTTTGAGCAATTTCTTTTAGATAACATACAGGGCACAATAAATGATGGTTCAGAATATGTCAAAGTTGGGATTCAGGAAAGTTGCCTTTACATGTTTTAATCCTCCAAGATGGTAGGCATTTCACTATGAACTGTCAAAAAAAGTTGAACTTTCTGATAATGCTACACTAAAATTATTTTGGCTTTGATGATTTCCTAATTAATTCAATTATTTAAAATCATATTAATTATTTTTTCTGGATAAATTGATAGCGTTTATACAGTACAAGAATTACATACAATGTAAGTCAAATTTTGATCAAAAATGACAAAAAAAATTCCTTAAAAATACAGATTTGCATATTTCATCACAATTTTAACAAATCTAAGATGGGTTGTCCCTAGGGACCTGTATACCAAATAATAAAGCTGTCTGACCAGCGGTTATGAAGAAGAAGATTTTTTACCAAAAACGCCTTTTTTGACATTAATTTCCCTATTTTCAACAACATCAAAAAATTAAAAAAACAGTTTCTCAAAATCATATTTTTCATCTACACAACAAATATCAAATCAGTAGGTACTGCGGTTCTCAAGATATTTGAGTGGACGGACGCCTCACAAACGGACATACATACATACATACATACATACATACAGACTGACGACGGACGCCGGACGGATACCCATCCCAATAGCTTCTATAGACTATAGTCTATAGTAGCTAAAAATGATATAATTCACTAAAACTAAAGAAAGCAATTATAAAACGCTTAGCAAATGAGTTAATTTTAATAAATACCAAGACTTAAGATCCATATCTATCGAATGTATAGTTTTCATGATGTTTGTGAAGAAATTTTAACATAAGTATCGATTACAAAATGACGATATCGAAATTATGTCACTACGTAATTTTCGAACTTTCTTCCTGTCGCCTTGAATGGTGTCACTTTGACCAAACTTGGCGAATAAACTCCTGACATAATACCATTTAGTTTACACTTTTAAAAAAGGGTGTCACCACACGCTACTTTTTACAATATCTCCAGGTGAATGGGTAATTTGCGCCATGTAATGGGAGAGAAATGTTAATTTTTCGCTCATATTGAATAAAAACCAGCTTCCTAGGGGGTCAAAATATGACAAGGTTATAGGTCACATGTATTTCGAAGACACTGGGTCAAAAAATTAGGTAAAAGCGCAATTTCATTAATGACAGGTGATGTTAAATACATGCGCTACAAAAAACCCATTTGCGGCAGGCTGGAGTTAAATCTGCGCAGAAACGTTCTAAAGCGTGTGCGCGTCCGAATTCGTCGCCCTTTACCTTAACACCAAGAATGTGTTTGCATGCCTTCATCTGAACAATTTCAAATTCACCGTTAGGTTTCAGAAAGTAGTTACTGAAATTTTTTGAACTTATTTTTCCAAATAAGTTACATACTCCCCCAAATCTCTGATCCATACAAAGAGGCGCGCATAAAACTCATTGTTTTGCCATCCGCGTGCTGGTAGATTTTAAGAGAAAATTTAGAAAACAAACACAATGTTAACACTTAATTACAAATAAAAATATTATTTTTCCAAAGGAAACCAAATAAAAATTGAGCATATGTTAATACACTTTTGTTCTTTGTCTGTGTTTGTTTTTTTCCCTTGCTGGCTGGTAAACTTTTCAAAAATCCAAGGACAGGAAACAAAGAACTTTTTTGAAATAGCCTAACACAGGTTTGACTAGAGAGTCAAAAAGCCGCAGTTGAACCACCACTGGTGTCCCATTTTGAGAGGTTTTCATAAACGCAAATAAAGAAAGCAGCACTTTGTTTTTAAAGAAAGCCTTGCTTTTTTAAATTTCCAGATGGGATAGAACTGATACCTAAGTAAGTAATTGAGGAAAAAATATTTAGTCTCTAATTTTAAATGTGAACATATTTATGTGGATTAAAGTTAGCATAGAAGATCATAACCTTCAGCTTTCATGAGATTTAATTGATAAAAGCCACTTTAGGATTCAAGCAACTTGAGTGAGTGCTGCAAACCATACTGTGAAGTTGATGATAACAATGCAAATCATCTGCAAAAATAAGAATTTGCAGTCTTCTCTCAAGCATAACAGGAGCATCAATACATTTATAATGAAGTAAAGTTGGCAAATCATTTAAAAATAAATTAAAGTGGGATTGAGATACACTCTTGCCTCAGGTACCAACATGTGAACAAAATGAATTTGTATAACCAGATGATAACTTAATACATGACTTGACATTATCATACATGCACTTTACAATATTCAAAACCTACTACTAAAGCCTTGTTTTGATAATACATAAAACAACTTTAAATGTCACACACTGTCAGGAGCTTTCTTTAACCCTTTCACCACCATGGTTTGTCCCAATCCATTGTTTTCTATGGTAAAGTTGGACCTGTATACAGGGAACTTGGGGTGAAAGGGTTGAATCTACAAAGCATGTAAACAAATGCTTGGAGCTACCTTGACGCTAGTCCTGATGTGTATGGTGTTGTGTGTTCCAGGAATTGACTGCCTCCAATATTGTGGTGAGAGGCCGTACAATGCTGGGAACATGCAGCATCATACGCAGGGCTACCTAAGCACCTTGATGCTTGTAATAGTTCATGAAGTGTCTATTGACACTGGGTGTCAATCATAAGCCAGGAGCTGCCCTATATGGCTATTGACACCCCTCGACAGGCGACCCTACACAAATACCTTCAAAATCAAGCTAACTTACTTCATCCATTTCTTGTTTCAAACAAGTTGATGCCCACTTCTTTGTCTTGGGTACAGTTATAATGGGGCAAAGTAACTGTGAAATGTTGTAGAATGATATTGAAAGCTTGGGGTCAATAAACCTGATTTTTGTCCGCAGAGGAAGCTTGTCTAATGAATGCAACATTTGACCTGAGTTGCAGAAGTTATGACATGATTTGTACCCTTTTGCATCAACATATGTGTGAAAAATAGTTATTTTCTACATAACACTGCAGAGCTGTATTTGCTGTTAGGTTGTTTGTTATTATGTTGAATTCTGAAACATGGAGGTCAAACATGGAGGTCACACATGGAGGTCACACTTGGAGGCGAACTAGCAAAACAACGGGAGGGGTGTCAATAGCCAATAGAGGTCCAGTTGGCTATATTGACACTTGGGTGTCAATAGCCAGGAGAAGCTTTATAATGGCTATTGACACACACACGGGTGTCAATAACATTTAACATTTAACATTTTATTAGTACTCAACATACACTATCAGAGAGTGTTGTAAGGTACAGTACTCTTAGTACAAAGTGGGAAAATTACATAATTACATAACTGAATTGCATCAGTGAATGCAATAAATGCAACAATGAACATACATGAGTAAACAACTTTGCAAAATATCTAATTACCAACTTGGGCAGAGTCACTGGAGGAAAACTGCTAATGGTAATGTATTGTAACTCATGATGTTGATGATAACAGCTTTTCTCTTGTAAACATCAGTGAGTCTGTCATCTGTAATTTCACAACTATTGTATAAATGTTTTCTTTCCTTGGTAAAATTAGTACAAGAAAAAAATAGATGCCATTCATCATCTAACTCATTCATATTACATCTACGACAAATTCTCTCATGTAAGGGAATTTTAGTTTTTTTTTTCTACCAAGCTCAATTTCTATAAAATTGTGGTCACTAACACGAAACTTTGTAAGACAACGCCTCAGGCCAAAGTCAGAAATATTATGCAAATAATTTTCCATGGTAAAGTTTGATTTAAACACTCTGTAAGTACGTAATTTATTACCATTACCAGTCTTTCTTTCATCATTATAAAGTTGACTCATCCAGGAGTCAATGTAATCTTTCTCAAATTTCTTTCGTACACACTTCATTTTACAGTAAAAGATTTAAAGAAATTTCTCTGATAACAACTATGGGTAATTCTGGTAATGAATTAATCCAACTTGAATCACATTTGATATTTTCATTAAAAGCTTTCTTAAGAATGTGGTTTTCTGAAAGGCATGTAAGTCTGAACCAATATTTCAATACTGATATGGTGAGAAGGATACGTGATGGAAACCTTCCAATAATAATAATAATAATATTTACTTCTTCTTATAGCGCATTACATAATAGTTTAAAATCTCAATGCACTTTACAACACTTATAGATAAAAAGAAAGTACAATAAAGTTGTCATAAAAATAATAAGTAACATTACAAACAAGCATACATAAACATACATGTACACACACGCACATACACACACACTCGAGCTAATGTAAAACTAAGCAATCTGGTAAAATATCAGAATTGTACACGCTAAAAGGTTCAACTTTAAAAACACAATTGGAAAACACTAATGGAGTTAGATAAAAAAAACTCACTGTGAGAAATATAATTATTGTACCCTGTATGCTTTCCTAAAGAGATGGGTTTTAAGTTGTGTTTTAAAAGAATACAGGGAAGGTGCGTTTCGAATAGAAACATCAAGGGAATTCCACAGCCTGGGAGCAGCTACTGAAAAGCGCGCTTTCCATAATGCTCCTGATTATATAGCGAGTTTCGACAAGTTTTGTAGCATTTGCAGAACGTGTTAATCTACTAGGCTTGATAACAATGAGAAGATCTGACAAATAAGTTGGAGCTTGGCCATGGAGACATTTGTATGTAAGCATAAGAACTTTGAAATCAATTCGATGGATAACAGGAAGCCAGTGTAACTCTTGAAGAACAGGTCTGATGTGTTCGTGTTTTCTAGTACGAGTAACCAAGCGAGCAGCTGAGTTCTGTATGTGTTGTAACCGGTTAATGAGATAATCAGGTAGATGAATGTACATGCTATTACAGTAGTCTAGGCGTGGTGTTATGAAGGCGTGGATTAATCTTTCAGTAGTTTTGCTATCCAAGATGTTACGGATACGACCTATGCGATTTAAAACAAACGAGGCTGACTTAATCACAACTTGCATAATTTGATTATGAGCTAAAACAACACTGTCAAAATAAAACCCAAGGTCTCTGACAACAGATGAAGGTGTTATTAGATCCGTTCGACACGTAGTCCAGGTAGAGATGTATGAGGTCTGAATTTCGAATGAAAATGAATTAATTCTGTCTTATTATCATTTAAAACAAGCTTATTAACGGCCATCCATTCACGGATCTCGTCCACACAGGTTTCAATCTGTAATTTTGAATGATCAGCCCGCTTACAGGTTAAATAAACTTGTGTGTCATCAGCATACAGCATGAATCTTATCGAGTGTTTTCCAGTATGTTCTCAGGGGAGGGGGGGGGGGGCACAATAAAGTGTAAATAATAATGGCCCTAAGGCACTGCCTTGTGGGACTCCATATAAAAGTTCACATGGTTCAGAAGCGATATCATTCACCATTACACTCTGAGTCCTTCCTTTTAGGTATTTGACCTCGTCCAACATGTAAGTGGCCCGACTCATGAGAAAGGTCACACACTAGATCTCATAATATCGCAGTCACCACAAAATCTCGTCAAGGACTTGGAATCGCACTGTCTCCTGCCATCTGATCACAGTTCCATCCACTTTGTGTCTAATTTGATCAGGCCTCGCACCAGGAAGATTAAAGCAGTTAGTCGGAAGATATCTAGTATTGACTTCGATCAAGTGATGTCATGTATGGGTGACAATCCTTTCTCTTTATTGAAAGGCGCATCTGTGGATATGCTGGTCCAAAATTACAATTATATCACTTTGTCCAGGGTATTTAACACTGTCGCCCCAGCAACAACGAAAGTTGTCAATGACAAGCCGCGTGCACCTTGGTTTTGTGACGCAATACGTGAACATTGAAAGGAAGTCAGAAAATTAGAACGTTCCTGGAAGACAAATCCCCTAGAGATTAATAAACAAATCTTCCACGCGAAAAACTCTGCCCACAATCGTATCGTCAACAACGCCAGATCCGCCTCCTATCGTTCAAGATAGAAAAATCCGATCAACGACAGTTATTCTCTGTTATCGATGATATCATTGGTGAGAAATCATCATCTGCCCTGATTCTGCCACACCATTGTGACCCCAAGGTTCTGGCTGAAAAGTTTTCAGACTTTTTCTGTGAAAAAGTGATGAAGCTCAGAGAGCGATTGGATTGTACGACCGGAGTACAAGTGTTTAATGACTGTGGTCCACCACTTGATAATTTCATGCGTGTTTCATAGCAATATGTTTCTAAGTTAATCACATCAATGAATTCCAAATCTTGTAAACTTGACCCAATCCAGACTTCCTTGCTGAAATATGCCTTCCATTGGTATCATCACGTATTACTGACAAATGAGTCATTTAATTCTGGTGTTTTTTCCACGGTGTCTTAAACATGCCATAGTTAGACCTTTGCTGAAGAAGTTTGGATTGGATCAAGATCAATTGAAAAACTATCGCCCTGTATCCAATACTCCATTCATTGGCAAAGTCATTGAAAAAATCATAGTAGATCAATTACACCATCATTTAGCATCGTCTCAACTGTATTGTAAATTCCACAGCACAGAAACGGCTTTGGTAAAAGTACAAAATGACGTCATGCTTTCTATTGATAGTCATTCAGAAGTGATTCTCGTTCTTTTAGATTTGAGTGCCGCATTTGATACCATTGACCATGACATTCTTTTAAAAAGGCTAGAGACTCGTTTTGGCATTAAGGGACAAGCACTGGATTGGTTTGCATCATACGTAAAAGAAGGACTCAGAGTGTTATGGTGAATCTCTCCTCTAATTGCTGCAAGAGGAGTGCGTTTGCTAACTCCCAAAACAAATCTGTTATATGAAGTACACAATTTTTCAAGAAAATTATCATCACTTGAAATTTCACTTGACTCGACCAATAATTAAATTAATCAAATACTTAAAACGAAAATGTGGTAGGATGTACGACATCCTTTTTGAGAAACCAATTTGATCGTAACTGGGCAAATTTTAAACTTGAATAAAACTGTTTGCTCGGTTCTTCAGAATAATGGTAAAAAGTTTTCCTATACAACAACAGATAGTAATATACCTCTGTAATTTGAGGGGGGTCATCTTAATGCGGATAGGTTGTGGGGTTTCCACGGCACTATTTATACCCTTTGGCCCACAAAGTTGGAAATAACTCACAACTCAAAACATCTTGAGTAGAGCTGGCATTAAAATAGCTGAACCGATCTCAATCATTTCATTTAGAATTCCATCATCACCACCACATAATTTCTGCCTACAGCAGTTTCGGAGGTCTTGTCTGCTGGTGCAGACGCCCTCATGCGTTCACCACTGATAGTGAACGTAGAATTAGTAGAATGTATGTTCGTCAACCGATGAAAAAAATTTCATATAGATGCTTCTCAGGCTTTCTGTATTACATCAGGTCAAACTTTTACTGGTATTAACAAATTTTAGATACAAGTGATTTTTTCAGTGCTTATGATGCTTTTCAGTGCTCATGATGTAAAGTTAACTTGATACGAATTGGGGACTAATGAATCTTAACACGTACTTTGGTCGTCTGCAAATCATTTGTGGTCGTACATCCACATTACTGAAAAGTACAATGTCCAACCACTTAGTAAATTGGAACCTTGCGAATATAGGGAAATATAGTAGGTAATGTAAACTACGCTTGATCTTCACTAAATCTGGCTGCCATTTTTTTTTCTGCAGTAGCGTGGCTCTTTGATGTCACATTGACCAGATCGGATACACTCAGTGTGACAGTTTCGGACAGGGTAGTGAATTTCGCACAAAGCCGTTTCATAAATGACGAGCACTACGAAATCTTATTATCATACCACAGTCCCTTGGTGGGCTATTAGGCTCTGGGACTATTCGCCCCATAGACGAGTGTACAGAAGCCGAATCAACCCAGTTGGTTTTTTCTCGCTTCTGTACACTCGTGGGGCGAATAGTCCCAGAGCTTAATAGCCCACCAAGGGACAGTGATCATACCTTACGGAAGTTTATTGTGTTTAACTTCAAACTGTTAACACCGACAGAAGGGGCATTTAGGGGTCAAAGTTGCCAAATTTTGACCCTCTTGAGTGCGTAGTAATCGGACTGCTATCGCAATAATCGGACGTCGTATTTGGAATATGATTATAGGGGCTAAATACTGATATTTTGAAACTTCGAACCCCGATTTTCAATTTCGATGTGTTTAGAAAACTATATGGAAATATTTCGTGATAATTAGTTACGTTTAATCCATGGACGACTCAACTATATTTCGACGTGTATAGCGCTTAGATATCGGACACGGGCTGTCTCTGTGTGTTGCGTTCGACACCTTGTATCGTACGGTGTGGCTAACTTCGCCAAGTTTGTAGCGCCCGAAATAGCTTCTACCGAAAAAAAAACTATCCAAAACGGGACAGCAGCGTCACCTGAA
This sequence comes from Ptychodera flava, assembly GCF_041260155.1. Taxonomy (NCBI): domain Eukaryota; kingdom Metazoa; phylum Hemichordata; class Enteropneusta; family Ptychoderidae; genus Ptychodera; species Ptychodera flava. Next base: position 1,848,627 of record NC_091928.1, read on the forward strand.
TTAATGTGCGGTAGCATGACTTGTAAAACGCTATCAATACGGAACGAAGTGAGTACAACGAACAGCATGTCATATAAAGTCCGAAAACTGAGGTCATCCGAAAGCTGTCACACTGAGTGTACTGGTCCAACTCCAAAAGTGTAGCGATTTGAGTGAATGTACTTCACGCCAACTTCTGGACACTGATATGTACGTGCGTTACAGTAACCCCCTGAATTTTGAGTGACTGCAGCTATATGTGCGGGTTAGACACGATTATAAGTGCAGCACAGTCGCCAGGTTTGCACGTGAACTCTTCTACCCTGGCGATAGCTGCAGTGCTGTAGCTCGAGCTTTTGCCTGGGTATGTAGGTCAGACCATGGAGATATAACCTCCGCAGTCAGGCCATGGAGGCTTTCACCGTCCGACTCACATACCAGGCAAACACTGAGCATCTGAAGATCACGGCACTGGGTTGGAAAATCAGAGTTTTGGAAGCATGAGGACAGTGTATTACATTGTACATATAACTACGATATCGGATAATCAAGTCTCGTTACCAGAAAATATCGATAGCAGAGTATAGGTCGTCTAAGGGGTGGGCCCTTTCTCTGGGGACTTGCAAGATTTTGGGGGAGAAATCCAAAAAGTTGTCTTTGTAAAAAAATCAAGCCACAACTTTCTTTTGAATCGTAAACCTGGTTGGCAGGCAATATTTTATTGGAAAATTATCTCATAAAGACTAGTTTTTTGGTAGTGTTCATAATTTTCAGTCCATGATCCGTGGGTGTGTTTGTTGGTGTCCTGTCATCTCTGGTGATAAAATTTTCTGAAAATTGATGCAAAAACATCTGTGGTCAGAAACGTGTAAAAATGCTACCATGCATGAGAGGCACTTTGAAAGCCCTAATTATTTAGAGAATGTATAAAACAATGAACTTGTATAACTATGACTTAAGGCCTGAAAAGTCAATGTATTAAACATATAGCATTCAAACTTAGGGATGAAGAAAGTTGTGTTGTAACTAAACTGTGAGAAATGGATATTAAGAGGAGAGGTTGCTAAATGTTATGAAATACACATGCCACGGTGTTTTGATTAATATTTAGAACGATATGAAACTTGGAACACATTTTTACAGTCGTTTTTACATTTATCATTCTACCAGATGCAGTCGGAAATAATTGGACCTGATGCTAGTGAAGCTGACACTGTAGTGTCATCCTCATCCTCATCTTTCGCGTGACCCCTTAGGCTGAGGATGAGGATGAGTATGACGCCAACTTTAAGCTCGTTATTGATTTTGATAGCACTACATTTTCTCTTCCTTATTTCCAAAGCATGCTGGAATACAAATTCAGCCGGTCATCACAGCCAGCACCCTATATCTGACCTGTCCAATATTGTTCTCAGGCCAGACATCATGACTTAGTTGTTAATAAAAGTTTTTGTAATGGAATTCCCACACCTACCTCAAGTATATAGTGTTTTCAATTATTCCTCTTTTTTAAGCTCTGCTGTCAGCGATGCTGAGCTTATCAAATAGGCTGATTTTCTGTTGTTGTCCATCATCTGTCGTCCGTCAACAATTGCCTTCTAAATTTGATATTCAGTTCACTTGGGGTGACCCCAGGTAGGTTTGTTCAACTCATGGTGAAATTTGCATATTTGTATTTTAAGGCAATTTTTGTCACTTTTGGTCAAAAATCTTTAAAAATCTTCAAAACTGCAAGTCAGAAAGCTTTGATATTTGGGATATAGGTCCTTGGAGATGACCTATTTTAGATTTGTTCAAATTGTGCAGGAATATGCAATTTGTATTTTTAAGGCAATTTTGTCACTTATGGTCAAAAATTTATTTCAACAAAACTGCTCGTCTGACAGCTCTGATATTTGGTATACAGGTTCATAGGGATGATCAAGATGTGATATATTCAAGGTTTGATGAAATCTACAATTTTGTTTTTTTAGGGCAATTTTTATGATTTTTGGTAAAAAAATTTGTTTCTCAAAGAGTACGGAGCTTTGATATTTGGTATACAGGTTTCCACGTATAAACTAAAAGCCATATATTGAAATTTGATGAAATCTGCAATTTTGTATTTTGGGGCAATTTTTGCATTTTTGGTCAAAAGATTTGTTTCTTATAAACTGCTCGTCTGATAGCTTTGGTATTTGGTATACAAGTTCCTATATAAACTAAAAGCCATAATGAAATCTGCAATTTTGTATTTTTTGGGCAATTTTGCCCTTTTTGGTCAAAAAATTTGTTTCTCAAAAATTATTTGTCTCATAGCTTAGGTTGACAAGGATTATCTTTATGTGATGTGTTCAAATTATGACGAAATCTTCAATTGTGTATTTTTTCAGCTATTTTTGACATTTTTTGTAAGGCCATCCTGAAGTGAGCTATCAACGATTTCCACCCCCTTCATCAATACATGAGTCTCTAACAGTTATTCTCTACATTATTCTCTATGTTATGATCTACAGCAGAGCTGTATCGGCCATAAGGTCACTTGTATTATGGTTTTATGACATCTCTAGGGCCAGTCCTGGAGTTGAACTGGGACCAGTCATGGAGGCCAACTGGGACTGATCCCTGAAGTACATTTTGAGTCAACTGGGACTGGTCCTGGAGGCCAACTGGGACCTGTCCCAGAGTGCATTTTGAGCCAACTGGGAGTCCCTGGGGGTTTGAGCTACCCTCAAGTACCTCAGTATTCTTCAGTCTTCATAACAACACCAGTGCCATACTATACATAAAGTACATATAAAAATCAACATGAATATGAGAAGTTGTTCTTTCTCAGGAAAGAAAATGATAATTGTTTTTTATTTCATTCAGTTGTAGCCATTTCCTGACTCTCTTCAGTGATCAACACAATCCATCATAACATCATGGTTACTTTGCAATCTATGGTCATTAGCGAACTACCATGTAAATTGTTATTCAGCAACTATAGGATCAATGGATTTACCAAAAACCACATCAGTACAGCTGCAAGGAAAGTTACATTCAGTTACTATCCCTTCCCAGAGAATGCTATAAATGAAAATCGTATCTGGAAACAAATCAACCTGAGAACTGCATCAGTCTCTAGGTATAGATGTAGACAAAGATGCAGAGCTTTTGAAGATTGCCAATCAAGCGTTGGTGTTACCAGTTGCTCATCTGCTCAAAAATGTTATCAACATCACTCAAAGTTGGCACCATGGCTTAGATCTGGTCACATGCATTTGGAAAGCAATTTCAAAATGGCATTAAATGCAGATGGAGCAAGACGATGGATGTGCACTGGAAATGCAACCAATTGCCAACAAGTTACAAAGTCTCTTCCTTTGAAAACAGCCTGTGTAAATTCACACAATGCATCATTCAATGTTATCTATGCTGACATTGGAAATCCAGCTGGCCCTGTTATCTTGTGTTTACCTGGAATTCCTGGATCTCATAAAGATTTTACTGAATTGTTGAAGATCTTCTACCAACTGGAGCAAGGATTCTTGTACTCAATTATCCAGGTAATGGTATAAAAACATTATCTGTTTATGATGCTAGATAGTTCCTTTGCAAACAATAGTATGCTAGATAGTTCCTTTGCAAACAATAGTATGCTAGATAGTTCCTTTGCAAACAATAGTATGCTAGATAGTTCCTTTGCAAACAATAGTATGCTAGATAGTTCCTTTGCAAACAATAGTATGCTAGATAGTTCCTTTGCAAACAATGGTATGCTAGATAGTTCCTTTGCAAACAATAGTATGCTAGATAGTTCCTTTGCAAACAATAGTATGCTAGATAGTTCCTTTGCAAACAATAGTATGCTAGATAGTTCCTTTGCAAACAATAGTATGCTAGATAGTTCCTTTGCAAACAATGGTATGCTAGATAGTTCCTTTGCAAACAATAGTATGCTAGATAGTTCCTTTGCAAACAATGGTATGCTAGATAGTTCATTTGCAAACAATAGTATGCTAGATAGTTCCTTTGCAAACAATAGTATGCTAGATAGTTCATTTGCAAACAATGGTATGCTAGATAGTTCCTTTGCAAACAATGGTATGCTAGATAGTTCCTTTGCAAACAATGGTATGCTAGATAGTTTCCTTTGCAAACATAGTATGCTAGATAGTTCCTTTGCAAACAATGGTATGCTAGATAGTTCCTTTGCAAACAATGGTATGCTAGATAGTTCATTTGCAAACAATGGTATGCTAGATAGTTCCTTTGCAAACAATAGTATGCTAGATAGTTCATTTGCAACAATAGTATGCTAGATAGTTCCTTTGCAAACAATGGTATGCTAGATAGTTCCTTTTCAAACAATGGTATGCTAGATAGTTCCTTTGCAAACAATGGTATGCTAGATAGTTCCTTTGCAAACAATGGTATGCTAGATAGTTCCTTTGCAAACAATGGTATGCTAGATAGTTCCTTTGCAAACAATGGTATGCTAGATAGTTCCTTTGCAAACAATGGTATGCTAGATAGTTCCTTTGCAAACAATAGTATGCTATAGTTCATTTGCAAACAATAGTATGCTACAGTTCATTTGCAAACAATGGTATGCTATAGTTCATTTGCAAACAATAGTATGCTATAGTTCATTTGCAAACAATAGTATGCTGTAGTTCATTTGCAAACAATAGTATGCTGTAGTTCATTTGCAAACAATAGTATGCTATAGTTCATTGCAAACAATAGTATGCTATAGTTCATTTCAAACAATAGTATGCTATAGTTCATTTGCAAACAATAGTATGCTGTAGCTCATTTGCAAACAATAGTATGCTATAGTTCATTTGCAAACAATAGTATGCTGTAGTTCATTTGCAAACAATAGTATGCTATAGCTCATTTGCAAACAATAGTATGCTATAGTTCATTTGCAAACATAGTATGCTATAGTTCATTTGCAAACAATAGTATACTATAGTTCATTTGCAAACAATAGTATGCTATAGTTCATTTGCAAACAATAGTATGCTATTCCATATTAAAATCCTGTGCACTGTGTCTTAGGGCTAGATGATTTAAGATCAGATGACCTATTCTGTGTTGAAATAATTTTCATTTAGACAATTTATCATACTGTAAAGCTTACTAACTTTCAAATGAGATGACCAATATAAGCATTGTTGTAACACGTGCACCTATTTATAGCTAAGCATATAATTCCGTGGCATATACAGATGTACTGCTAGACTATTCATGCCAACATGCTGCAATACAGGATCCAGGAGAGTCATAATAATCGTACAAGTACACTAGTCAAACTAACTTATTAAATATACCACCAGTCAATGAATTTGTGTTTTATTGAGTGTTTGTTACATATATTTCGTGGAGTTTCTTCAAGAAATCACATTCAATTGCTGTACAAAACAATCATTGATCAAAAAGTTCAACATCAAAAAGGCATTCAAATGGTTAAAGATAAACAGTATTCCTTCTAAATTTTTCACAAGGTTATTAACACTTTTGAATTTGTGTACCCTCAAAATTTGATGATTTAATTTCATTTGATGCTGTTTTACATTAGGATATGGCTATACTACTCTTCCTGAAGATTCTGTGTACAATTTCAGTGTTCATCACAAAGTAGACTTCACCAAAAACTTCTTGGAGACAATTGGAATCAACAAGTAAGAAGTGAAGCAAACTTTCTTTTACAGATACTCAGCTTTTGTCGTTTTCTTCTTTAGTTTTGTTTTATCTGTATCAGGTTCTTTCATTATATCTTATCTATGAGTGTTTATCACTACCTTTACACAGAAAGGTAGACTGGCCCCCAGTTGCATGACTTTTCTAAGCAGCAGTTACTGGCTGGCCAAGTGACTGGTGTACCTTCCAAATGTCCTCAATGGTACAAGCAGTCTGGGTGTCTATTGACATAAGCATATACTACCTTAGCAAATGATTGACAAGGACTTCAGACTTCAGAGTCAATCAGTTTATCACAAGAAGTAATCTTGATTTGTAGCTGAGGTTTGATAAACAAGAATCAAAATGTTATTGTTTCTAGAAATAAAACTTCTGTAATCAGTGACTGTGTACCGGTAATAGAGAATAATGCAACACAGTCCTTCCACAAACTGCCAGGGAAATTCTGCCTGCCCTTCATGCATATTTATAAGTCTGACATCATTATGAATTATTTATAGCAACCAAAACCATGCAAGGTTCACAAATCTGTGGGCCAAGGCATTAACCTGACAATCCAGCCTATCACTAGCTTGACAGTCTGCTGAAGTTCATTCCTTGTATCTATTGTGTTGTGATATTTATGTGAACACAGACTGAATTGAAGCAAGTCTAACAGAAAGAATATAAAAATGTATAAAATATTAGTATGTCTATTTCTCTCTATTTTTTGTTAATTCTTGCTTTTCCAAGTGTTGTTTAATGTGAGCGGTCATATATCAACTTGGTCGGCATATGTTTCCCAGCTGAACTTTGTAAGATTGGTGTCGAGAAAATCAACTCAAAGAAATAAATGGCTAACAGTGCACACTGCTGGCAAGTTTCAGTATAGAAAGTGAATAGCTTATCACAAGGAACACGCCAAACAAAATGTCAGTGGTTGGCTGAAAAATCTACCTTTTGCAATGATTTTTGGTTACAGAGTTGCTGTTGTTGTAAATCACAGCTTTGCATCATCAATTTGCAGCTATCTGTGTGCAAGAGAAGAGTTCGTAAAGTCCTGGGTATCAATAGCTGGTGTAGGGATAAAACCTCATGCGTAAGTTACATCTCATAAATCATACCCTCTGTCAGCAGATACATTTGGACACACTAGGTACATGTGTATCATTAGTATTGTCAGTTCATCAAGAGCTGTAGTAGGGCACAGAATCTCATGTCAATTCGTCAATTAATACTGGTTTTTTAGCACGACTGACAAAGTCATGTTATGATGCCACTGACCAAAGCTACACTATGGTTAAATTATCACTACACTATGGTTACTTACACAATTTCAGCAAACCAGTTGACCTTTGGAATTTACTGTTTATAGGTGTTTTTATGTTTGTGTTTGCTACTCTAAAGCATTTTAAAAGCAATAAAAAATCATGTTGGCTGGATAGTTTGTATTTATTTAACTGTCCAGCTACCATGATTTGAAATATTTACCTTCCAGCTTGAAACCTTTGCTGAGTAAAGCTGTCCATTCTTTGCAACATGTTTTTAGCTATCATGTCAACACATTCCTGACAGTCTTGCAATGGAATGAAATTTCTCTCCATCTAACAAGGAAACATTAAACATATCAATATGCTCATTTCCTGCCTGCTGGTACAGAAAATATACCTCACTGCCAAGAAATTGCCCCTAAACAGGTTTAGCATTAAACATGTTCACTGTCTTTCTGTAAGTACTATGATAATGCAAATGTACCTGAAATGACACCAAATAAGGAACTGATATACTGAGAAGAGCTTTTTGCACAACAATTTGTCAACTACCGGTACCTGTGTTTTTGTGCGTTATTTACATACAAATTATGGCACACATTTTGTCATTTGATTTAATCAGATTCAAACAGATTCAATCAAATTTTTATCATATGATGACAATCTACCGGTAGTTGTACGGAAATTTTAAACTACGATGGCTTCAAGTTTTAACAGTTTATTAGGATCTTATTAGTCATACAGATATAGTGTTTGAAATTAATAAGATCTGTTGGCATTCAGTCTTACAAGGCCCAGTAACTTCTGCATTGTCAAATTCCATGTCTGTTCTCTAAAGTAAATTATTTTATTTTTCTTCCAGACTTGTTCGGCCATTTTGGCTCCTCAAGACATTGGCATGGCTGCTTAGCAACCAGTACACCAAAGACTTGTTGACTATAGTGTTATCACCAGTTATCATGAAAGTGTCTGGTTTTAGAGTTCCTGATGCAAGTTATGTCATTAAATCAATTTATTCAGTAGCTACCCTTGATTTTCATCAGGTAACAACTTTCTAAATCATTTCTTTTTTATATCTGCGGTCCAAATATTTATTTGAAGTAGTTTCAAATCAGGACTTGAATAGTAAGCAGGGGTGAGCAAATCCATTAGCGCGAGCTCACGGGCTAACAGATTTTGGCGTTTGGCAAGTAGTTTTTGGTGCCTACTGGCCTGACAGGCTAGCATAAATTAGGAAAGTAGCAAGGTCAATTTGCATCAAATTATATAGAGAACTGCATTGCCTAAAAACAAAGCCATCCCAGAGACAAAATTTGACACCCAGGTTCAAATTCAAAGAACATATGCAATTCTAGAATGAAGGAAATATGTTTCTGAGAAATTACAGCTTGAATTTAATCTCAAAAAAGACACAAGTTATGCAGGAAGACATCAAGTGTCTGCTTGAAAATTGGACTGATTTGGGTCAAGTACATGTACTAGTATACAGTGTGAGTAATCCTTTGCAGCGTACAAAAACACAGAGACCTTTCAAAGTTCAAAATAAAACCAATATGGAAGTGAAATTATTTGAAGTCAAAAATGAAATTCTTTGAATAAAAAGATACTTCATTTGGACCGTGCTGTGAGAGTTGAAATTGCTTGTGTCAAGAAAGAAAATATACATCTGTAGCATCGCAGAGTTCGCTTGAGGGCATGGCAGCTATGGCAAATATGACATCAAAAGGACTTCTGGGAGCTAGGGAAGAGGGACTGATGATTAATAGTACCACAAAGAAGTTTGGCTTGCAGTTCTGTCACTTGAACTTCCATTCTACATTATTTTGCCATCCTTTATTGCTTTCTTTCATCAATAAGGTAATATTAGCAACCGTAATGAGTTTGTAAATCTTCCTGATATTTACTTGCCCCTTTCAACAAATAGTCTCCTTATAATAGCCTGCCGTGCTTTTTACAGCATATACCCGGTAGTGGATCGAGGAGTCACCTACCATTGGATACCACGATAGACACCGCTTGGAAGCGTCTGCATGCGATGCTATTTTGTATGTTTTTGTTGTAATTTCATTGATTTCTGCAATTGTTACATGGATATCAAGGAACAGAATGCTGCTATGTATAGGTTCACCTAAGGTCACCGTGATATTCACATGGAGGTACATGTAGTAGGGAATCACAAAAGTATCACAGTACAGTAGGGAATCCCTGGGAGGGAATCACAAAAGTACAGTACAGTAGGGAATCCCTGGGAGGAAATCACCAAAGTATCACAGTACAGTAGGGAATCCCTGGGAGGGAATCACCAAAGTATCACAGTACAGTAGGGAATCCCTGGGAGGGAATCACCAAAGTATCACAGTACAGTAGGGAATCCCTGGGAGGGTATCACAAAAGTATCACAGTACAGTAGGGAATCCCTGGGAGGGAATCACCAAAGTATCACAGTACAGTAGAGAATCCCTGGGAGGGAATCACCAAAGTATCACAGTACAGTAGGAAATCCCTGGGAGGGCATCACAAAAGTATCACAGTACAGTAGGGAATCCCTGGGAGGGAATCACCAAAGTATCACAGTACAGTAGAGAATCCCTGGGAGGGAATCACCAAAGTATCACAGTACAGTAGGAAATCCCTGGGAGGGTATCACAAAAGTATCACAGTACAGTAGGGAATCCCTGGGAGGGATCACCAAAGTATCACAGTACAGTAGGGAATCCCTGGGAGGGAATCACCAAAGTATCACAGTACAGTAGGAAATCCCTGGGAGGGAATCACAAAAGTATCACAGTACAGTAGGGAATCCCTGGGAGGGAATCACCAAAGTATCACAGTACAGTAGGAATCCCTGGGAGGGAATCACCAAAGTATCACAGTACAGTAGGGAATCCCTGGGAGGGTATCACCAAAGTATCACAGTACAGTAGGGAATCCCTGGGAGGGTATCACAAAAGTATCACAGTACAGTAGGGAATCGCTGGGAGGGAATCACCAAAGTATCACAGTACAGTAGGGAATCCCTGGGAGGGTATCACAAAAGTATCACAGTACAGTAGGAAATCCCTGGAGGGAATCACCAAAGTATCACAGTACAGTAGGGAATCCCTGGGAGGGAATCACCAAAGTATCACAGTACAGTAGGGAATCCCTGGGAGGGTATCACAAAAGTATCACAGTACAGTAGGGAATCCCTGGGAGGGAATCACCAAAGTATCACAGTACAATAGGGAATCCCTGGGAGGGTATCACAAAAGTATCGCAGTACAGTAGGAAATCCCTGGGAGGGTATCAAAAAGTATCACAGTACAGTAGGGAATCGCTGGGAGGGAATCACCAAAGTATCACAGTACAGTAGGGAATCGCTGGGAGGGAATCACCAAAGTATCACAGTACAGTAGGGAATCCCTGGGAGGGAATCACCAAAGTATCACAGTACAGTAGGAAATCCCTGGGAGGGAATCACAAAAGTATCACAGTACTGTCATATCATGTATGCCTAAAGAATGGTCATGCACTATGCTTAAAAGCCCTGATTGGTATATGTATCTTGCTATATTTTGTTGGGTCAAAAGTTTCATTAATATAGGCAAATATCTTCATGTTAAACACATTTTCCCGATATGTTAACTTTTTGCAGTTGGAGAGCAGGCAGTGAAACCACAAATTTTACAAAGTTTAGCCAGTCACTGGCGAGCTAGTGGACACTGAGGCTAAGCTTTTAATTTTTTGGGCTACTAGCCCAGGGGCTAGTGACTCAAAAATGATTTGCTCATTCCTGGTTAGTGTTTGTGTTTTAAGCAATTCGCTCATCACCATACTAGTATCATGAATTTTGTTTCACTCTGAGCATAAACAAAAATTTGTAGTCGGCCTGTAATTAGCATGTGATTGTTTTTATTTTCAGTGACTTTCTCTTTCTCTTTCTCTCTGTATATCAAAAATATCTATTAACAACAGTAACAAGTTGTTCCATTGCTTATTATCCTTGCAGATAAAGGAAAACTGGCAGCGAATAATGGTAAAACAAGTGCCTGTCTCATTGATTTGTGGAAGTGCTGATAATTACATAGAGTATGCACGGCAAAAGGAACTCTTTAAATATCTCAACTTGCCAGATGAATGTGTTTGTGAAATTGATGCAAGAGGACAAGTCATTAATGGTAGTTTAGGTAAGTTAATGAGTTACCATTAATATCGTTTTAACATTTTTGATTCATCAGAAATACTCAATAGCATTATTTCTATCACGTTATTTGAATTTTGTGTTGTAGAATTACCGTACTTGTTCAATCACAAGGCGCTACTCACATAGAAGATACTCTCTAACATTTAGGGGGTTTTCAACAGTGTTGTACATCCATGCATAAGACCCTACCCTAGTTCAGCTATAAAGTAAAATATTCACAACTCAAAAATTAACAAAAGTATGACTTGAACTATAGAACATGTTAAGTTATTGCTGATTGACCAACTAGATCTAGAAGAGTATTCACTCAACTGTGTTTGAAACAATGTTAGATGGTAGTTGTATGGGGTCTGCCCATAAGCACATTCAAGGTCGTGTGGTTTGTAGCTGTAATGAAGATACTATTTGTTTTGATCGATGTGTATAGTCATAAGCAAGGAGTTGTCCCTTATTTAGTAATAAAAGTCTCATTTTAAATGAATAAAAATCATTAGAGATGCTAAAATCATGTAACATTGATATTCCTATAATGGAACGGCAGGCAATCCTCCAACCGCACGCGCCCTGCTCCACAAATAGAACAGTCCAATATCTGCTGTGTTTTTCTTTCTTATCTATTTTTCCATAATGTGCCTGCACTGCTACCTGATACACATGCATGGTTTCATTGTTTATTGCTCTTGTTTGGTTTCGCCATCTTGGAAAAATTCAGACTGGTGACTATCACAAGTGTCATTTGCATGTCATTATTTACTTTACAGCTGACCTTTGATCTTCGAAAAGTTGGTTGATTTTACGTGCAGCAAATGTAGGCTTACGCAATGCCAGCTGATGTCAATCAGATTGATACATGACTGTCTTGTTTTTGAATTTTCTCGTTGTGGAGCTGCATGTTGCCAACAGTTTTTTCAAAGGAATATTTCTCATCTGAGATGACAAGGAAACCCTCTATACTATATATTTTCAAAAAGCATAGAATCAAAAGTTTAGTATGGTAGCATTAATTTGAAGGATGAAGTTAGTGTATATTTGAGGTAAAAACCTAAATTTTGGTATTCATGATAAAATTAATTTAAGTCAAAAACTTGACACTATTTTCTGAAATGTAATATTTCACTTAAAAGAAAGGTGTATGTAGTAAAAACGACTATTTTATTTTGCATTATCAATCCTCATTCTAAAATGGCATGGGTTGAAAGACTGAGATGCAAAAAAGCGATTAAAAATATTAGCAAAAATTAAAATGCCTCTTATTCAAAATGTAAGAACTTTATTGCCAAGCAAAATAATCGTTTTGTATATAGCATTTAAAGAACACAATGTGGAAATTTCAGGAAATTTGACCCTGCCAGAGTGGAGTTAAATTCTTAGGAAATATTGAAATTGGGAGAAAAGAGAAGCTGGTAAATTGGGTGATTTGCATGTATTTGCATAAATGAACACTTCTTTAATATGTAATTTATGACTGCCTCACAAGCTAAAAGGTGAACCCAATCAATATTTTAATTTCGGGTTAACAAATTAATTAAAATTGAATATTTGTGAAAACTTGATTTTGGAGCAAAATATGCTGTATCGGGTGCAGGGTCCCTTAAGGATTATTTCAGACTGTAATTTTGTTAGCCATGGATTGTTATAGCAATTTAATTTTGAAAGTGATGAAAAACAACATGTCAGGTGGGCTTGGAAATCATTGTTGTGTTTCATCTTTTTGGTAATGGTTTGCGTGTACATTATGACCTTCAACTTTCATAAGTTTGCAAGAGAATGGGTCAATCAAATCATTGCAACATAAGTTTTTTGTGCTTCTGACCATACAGATGAACTGAAGTTAAAATTTATACTCAATGTAAATAAATGATAGCATAAATTAAGAATATGGGCACAAAAACAAGGTGTTGATCGATAAAAAGACCCCCTTACAGTTTCACTAATTTCATGTTGCCAAAACGGTGTACTATAATTGGATGAAAATGTCATCATTCAGTGTTTTCAGAGGCTTCAAATGTTAAGTCTTTGTGAAAAAGGTAAAAGGTGGAACAATTTATGCCTCACTGGTTTTAGCAACTTGACCTGATTGTGACACATGAAACTGACAAGAGATAGCACAGGTCAGCTTTGTTAGGTCAAATCTGAGTGATATCTTCCAATATACTCAAGAACAATTACTAGTACCTTGTATTAATGTTTTGCCATGTCTGGCTAAAAATGAATACACTGTCCATGTTTTGAGCACCTAAATATCAATTAGGATTGCTGGAGAAGTTTCCTAATTCTTTACTCTTAATAATTTTTGTTGAATGAAAACAAAATCAACAATAGTCTATTCCTGAGAATATTTTGATCAATTTTAATTCAATACTTTCTTTGAAGAAATCAGCTAGTAATTTCTTCAGATTTGATGTGCAGGTTTTGCATGATGTTTTCATGTTTTTTTGTTATGACTTATTACAAACTGCTAACCAACTAATACATGTACCATTACATGCCCTCAAAGGATATTCAAAGCTTACATCCTTGTAAAATTCAGGTTCTCTTAAAAATACTGACCAGTAATAGGCAATTTTTTTTTTTGATAGAGATACAGAAAATGTTATATCTGTAGATTCAATAGTGATCAAATTTTGGTGCTATTATGTGTCAGTATACTAGTATATCAAAATTCTCGTTGACAGATATTCCTGTTTTGTTTTCAGAATTGAAACAAAGACTTAATGCCTTTGTAATCAAGGATGGTAAACATTGGTACAGAAGAGTCATCAAAAGGTCATAACAGATGTCATCATTAACATGCTAAACTATGTTCATAAACAGTAAATTAGAATACCGTCGACAAATGTTATTGTGACTGCATCTAACTGATATGAACAGGCAATCCCTACACTGGCATTCCTTGTATGGATTTGATAACTAATCATTGCATTGAATTTAACAGAGACATCTGAGGATTTTGCCCATTCAGTGAACCCTGTACAGACTAGTTGCCAAGGTTACCACTCCAGTCAGTGGAGGGACCATGCTTCAGTGAAGACAATAACCAGGACTGCTTTAATCTGAACTTATCTTAGAAATTGAAGCCAGGTGTTCAATATTGGCTGTAATTTTATGTCAATGAACCCGTACATCATTAGATATAGCAAATTGACAGTACTGACGGCACAGGGGGCCATGTAATCTGTTTGTTGTTGTTGTTTGTATTGTTATTTATCATTAGATCAGTCGTGTTGTTGTTGTTGACCAATAAAATTCAACAATCATAACTATTGTGATGTTGTTGTTGTTTCAAACGTAATGTAGATGTCGTAAAAAGGTACGTTATGACCCAGTGCAACTCTCTCCCAACATACACAATAACACAGCTAATCTAAACATAAACAACAGTACAAACAACAACCACAACCAGATTACTGGGCCCCCTGTGCCGACAGCTCTCCAGTTAACTCTTTAAAACCATCGTCTTCATTACTGACACTCTTTATGGAAAGTGTAATGCTGAGAGTTTGCAAAGTTTGTATCGTCCAAAAGTTATGGTTTGTCATTGATGCTATTACTTTAATTTGTTTGTGTCAGCGTCAACCATGATGGAAGTTACAGAATGTTGTAAGGGACAAAGTAGCCACTCAACATATGAGCATGCATCCTTCAAATAAAGTTTCTGTTCATAAATCTGAGTTCCCTTTTTATTGGTCAATGATGCATTAGTGTCTGAGAGGATTGTTACTATAGAAATAACGCACCACGCGCTGACCATTAACGTTTACTTATGGGCAAGGGCAAGAGGAAAGCCAAAAATTAACGGGCGAGGCTTGCCGAGCCTGTTAATTTGGCTTAACTCTCGCCCACGCCCATAAATAAGCATTAATGGTCACCATGGAGTCTGTTATTTCAATTATATTATCAACGAGCCCCCAAAAAACAGTCAAAATTTACAAAAATTTCCAGTGAGAATGACAACGGGACCCAAGAACTTGTCAGTGAGTAGCGCGCTTGCTGCAAAAATTTTGCAAATCTGGAGATCGTTTTGAAAAAAAGCGTCTAAACTTGGTCCACAAATGCTCCATTTTATTTTGTGGTTGATTATGATCTTTATACAAATCACAATTTTTGTTATAGCCGTAAAGTTACTGTGTTTACGATATTATTCATATTCACGGGTATGAAAACAAACCATTACTGTGTATTTGTGGGCAGTCACGTGGTTCAGCTTGACCTATTAAAAACGCAACGAACAGTGCATGGTAATATAATCTGTAACATACAACCTAATTAAAAGGTTACCATATGTGGTTGATGTTTTAATTTGCATGGTCAGAGACATATTTAGGGTTTTGGCTGAACAACTCACAACCTTGGTCACTGAAGGGCATAATAATAATATTATTGTCTGGGTAAACTGAAGGGCATGTAATAATAATATTATTGTCTGGGTAAACTGAATCTGTACCTTTAGTTCATTCACCTTTATTGTCATCTCCATAAATTGTCAGGAAATCTGTTTAAGAAGATCTTCAAGAACTATTCGTTACAGAATTCTTGACAAGTCATGAAGATTTTTAAGCTTGTGGTTTGCACTAACATAGAAGGTCAATGGCATCATCTGTAGTCTAGTTGTAGACAGCTGAAAAGTGATACTCTGATATACTGATTTACAAATAAAGACCAGCTGGATTTAATACGTGGTTTTATTGTCCAAAATACCACTCCCTATTCAATTTGCAAAGTTCATTCTTCAGCAAGTTGCTCTATTGTCTTGATATTCAAGACAAAAATTACATCTATGCTAATCAGTGCAAAACAGGAAGCTGAGAAGCCTTTATTTCACTGCTTTTTCAAAATTCCAAATGTAGTCAAATGCTATAAATTGACACAGATCTTAATCTGTCTAGATGTAACCATAAAAATCTATTTGTTTTGATGGATATCAAATATATTCCAATAATACTGCCCAAGACCATAGACCCTCGAGTGTCTATGCCAAGACTTAGTTTTCAAGATGTATTTGTTTTGAACAAGAATCATGAATAAAATCATCCTTGTCATTGTTAATACAAACACCAAACTGGCTTGCACAGATCCAAGTACACAATACAAATGAAATTGGACAAGATTAATGGTTTAGAGAAATATTAAGAAATATTTTCCGTATCAGATGTTGACAGATGGACAACATTATTGTATTTTATGTTACAGTATTTCAGGTTTTAAGAAGTTTGACAAAGTGATAATTAGATGTGAATAAACATTGATCTACAGAATAAAGTAATGGAAGCAGAATGCTAATATTTACTGTAAACCAATATCAGTCAGTATTGTACACCTGTGTCTGCGTCTGCGTAACCTATGGAGTTTCGTCATACAGTAAGTTTCGGTATCAGAAGACGCGGAGTCCAATAACTTTGATGCAGAGTACAATAGTGGAGATCCATCATTTGGTATGTTTATCGACTTTGCCAAGGCATTTGACACCATAAATCATGATATTTTAATTTCCAAATTACAGCTTTATGGTATTAGAGGGGTACCGTTATTATGGTTTAAAAGCTGTTTAAAATTATGAAGTCAGTATATTAAGATCAACAGTACTGAATCACAGCAGCAATATATAGCATGTGGTGTATCACAAGGGTCTATACTTGGCCCTACACTTTTTTTAATTTACATAAATGATATCCCCAATTCCTCGGTCTTTTTTAATTTTAGGCTATATGCCAATGATTCAATTTGTTTCATTCTATATTGGGTGATTATGGCTTTGCTATAATCATTGTTAACGTCTGGGAGGACACGGGGAAAAGGGTTTAGACCTTGACATGTGTGGGTCACCATGCGCCACCTACTACCACTGGCTGGATGCACTTGTGACGTAACCTTATCTACCAACTGCCCCCATTTACCGTTATCTAAACAATTTGCGTCACCCTCTCCACGTCATTATCCATGCGCATATCAGTGTGAGCAAAGCTATAGCTCGTCCATTTCAACTTCTGCCACGCTCAAGTTCACACCACAAAATTCACCATGCCAAAAACGAAGAAGAGCAGGGGCCGCGCCCGAGCGGCCACCCGTACATCGACGAGGTCGAAGAGACGCCCAGCGCACCTCGACGAACACCTACTCCAGTCAGTACCGATGGAAACCACACCAACCAACCCTGCCGGCGTCGTGCCGACTACCGCCACAGCGGCAGCTGCCCTGCACGACCCGTATGAGTCGCCGGTTTAATTTGGGGGGCATAGCTTCTGCAGTGACGCCGCCACAACCACTGCCGAAGCCGGCTTACCTGACTGGCTCACAAAGACACTGGGCAGATGGAGGAGTGACGCGTACCAGATCTACATCAAGACACCATGGGAGACCCTCTACGTAGCACCGAAGGTACTCGCGGCTGGCTAACATTTGACGCAGGACTCTGTTCTCGCTGGACAATTCCAATGATGGAATGGCCCTACACGAACTATAGAGACATGAAACACTAAGAACAATGAACATATACTATGAGACATTTCCCAGTGGCGCATGGTCACCAGGGGGGAGGGGGAGGGGGGGCCGGGGGGGGGGGGGGCTGTGTTACTGCCGCACCGCAGTCATACATGCCCGCGGTTTGGCCATAATTTGGGGGGTACTGTCATGGGTCTGCTGTGGGCGACCGGTAACACGTTGCCCGATGCACGGTACCCAGAGCCTGGTACCGCCATCCAGGCCGCTATGACGCCTCGTCGCCCCTGCCATGGCAGTGCATGCATAACCCCGGATTTCGGCCAAACACTTGTCTCCGTGTCATTCCTTTGCGTTAATGGGTGATTATGGCTTTGCTATAATCATTGTTAACGTCTGGGAGGACACGGGGAAAAGGGTTTAGACCTTGACATGTGTGGGTCACCATGCGCCACCTACTACCACTGGCTGGATGCACTTGTGACGTAACCTTATCTACCAACTGCCCTCATTTACCGTTATCTAAACAATTTGCGTCACCCTATCCACGTCATTATCCATGCGCATATCAGTGTGAGCAAAGCTATAGCTCGTCCATTTCAACTTCTGCCACGCTCAAGTTCACACCACAAAATTCCCGCCCACCCTCCGCAAAAGAAAAAATAAATAAATAAATAAATAAATAAATAAAGCCTCGCTGCAGGCTAGCAGCTCACAATAAAAGATATTGTACGTCTATATACCGCTTGCTCTATACAATAAAGTTCCAGGGGGGTACTGTCATGGGTCTGCTGTGGGCGACCGGTAACACGTTGCCCGATGCACGGTACCCAGAGCCCGGTACCGCCATCCAGGCCGCTATGACGCCTCGTCGCCCCTGCCATGGCAGTGCATGCATAACCCCGGATTTCGGCCAAACACTTGTCTCCGTGTCATTCCTTTGCGTTAAGCAAGTCAAACGCACTTTCTCTAAATAACGTTAACTTGGAATTTGTGAAGGTGATTCAGTGGTTTGATGCTAACAAATTGATCATTAATGCTGCGAAACTGTTTACATGATTATTGGGGGAAAGCAACTTTTAGTAGGGCTGGGGGATCTATTTCTTTGAAGGGCGTTGCTTTGAAAGAAGTTGAGTACACATCTTTCATTGGTGTCCTTATGGACAATATGTTAAAGTGGAGACATATTGCAAAGGTGAAAAAGAAGATTTGTAGGTTATGTGGAATTTTTAGCTACTATAGACTATAGTCTATAGAAGCTATTGGGATGGGTATCCGTCCGGCGTCCGTCGTCAGTCTGTATGTATGTATGTATGTATGTATGTATGTCCGTTTGTGAGGCGTCCGTCCACTCAAATATCTTGAGAACCGCAGTACTTACTGATTTGATATTTGTTGTGTAGATGAAAAATATGATTTTGAGAAACTGTTTTTTTTTTAATTTTTTGATATTGTTGAAAATAGGCAAATTAATGCCAAAAAAGGTGTTTTTGGTAAAAAATCTTCTTCTTCATAACCGCTGGTCAGACAGCTTTGTTATTTGGTATACAGGTCCCTAGGGGTAACCCAACTTAGACTTGTTCAAATTGTGATGAAATATGCAAATCTGTATTTTTAAGGAATTTTTTTGTCATTTTGGTCAAAATTTGACTTACATTGTATGTAATTCTTGTACTGTATAAACCCTATCAATTCACCCAGAAAAAAATAATTAATATGATTTTAAATAATTGAATTAATTAGGAAATCATCAAAGCCAAAATTATTTTAGTGTAGAATTATCAGAAAGTTCAACTTTTTTTGACAGTTCATAGTGAAATGCTTACCATCTTGGAGGAATTAAACATGTAAAGGCAACTTTCCTGAATCCCAACTTTGACATATTCTGAACCGTCATTTATTGTGCCCTGTATGTTATCTAAAGAAATTGCTCAAAATAGTCAATAGAGATAGAGATAGAGATAGAGAAAGTTCTAATTTCCATTTATGGTTGACTTGGTAAGGATAAAATAAAATTACTTTTTGAGGAAAAAAATAGAGTGGTCAATTAAAAGAGTGGTCAAAGTGATAGGGTTTTTATGGTAAAGCTGGGCTGTATAAAGATTCCTCATGTGCTATTTATAGCAATTATGCAATCTGTGTAAACAGTGCAATGAAAGTGTAACATGATTCCTTATAATGCTTTTGATGACCTTGAACTTCTTAAGTTTCAAACCTTTGTCTCTTCAGTGTGCTTTCTCTGAGTATGTACAGTCTCAACTTATTAAACAGAACTCACAATGTTAATCAA
Organism: Ptychodera flava; assembly: GCF_041260155.1. Classification (NCBI taxonomy): domain Eukaryota; kingdom Metazoa; phylum Hemichordata; class Enteropneusta; family Ptychoderidae; genus Ptychodera; species Ptychodera flava. The sequence continues at coordinate 1,868,434 of NC_091928.1, forward strand.
AGATATCCACCTTCTTCATCAATACATGTGTCACAAAAGGTTATTCTCTACATAACTCAACAGAGCTCTGTCAACTGTTGAGTTGCTTGTTCTTTCAAAACCGCTGGTCAGACAGCTTTAATATTTAGTTTACTTGTCCGTAGGATGACCTTAGTGAGATAATTTCATACAGTAAGGAAATACTTAATTTTGTATCCATGTCTATAGTAGCTTCAGGGACTTTGGCCCTATGTTTTATAATGTCAAGTTGTTATTGATAGTACCACAGTCGACATTGGTTATGCTCTATAACACTTTATTTTACTCATATTTCCTTTGGATTAAAAGTATGGGGAAGTACGTTTAAAATTATCTTAATGACATTCTTTTAATTCAAAGACGAATTGTACGTATTATATCAGCCAGTAATTATTATTCTCATAGTGCTCCATTATTCAAAAAATTTCAAATTCTTGATATACATAAGCAGTTCAAGTTTCAAGTCGCTATTTTTGTTCATGATGCACTCCATGACAGATTCCCTCTGCATTTTAAGTCATATTTTTCCCCTCTAGAGCATGTTTATGGCACCAGGTCTAAAAAAAAATGTATTCTTCATCCCCCTAAATAAGATTAGACCAGACTTCAATCAAATCTGTTGGTCCCGTGGTGTGGAACAGTATTCCAGAAAACATTAAAACTTTATTCAAGACACCTATTCAAATGTGAATTGAAAAAGTATCTCTTATTAGGCTTGTAATTTTATCTTTTACTTGTCATGCGTGTATTGCTTTTCTTAGAAATTGTTGTTTGATTTATATTGATTTTCTTATACTGTACTGATTTACAGAGTCTGAAATTGTTCATCCATATCCATTTTCTGAAAGGAACAGTGTAACCTAAATTAGCAGTATTTTGAAAACTGTTGTACAGTGAGTTGTGAGGCTGAACCCGATAAGTTGCGGAATGCGACTATTTTTCAGTCCTTTTCTCATTGAATTTTGCCAGGTTAAAATAGTGTTGTATTGTCATTTTTTTCATGACGTATGAGAAATAAACTATTATTATTATAACTTTAGGTGTTGCTGGACGCTATTTGACCTTTGACCTCAAAACACGTTACTTCAACATGGAGAAAAAGAAGAGAACATTTTACATTTTTGACAAAAATATATACTTCTTAGCATTCAGTACATCCCAAGTCAAATCATAGTCAGTCCAAAACCTGTCGAGTGAAATTATGCTGCTGACTTACAATTTCTACCATGTGCACTGTGTAGCGCAGGTTGAAATTTTGTTCTGCGCGCTTAGGGACGCGCTAAATGTGTTCCCAGTCTGCTTGTGATCGCTCAGTACAGTGTGCGACAAACATCCAAAAGATGCCTAAATTTCGATTTTTTCTTGTGAAGTTGGACTAAAAAGGTGTATAATAATACGGTTATTCCCAAAATACCGGGATTTATGTCCTCGTACATTGTACGCTTCGGTATTGTCCGAGAGGCAGACAATACCTCCGCTGCACGATGTACTCTGACATAAATCACGGTATTTTGGGAATAACCTTATATAATTGTACTAATATGTAGATAAAGCCATTGTTTTGCCATGATAAAGTTACATTGTAGGCTAAATGTTTGTGTTGTGTTGTGTACTTTGTTTTGTTTTGTAATGAACAATGTATTCAATGAACAAATATCAGAAATTGAAATGAACTCAAGGGTACACTGTTCACCTGAACTCGTAATTCTCAATTCACAAAAGTCCCTCAAATGAACACAAGATATCTGCGGAAGCCCTCTACAGGACAAAAACATCAGACAAAAATACATATTTGTTTATTTTATTTATTTGTTTGTTAATTTATGTATTCCAAATGGTATAACTTGTGTAGTGTAAGAATGTATATTGAAAAGTTGAAAGTAGTTTTGGTCTAAATGCACAAGTCTTTAATAAGTTCACCTCATGTTCTTCCTTGTTCATAAATTCTTTAGGACAGAATTTCCAAATAAAAGACAAAATTAGTCAATTAATATTAACATTGAAATGATCAGGGAAAAGGTAGAATGTTATCTACATGTGTCAGGTCAGTGTTGAATATCATGGTAACTTTTTCCTTCAGAAGTTTAACCAAATTGCTTCACTATCCCATATGTGTAGAAAATGTTGATGTATAATCCATGGGTGCTGGGAACACCTGTTGCCAAACTCAAACATGTTGTATGCATCCATGTTGCCATGGTTTCATTTATGATGCACAACTAGTACAGGAATCAGGACAGTCAGCAACTGTAAATAAAGAAAAAAATACACATAAACATGTATATGTAGCTCTTATCTTTCCTCATCTTTCTCCAAGGCTGTCTTTTGTACAGTAAAGCAGTGTATTCATTGCTCTGATAAATTTTGTGTGCAATGTGTGATAGCGACTATGTGAGTGAAAGTGCTTCATGGGGCCGCAGTTTGAATAATTGTAATAACTTAGCTTGTTTATTGAACCACCCTTTTTAGTCACATGTTCACACATGTAAGGTAATGTCACAGTGATATCTTTCTATCTGTATGTCTGTATGTCTATCTGTCTGTGTGCTCGATATCTCAAAAACAGCTCACCAGATCAGAATCAAATCTGGTACATAGATTCAGTTTGCAAATGGCAAGAACTGATTAGTTTTTGGTTTGTGTGGCCGGCATACTTTTTGCTCATTTGCATAATTAATGATTTTAGAAAAAACTTATATACATTGAGAACGACTGCACACAATTTGATGAGATTTGCTACAAATGTTGATCACACAAGGATATATCAGCCAGGATTTATCAACCGTTAAAGATATTCAGGGATGATACGAAAGATAATTGCTAATTTGCATATTTAATGAACTTTCCTAATTAGGGATATATATCTTGATTGACTTGACCAAAGTTGACAAAAATTGCCATGTACATTGAAGATACTATGATACAACAATATTCTAAGTCATTAAGCATTTTTGCTTCAGCCAATTCCTTATTTGCATAATGATTATCCTAATTATGGATATATATCTTGATTGACTAAAAAATTGACTAAACTTGCTATGTACATTGAAGATATGTTGATACAACATTATTCAAAATCATTTAGCATTTTTAACCCTGCCACTTCCTAATTTGCATATTTAATGACCTTTCCTAATTAGGGATATATACCTGGATTTGAGTACACTAAATATAGTGATTTCAATATTATTTGGTATGCTTGGTGTCACCAGTATCAAAATTTTGCAAAATTATCATTAGAAACACTGTTCAAATACATGCCATGCATGCCAACACTGTTCAAGTGCATGCCATAATGTTAGCTATTCCGTGCAGTGAATAGTTTACACACTGTCCATTTTCTACTTTCTGACATTTGTATATCTCTACAGGTAAACAACGCTTAGCCCTCGAATTAAAAACAGGAACACACAGCTAATCTTCATATTTTGTCCAGTTTGTAATTTTTTTGTATGTTGGTTCAGTCCTGTTTTCTTCGTTTTAGATCAAAAATTTCCTTGTCAGAAACCACTGACCATATTGCTTTGAAATTTGATCTGCAGGTTCCTGCTGGTGCTGTTATGTACATAAGTTGAAACCATAATTGATGAAAGTTTTAGAACAGTGAATAACTGTTAAGTTTGTCCAAAGTCTGAAAAATGAACTTACTTTCTATGCTGTAGAACGTACATACCAATTGTTGTCATATTACAGTTTTTCATATTAATTGATAGAGTTATTTCAACCATAATTGTCATTCTTTTGCTTTGCCAGCGAATTTTTCAAGTGAGAGGCCAGGCTATACATCTTTGATTAGATTTAAGGTAGTATGTGCGAAAATGAAAGACAAACTTTTGCTCAAACTTTCCTTAAGGAATCTTTCAACCATTCGCTTTCAAAATCAAGAATAAAAACCGGGGATCCCCATGCTAATTCTGGTACTAGAGAAACAAATAACTGAAGATTTACCGATGTTTAAAATACAAAATGGCTGCCATCCCTGTGTTTAACTCTATGGAGGAAAATAAAATTTTCGAATATCGAAAAACTAAGTCAGTGAAAAGTTTTCTTTAAAATGAACCCCCACAAATGGTATATCAGAAAAGCATTGTGAAAGTTTGACAGTCCAAATATCTGTTCCAGAGGCGCGTTCTACCTTAAACAAAAGTAACAATACTTGAGGATGTTTCATCATGTTTGATAGGAAATATGCTCTTCAGAAAATCATGTAATTTTGTTTAAAGTTTTATGTGCAGATTCCCTAAATGATGACAAAATCAACATAATTTGACCATGCCATAATTAGTTAATCAAATCGTACTTGTTTGTAAACTCTTATTTCTGTTGAAATACTTACTGGTATTGGACTGAATGCACTTTATAAAGATACAGGTCACATCTGCATCAAGTGATTGCAATCAAAATTGGAGCCAAGTGTCATTGGCACTATTTTTACTTCCTTGGTGTGTACCTAAACCAAGTCATTTGAACATTAATACAGCTTGAATTTCTTAAAATAAGTACTTTGAAGGAGTGAGGGCACACTGGAAAATATAATGCAAAGCATGTAATGAATGGAGTTCAAGATGTTTCCATTTGACTTAAAGGATGAAGATATTAGGAGCAGAGAAAGAAGTATATCTGTACATCTCTGTATCTAGACTCAATTGGTTTGCATCTGTCATCAGAGATTTTACATAAATTTGATATGTTTTATGTCACTTAATTTGAAACTGACTAGGGTGAGCACTTCAGTAGTCTATGACTGTTAGCATATTCAGTGTAGATTATAATGCACAGGCATTTGGCAAAACCTACATACGACCCTGTTATTGCTATTGTACTGTTATTGTAGACTTGTTACCTTTTTGAATAAGAAGGGAATTAATACACCTTTCCAGTCTGGTTTTAGAGCTAAGAGAAGGACTGCAGATAATGTTTTTGTCTTAAAAATCAGCTGTTGACAAATATTTGTATTCTTCAGATAAGGGAACAGATTGTATGCCCTGTCACAAACGTATGTTCTGCTGCTTTATTGATTTCCATAAGGCTTCGATAGAGTATGGAGGACTGGTTTGCTTTGGAAACTTAAAAACTATGGTATCAATGGGAATTTTTACATGCTTATTAAGTCTATGTATGAGAATGTCAGTTATTGTGTTAAAAACTAATAACAGTTTTACTGACAACTTTATGTCCAATATTGGGGTTAAGCAGGGCTGCAATTTAAGTCCTACTTTATTTAATATTTATTTGAATGATCTTCCTGGGATTTTTGACTCTGTTAATGACTGCCCTATCAAACTTGGTACACTCTCTATTAGTTGTCTCTTGTATGCAGATGACTTGCTATTAATGTCTGAATCACAAGCAGGATTACAAAGTTGTCTTGATAAATTGTATCATTTTTGTTCAAAATGGAAGCTTACAATTAGTACTAAGAAAACTAAGGTGATTATTTTTAATAAAACTAACAGGGTTCTCAAAAATATTACCTTACTTATAATGGTATACCACTTGAGTTGGTGAATGAATACTGTTACCTTGGCTTTGTAATAACTCCCAATGGTAAATTTAAGGGCAATTTTCGCAACCTCAAGTTAAAAGCAACAAAAGCTTTGTTTAGCCTATACAAGGGAATGTCTCACAATAATGGTTTCCCTGTCAAAGTTGCATTAGACCTTTTTGATCGTTTGATCGTACCCATTATGACTTATGGATGTGAAATTTGGGGAAACGAAATCAATGATAAGAAGAATTTTATGAATGATGTAAGTTTTTCCTTTTACAGGTATTTACTTGGTGTTTCTAAACAAGCTCCACGAGCTGGTATTGTTGGTGAATTGGGTAGATACCCCATCCAGTTCACTGTTATACTACATATGATAAAATATTGGCATAGATTGGTTTTATCAGATGATATTCTACTATGTGCTGCATATACAACTGCTAAGCACCACTCCCAGTGGTTTGAGTATATTAAATATATTCTGGATAATTATAGTGGAAGATCTATCTGGTCAAATATCTGTAACATTAATTTCACTGTTAAAAATTCACAGAGAACTGAAAGAAAGATATTGTGTCTCATGGATTAATGATTTACATAATGATGTAAGGACTCAGAGTGTGGACAAAAATAAACTAAGAACGTACAGAAAATTTAAAACTTTATTTACTTTTGAGGAATACTTGATGGATATTACAAATATTAACTGCAGGAAATTGATTACCAAGTTTCGTATTTCTGATCATAATTTACAAATTGAGATTGGCAGAAGGTCAGTCCCAAGAATCCCGTTAAATGAGAGATTTTGTACTTTTTGTAAGTCTTCTGTAGAAGATGAGTTTCATTATATTATTAAGTGTGACAAATATGTTCATAATAGAAATACTCTTTTCACTAGTATGAAATTACATTTTGAGAACTTTGAATATTTAAGTGACAGAGAGAAATTCCTGTACATCATGAATTTGAGGACAAGAAGCCTCTTTTAAGGTATATTTCTTACACTACAGATTCATCCCCAGCAGCAGTCTTACCTGAACATGTGTGTAATGTTTGATGTTGTTTCTCTACCGCACTTCCCGAAGTGTGTTGTTATGCAATAAAGTATTATTATTATTATTATTATTATTATAAAACTACCTTTGACCCTGTCATTGCTATAAAACTCTACCTGTGACCCTGTCATTGCTATAAAACTACCTGTGACCCTGTCATTGTTATAAAAGTCTACCTGTGACCCTGTTATTGCTGTAAAACTACCTGTGACCCTGTCATTGCTATAAAACTCTACCTGTGACCCTGTCATTGCTATAAAACTCTACCTGTGACCCTGTATTGCTATAAAACTCTACCTGTGACCCTGTCATTGCTATAAAACTCTACCGTGACCCTGTCATTGCTATAAAACTCTACCTGTGACCCTGTCATTGCTATAAAACTCTACCTGTGACCCTGTCATTGCTATAAAACTCTACCTGTGACCCTGTCATTGCTATAAAACCTACCTGTGACCCTGTTATTGCTGTAAAACTCTACCTGTGACCCTGTTATTGCTGTAAAACTACCTGTGACCCTGTCATTGCTATAAAACTCTACCTGTGACCCTGTCATTGCTATAAAACTACCTGTGACCCTGTCATTGCTATAAAACTCTACCTGTGACCCTGTCATTGCTATAAAACTACCTGTGACCCTGTTATTGCTTAAAACTCTACCTGTGACCCTGTTATTGCTGTAAAACTACCTGTGACCCTGTCATTGCTATAAAACTCTACCTGTGACCCTGTCATTGCTATAAAACTACCTGTGACCCTGTCATTGCTATAGAACTCTACCTGTGACCCTGTTATTGCTATAAAACTACCTGTGACCCTGTTATTGCTATAAAACTCTACCTGTGACCCTGTCATTGCTATAAAACTCTACCTGTGACCCTGTTATTGCTGTAAAACTACCTGTGACCCTGTCATTGCTATAAAACTCTACCTGTGACCCTGTTATTGCTATAAAACTCTACCTGTGACCCTGTCATTGCTATAAAACTCTACCTGTGACCCTGTCATTGCTATAAAACTCTACCTGTGACCCTGTCATTGCTAAAAAACTCTACCAGTGACCCCTGTCATTGCTATAAAACTCTACCTGTGACCCTGTTATTGCTATAAAACTCTACCTGTGACCCTGTCATTGCTATAAAACTCTACCTGTGACCCTGTCATTGCTATAAAACTCTACCTGTGACCCTGTTATTGCTATAAAACTCTACCTGTGACCCTGTTATTGCTATAAAACTCTACCTGTGACCCTGTCATTGCTATAAAACTCTACCTGTGACCTAGACTCTCCACAGTCGCTGTGTCTTGTTTTGTGCGCGCCCAATGGGCCTGCATTCGAAGGCTACGCTGTGCTAGCTGTGAGCACGCGCTGCCAGACACAGCGACTGTCCGTTTTTGCAAGGGTATGAATATTCATAAGGGCAGTGACGTCAAAAGAAACACCTATCTAACTGGGCGGAGAGAATATATACTAGTAGCTGGTAGACCTATATACGCAGTAAGTTTTTTATTTTTCATTTTTAATTTTATTTGGCTATGGTACTTGTCTTTTTTATTTTGATTAACGGATGTGCGGAGTTCTATAAAGTACCCGGATCAGGCAGAAATCCGACCGGTCGCTTGCAAGAACGTCCAGACCCTGGGATTCGCGTCGCGTCTCTAAAGGGCGCGCGCGTGTTCCAACAGGGAAGAACGCGAATCGCAGGGTCTCTGCCAGACTACCTGTGACCCTGTCATTGCTATAAAACTCTACCTGTGACCCTGTATTGCTATAAAACTCTACCTGTGACCCTGTTATTGCTATAAAAACTCTACCTGTGACCCTGTTATTGCTATAAAACTCTACCTGTGACCCTGTTATTGCTGATAAAACTACCTGTGACCCTGTCATTGCTATAAAACTCTACCTGTGACCCTGTTATTGCTATAAAACTCTACCTGTGACCCTGTTGTTTGCTGTAAAACTCTACCTGTGACCCTGTTATTGCTATAAAACTCTACCTGTGACCCTGTTATTGCTATAAAACTCTACCTGTGACCCTGTTATTGCTATAAAACTCTACCTGTGACCCTGTTATTGCTGTAAAACTACCTGTGACCCTGTCATTGCTATAAAACTCTACCTGTGACCCTGTCATTGCTATAAAACTCTACCTGTGACCCTGTCATTGCTATAAAACTCTACCTGTGACCCTGTCATTGCTATAAAACTCTACCTGTGACCCTGTCATTGCTAAAAAACTCTTCTACCTGTGACCCTGTCATTGCTATAAAACTCGTACCTGTGACCCTGTCATTGCTATAAAACTCTACCTGTGACCCTGTCATTGCTATAAAACTCTACCTGTGACCCTGTCATTGCTATAAAACTCTACCTGTGACCCTGTCATTGCTAAAAAACTCTACCTGTGACCCTGTCATTGCTATAAAACTCTACCTGTGACCCTGTCATTGCTATAAAACACTACATACGACCCTGTCATTGCTATTAAACTCTACCTGTGACCCTGTCATTGCTATAAAACTCTACCTGTGACCCTGTTATTGCTGTAAAACTACCTGTGACCCTGTCATTGCTATAAAACTCTACCTGTGACCCTGTTATTGCTATAAAACTCAACCTGTGACCCTGGTATTGCTATAAAACTCTACCTGTGACCCTGTCATTGCTATAAAACTCTACCTGTGACCCTGTCATTGCTGTAAAACTCTACCTGTGACCCTGTCATTGCTATAAAACTCTACCTGTGACCCTGTCATTGCTATAAAACTCAACCTGTGACCCTGGTATGGCTATAAAACTCTACCTGTGACCCTGTCATTGCTATAAAACTCTACCTGTGACCCTGTCATTGCTGTAAAACTCGACCTGTGACCCTGTCATTGCTATAAAACTCTACCTGTGACCCTGTCATTGCTATAAAACTCTACCTGTGACCCTGTCATTGCTAAAAAACTCTACCTGTAACCCTGTCATTGCTATAAAACTCGACCTGTGACCCTGTCGGTGCTATAAAACTCTACATACGACCCTGTCATGCTATAAAACTCTACCTGTGACCCTGTCATTGCTATAAAACTCTACCTGTGACCCTGTCATTGCTATAAAACTCTACCTGTGACCCTGTCATTGCTATAAAACTCTACCTGTGACCCTGTCATTGCTATAAAACTCTACCTGTGACCCTGTCATTGCTATAAACTCTACTAACGACCCTGTTATTGCTATAAAACTCTACATACACCCTGTCATTGCTATAAAACTCTCCTTGGATCCAGTGATTGGTATGAAAACTCTATATACACCCCTAAGATTGCCATAAAACTCTACGTACCGACCCTGTGATTGCTATAAACTCAACATGCAACCCTGTGATCTTTATTGAACGCTACATATGACCCTGTGATTGCTAAAAAACTCCTCATACAACCTTGTCTACATACCATCCTGTGATTGCTATAAAACATTACATACACCCTGTAAACTCAGTAAGGGACTCTGTGATTGCTATAAACTCAACATGCAACCCTGTGATCGCTATAAATACATTACATACAACCCTGTGATAGCTACTGTGATTGCTAAAAACTCTACTTAAGACCCTGTGATTGCTATAAAACACCATATATGACCTATTATTGCTAAAAAACTCTACATACAGTCCTGTGATTACGATAAAATTCTACCTATGTACAACTCTGTGATTACTATAAAACTCTACATACAACCCTGTGATTGGTCTATAGAACACCAAATACAATCCTGTGATTGCTATGAAACTCTACATATGACCCTGTGATTGCTATAAAACTCCATGTAAGGCCTTGTGATTCCTTTTTAATTGCTATAAAACTCTATGTACGACCCTGTTATTATTCTTAAACGCTATAATGGCCCTGTGATTGCTATAAAACTCTTTGTAAAAACATCAGCGCTATCAGGCTACGCTAAATTTTTTGTTCATCAAAATGAAAAAGCAATTCATGTGAAATAAAAAGAGTTGAGAAACTTCTCAAATGACTTTAAAATTCACCAACTTTGAACCATTATGACGTGTTTTCAGCGCAGAGAAATAATGTAACTTGTAACTTCAAATTCTTAAATTGCATTTCACAGACCTGGTTGTTATTATCAATAAAGCAAGGTCCTCTGACATTTCACCCGATTAAAGAGTTTGATATCGTTTGTGTTACAGGGTTTAGAAAATTTCATAACAATTACCTACCCTGGTACATGCAAATGTATCCTTTTTCTTTGTTACAGTAAGCATCATCCCAACGAAATCCTCGTCGTGCCCTGTAAAATACAAGACAAATACAAGCCTTGTGTGGACATTTTACTTTCAATTTAAGGACCAGAAAAACCTAATATTTACTGACATTTGAAATTCGTAATGGCCGCCACCCCTCTATAACTCTGTGAGGAAAAATTGATTTTCGGTTTTTATAAAAACCAAGACGGTGACAACTTACTTTCTCCAAGGGTTCAAAAATAGAGCTAGAGAAATTTAAAACTAACACGATTGGAACTAATTTGGGATATTTGGATCTCTATTTTTTCTAATTTCTCAAAAGTGTTAGGTGCTCTATAGCTGAATGTTGCAATATTTCAAATTACTTATAAAAACAAGTGTATAACAATAAAAGAAAGCAGATGAGCTTAGATTTGCAGATTAAACCGACATTACTTCACCATTCAATTATCCCAAATTAGTTACAATCGTGTTAACAAGAAAAGTAAGCTTATTGTTAAAAAGTTAGAGTCCCAACATAGGTTCCCGATAGAACCACATCCTAACTTACGTTCATGAATGAACACAAGCATGCAGATAGCATGCAAGCAGAATATTTTATTCTATGATAATATGATATGTATTATTTAAACGTTGATTTTATCCTTACCAGAGTTGAACACAATCCTGTCCATCTACATTCTTCTTGGTATTGTTGTTCGGTTCGTTTCGAACCCAATTTTCATAACTACAGTCTTCAAGTTCTTGTCCAGACGTCCATACAAATGTGTTTTCTGATGCTCTGTCAGTCAATCCAATCCAATAACCTGTTAGTCCGTCTTTTAAGTTATTGTCAGGGTTGTTGATAGTTTGGCGTATGAGAACATCTGTTTCCCTGTCATGGATTTCGGCCAGACGACCACCATTTGCTGTGCATGCATCATTTGCTGTAACCCAGTCAGCTAATTCTTTGAAAAACACGTACTCTGCACAATCACATAGTACACTGTCAGCTGGTAAAAATAGTAAATAATGTTTTGTTAGTAACTTAAAAAAATTCAGTACATCTTTTGTCATTTGTCACTCTTTCCTTTAAATAACGTCATATTAACTGCATCCGACAAGTTCACAAAATTAATTCACGTGGAAGAGATGTCACTAGTAACCACGCATACCCACTGATATATTATTTCTTGTCATGTATTTCTTTTCTCGGATTAGTTTAATTTACATGTAAAAGATCTCATCTTTTTAAATTGCAATCACTGAGTAAGAAGAATGTCGAAATGCACTTAATCAAAATCCAAATGTTGTTTTGATACATCAGAGCCGTATGCACTTGCCGTTGAAGTTGTTAAAAACACTTTGCAGTAAAGTGAAGTATAAAGTTGTCAACTTACATGAACTACGTTTATGCAGTAGTCCGCCATGAGACACCAAATCGCTGTCAAAGTACAGCTCAGATGACTGTGAAGATAATAATGACGTAACTCTGATGATGATGACCCTTCCTTCAGTAAAATGCATCGTCTTTCATATCCATAACGTAACGTAACGTATCGTATCGTCTTTCATATCCATAACGTATCATTTATCCTAGTTATGATATTTACCGTAAATTTATGTGACGTACAAATTTATTAAATAATACATGTATTAGCGTAGTATATAATACGTCACCATACAGTTTCATCCAGGAAAAGTGAGCGATATTTTGAATGGACACTAAACAGAACTGGGGGCATTCTAAACCACTATGACCAATACCTACCTGGACAAGATAAATGGGAATAAAAGCCAGACATATCAGTATATTGCTAGATATCCTCATCTTGATGAATGAACTAATATAGGAAGAGAAAGCGGAAATTAGAAAATAGTATTAATCAAAAGGTTTGGCGTAGTAACATACAGAGCTTAGCGTAGTAACACAGAACTCAGCGTAGTAACACAGAGCTCAGCGTAGTCACACACACAGAGCAGCGTATACTAGTAGTCACAGAGATCGAGATAATCAAACAGTGTCAAAAGAATTTACCCATCACCAGATGCAAGGTAAAAAGATAACACTAAAAGACGAAACGATTCATAGAATACTAGTCATTGGATAAAGCAATGACAGGAAAGCCCGAAATAATTACAATCATACCCATCCATAATCCAATAACACTAGGTCAAAATTCGTAATACATAGTCAATTGTTACATCTATAGACACAAAAACAGCACAGAACAGGCAGCAACGCACCGGTACACACAACAAAGTCAAATTTGTGAAAGAAAGATATATGGACCTCCAGCAAAAGGGCCAAGAACTGTTGATGTCAGGTGTTTCGAAAATAGTAAGCGCATCCTGGCCCACATGTGGCAAACGGTGATACGCCAACCCGCCATAAGTCAATCTGTAAGTCAAATAGGTAGTGGTCACCAACTAAGGCCCAATGTCACAAATGCCATCAGCGATCATTTGTCAAAGAGATTATCTACCAGCTCGTGATACCTGCCAAAAAGCGTTTGAATGTAGAGATAAGTCTTTCTCTGCTGTATTTTTGATTTAATTTTTTTTAAAGAAAGATGGCTATGTCTCTCTGCAAAGTCACCACATGAATTGTATGCTCTTGCATATCGAATAAGCTGGGAAATGTATACCCCATAAGCTGGTGAGAATGGAATATTACTGATGAGGTGTGGGAAATTACATTTTGGACAATGATTGATAAATTAGATGCTTGTCTCTTGATAAAATGAGACAAATAAGAAAGATGGAAGGGCGGGAAATGTACTGAGTACATCAACTGTTGGTAGTTTGGCGCAAAAAGCAGTGCAGGGCATTGTTATATATAACACGATTGGAACTAATTTGGGATAATTGGATGGTGAAATAATGTCTTTAAAATCTGCAAATGTAAGCTATTCTGCTTTTCTTTGTACCTTACACACTTGTTTTATGAGCAATTTGTAATATTGCAACATTGAGCAATAGGGCACCTAAACATTTTTGAGAAATTTGAAAAATATAAAGATCCAATTGGATCCAATTGTCCCTAATTAGTTCCAATCGTGTTATAGGAAGCAATGACGAATTATCATAAATATTGCAATATCGCTTAAATATGTGATTGTGCAAGATAATTACAGGGCAATGACGTCGTTTAAGAGGTTGCTTTCGTTGCTACGGTTATAAGTATCTAACCACTATCTATATCGATGTCAAATCAATTTACAAATGCAACCAACACGTAAAAGCACACGTAAAAAGTATTAGTAGGAGCCATTAGTAGGGAGCATTGCAAACAAGAATTATCTGCCTAAAATATATTGGAAAATAACTGTTAGCGAGAGACTGTGATTACTGACAGTTTAATAGACTGATAACACAACGAAGGTGCCCGCAGAATCGAAGGCGTACACCTAGCGTAATATCAATTTGAAATGCCCGGCCGTATTACGATGTGGGTAATACGTAGTAGTACAAAGAATAAAAACAAACGTCTGTTCCTTAAGGTAATATGCACCTCGAAAGTGAAAGACTTAAACTTTTGCTCTAACTTTCCTCAAGGAATCTGTCAATCATTCTCTTTCAAAATCAAGAATAAAAATAGGGGGTCACCATGCAAATTTTGGGACTAGAGAAACAAATTACCCAAGATTTACCGATATTAGAAATTCAAAATGGCTGCCATCCCTGTGTTAACTCTATGGAGAAAAACAAAAAGTTTCGAATTTCGTAAAACTAAGCCGGTGAAAAGTTTTCTTTCACCAAGAGCTTTAAAATGAACCCTCACATCTGGTATATCAGAAGAGAATTGTAAAACTTTGAGAGTCTGAATGTCTGTCCCCGAGGTGCGTTCTACCTTAAACTGACATATTTACGGGTGAACACGGCATCTTTTTGTACAATGATAAATCCATCCAACTTCCTTGCTTCATAGTACCTGCTCATGCCCTGTAAGTCCGTTCTTGCATACGCTTTCAGTAGATATTAAGATGTTCTAGAAAACAAGTTACACTGTTGGGAATGTTTATATACCCGTCATTTTCATGTTACCATACCAGGTTTTCCAAGGGCTACTGTTGTCCGACTTGCTTGAAGTGTACAAATTCCCGTGAGTGTCCATGGTTTGTATGGGTTTTTCACAGAATGACTTATTGTGTTGAGCGAAATTAACGTTTGCAGTAATGCATAATCGGTTCACTTCATGCCCTCTAGTTTGACTGTTAAAGTTATGGCATTTGTGTAACCAAATGTTAGGGCATTTCTGTCTTGTTTTAGAGAGATTGTAATTAACGTCTTCTGTATTTCAACAACTGAGCTTTGTAGACCGAAATTATAGATTTAATATTAAGTAATGTCAAACTTAAAAATATGCATTTACATCAGCCAGTATATAAAGCACGGAAAAATCATAATTATGTGAACCCGATTTTCTGCTGAACCAATTCTAGAAAAACTCGATCAATTGAAAATCATCACAATACAAAAAACTAGGAAACTCAGTTAAAACTCTGTACAGCGTCGTAGAGAAACATTTTGGTCACGATAAGATTGTCTTGCCTCGTTTATCTACTTTGTATTTCTCTACGTTGTACAAAGATGACTTACCTTGGATAAACGCAGTAGAGTATGGGTAGCACAGAGCTGAATCCAAATCAAATAGCCTACTGCTGTAGGAGAAGTAGTTCCGATGTTGTGCAGCGATTTACAAAGATGGAATACAACTTATTTCAAAGCAAAGACAGTGTGTGATGTTTGTAGAGTTTTTATCTTCTCACTCAAAGCACCATTAAATGCCACGGTATACAACGTTTTAATACCCCATTTGAATTTCAATAAAATTCCTGTGATTGTAACCGGATGTAGTCATCAGTAGCATTGTGTTCTGACAATTCATTCACTCCGGCGTGTTAATGCTGTTATTTCAGTTCATTTTCAATACCATACGGTACATTTTAATAAACCTCCACAACTAATTTGTGTGCGCATTGTATTTTATTTCCTCACCATCCATTCGATATTGTGACAGGTAGTTTTACAGGCAAATAAAAAAGCAGTCACGGTTAATTGGCTTGGACTGTAAACTGCTCACGATGACATCATAGCTTTTAGCAAGGAAACATGACTTCTAGCATAGGTAATATTGATATACGTGTTTAGCTCAGATTGTTGCATATATCGAACAATGTAACGTTTACATGACATTATTAGTGAAAACTTCGTACATTCCATTACTAAGAATAATTTTACTTCTTCAGATCCATACAATGGCCATCAATTTAACACAACCCTAAATCCTTTCGGCTGAACAATGTGATAGAATTCACCACTTCTTACACATCTTGTCTACAATGTCAACTGGATACTTGACACATCTGCGATGAGTGAAGTTTTGCATCTTCAAGTTTGCATACGTTTTATGTCCGTTTCAATCTGGCTCTCTCCGTCACAGCCATAGCCATCACTCTCTCCCCTATCAGCTGCATATCATCAAAGTGAAAAATAATCATTGAAATATCTTTAGAAACGTATGAACTGCTGTTTTTGTTATATTTTTGAAACGTACACTTGTTTTTTGGTTTGTGTGTGTGTGTGTGTGTGTGTGTGTGTGTGTGTGTGTGTGTGTGTGTGTGTGTGTTGGGGGGGGGGTTTCCGAGTAGATTTAGGGAAGTAGTTTTAGACAAGTCGGTTTTGGTCCGAGCTTTTGTCGGGCAGAGTTTGTTTTGGTGGAATTGTTTTAGCAAGGTGGACTCTAAGCCGAAGTGGGTAACCCCAGCACACACAACACTCCAAATTAAATGAAACGTCTACCAGAGAGAGAGAGAGAGAGAGAGAGAGAGAGAGAGAGAGAGAGAGAGAGAGAGAGAGAGAGAGAGAGAGATGTTTATTGAAACTAATGTTATCTCAGAGAGAATAATTCGTTTGTTGCCAAGGTACTGCATAGGATGTTTCAAATCTCTGAGTAACTGTTGTTATTCTTCAGCCAAATGAATATTGACTTTTAAAAATCCAAGCGTATACCAGATATTCAAGCCGTATGGTTCTTCTGGGGCGACATTTTCTTAAAACCAACTTTTCAAAATATTTTTTAAAGTCTGGCTTTGCCGAGGAGGCGTTGATTAGAAAAGTCACTTTGTACATATGAATAATTGCAGTATTGTTATCGTTATTTACGGTACGATATCCTTGTACAATGATTTGTATTACTTTCTCATATTTACAGACACCGTATGTTTCAACTTGGATGTCTTTTCATAAATTCATGCATGTTTCCGCCAAAGTGCATTTCAAACAAGCAAGCAATCTGCAACGGTGATATTGTTAGCGAGAATATGTTAGCTTGAAATTTAATATTATCACCGTACTGTTATCCCTTGGTCACATCAAATACCAATATAGCATCGTCAGATCTTCTTTGACTGTTACTGTGGCCTACACGTGCCCACACTTAGTAACATAACCTACATGCGTTGATTAATTATAGACAGTGTTTGTAACAGACACCTCTAGCTGTGAACGTTTCCAAAATCAAAGTTTCCTAAGACTTGAATGTATAAAAGTCACTAAGTAATGCCAATTTTTCAACTCTCACTGGGCAATAAGTCCGTTTCAAACGCCGAATTACGGATAAAATTTACCAAATTTGAAACTATGACGTCATATTGCTAATGGTGTACACCATTTTGTTTGCACTATCGATTGATATGGATGTTTTGCTGTCTTAAAGGCTGTCAATGAAAGTTTAGAGTTTCGTCAATGATTGCTTTGGTTTCATTGTCGACTGCCAGCAAAATTTTGATCATGATTGATGCCATGAAATAAGTACTATTTGTTGATATTTCTACTTCGTATAACGACTCGTTTGTGTCCCTCAAACGAAATGTAGAGATTTCGAAACAGGAAATACTGAAACGTACACGTCATAGATATGACGGTACAGGAATATGTCTTGGTAGAAACTCAAGATTAATATGTTAATCGTATGTTGTATTTTACACTAAGAAGCACTTAAAATTTATCTTAAATTTCGTACACAATAATTTCTCATTACACTTTAGATTTTGACTGTCCATCTAACGAAGTTTATGAGTATAGACTAAACAAGATGATACAATTATATCTTTAATCCCCAGAAGGCTTTGTGTGTTGTGTCGATACGACATCCAAGAGATTGAAGATTATATTAAAATTTGAAACAAGACACGCTTACTGCATAAATCAAATTCTTTTCATGTGATGGTAGCGTTGAAATCGCAACATATGGCAACCTGCAGAAAGTTTAATTGACCATTCACATTGTTGCAGAATTTGTGTGTGATACCATAGCAACATACAAAGATCGTTGGTGGAGAAGTGATCGTATCAACTTATGCAGTGTCATGACAATTCATCTATCTTAAATTTTGGGTCCTTGAACGGCCACTGACAGCTTTAAAATTATGCGAAGTAAAACGTGTCTCTCGTTACTAACTTTCAATTGCCTATTCGACGTGTCTTGTAAATAATTCTACGTGTGCAGCTGATAACGAAGAGAATGAAAATGATGACATACATACACCCATACATAAATTCACTCATACATACATACATACATACATACATACATACATACATACATACATACATACATACACACACACACACACACACACATACATACATACATACATACATACATACATACATACATACATACATACACACACACACACACACATACATACATACATACATACATACATACATACATACATACATACATACATACACACCACACATACACACATACATACATACATACATACATACATACATACATACATACATACATACATACATACATACATACATACATACATACATACATACATACACACACACATACATACATACATACATACATACATACATACATACATACATACATACATACATACATACATACATACATACATACATACACATACATACATACATACATACATACATACATACATACATACATACATACATACATACATACATACATACATACATACACACACACACACATATACATACACATACATACATACATGCATGCATTGTAAAATTCAGGTATTGAGAATAGAAAATAATAGTAAATAATAACTCAAGTTGCGTGCATTTCTGCAATCTTCAATTTATATGCTGATGTATCACATAATCACTGTTGTCCCTTGGTGATTTCGAATTTGCAACAAATAGAACAGCATTGTTTTGCGAATCGTTTTAGTCCAAATCAGAACATTTGTTTAAGCAATAACCTCCTTCGCAGGCGGGTATAATTGTACCAAAATCTAGTGTATACCCGACCGAGTCGGAGTAATTGCGATTATATTTTATAAACTTGTTGTGTCTCGTTCGTCTTATTGGGGCTATTCTCGTCACTTAAAGCCCCAAATGCAGAAACGGACGCTTGAGAGATCGAGCGTTGTGAATTCAGCGACTGAGAACGGGCATGTTTGTTTATGAGTTGGAATTGCGTTGACAAGACAATCCAACGACAACACACGCAGACGACAAAAAGCGACAGTGCAAGTATGGCAAAGTGCCAAAATTACAATGAAGCATTTCTATAACGAGGATGGAAAAGTCTACGCCGATGTTTATTAAATTATAATTATTCAATTAACCACTAAGTTATTTTATTTACTTATTGCCCCCCCCCCCCAAAATTCCATGGAAGCGAAATGCCTTCCCCTTTATTGGCTTACGCATTACCCCTTTATGCTGGTTTAGGGGCCAGTTTCAGCACGACAGTCAGTGCCAAAATAGTATTTTAGCATCAGTAAAATGAGCACTCGTCCAATCAGAATGGCACATAGTAGCATGATATGATATGATTAACAGTTTGAATCCATCAGCATGGATTATTTCCAGACTTTTTTTCTGATATACAAAATTATTGGGTATAATTTTTTGTGTTTGTAAGTTTTAGTTTTCTTGTTAAATTTGTTTTTGTTATCTAGTGTGATTGTGCATTTTTTTTCCTCCTGTGTGCAGGTGGTGACTCCTGGCCACTTTTTTCTGTGCATTGTATTGTTCTAGCTTGTTTGTCATGTTTCATGTTGTTCTGCTTTGTATCAGTTGGTATGTTCATTTGAGGGCCCTGGGGAAGATAAGCATCTTTACTGAAGCTTACCAGGCTACCCTCGTTAAACAAGGTTTAATAAAATAAAATAAAATAAAATAAAATTGCATCTCCTAAGTAAAGCTTTGAGTAACTTGTAAGCTTGATGCATGGATAGATGGATAGATAAACATTAAAACGCAGTTCATTTAAGTGAAGATAAATATAATGTGTCCGTGTGTGCGCTCGCGCGTGTGTGCACGCATACATACACATATACGTAAAAGCACATGAAATTATCTGTATGCTTATATGCAATTATGTATGTACGTACGTCTTCCAAAGTTGACAGAAAAAAATGAGCGAAAGTCCAGATTTATGGTGATTTTATTTAGACGCTTGCAGATGACATGTCGTCAATGCACCATCCATTGTTTTCTCATGAAATACACAGGGACCCAGATGTAAAGTGTACAATTGACAAAAAAGACCTAAACTTGACCGAGAAATACCATTGCAATTATATTAGATAGTGAAACAAATTAGGAAAACTGCATATGATGATATGGAAACGACGGCAGTTGTTTATCTCAAATTAAAAATTGATAATAGTTGGGATACAAGGCAGGTAAACCTCAACACTCTATGCTAGAACGCTAATTGTGTTTGCTATGTATATCGTCATATCACAGAAAATAAATGGTTTTAGAATGGCCATCTTTGCTTAAAGAAGGTGGAAAATTGCATCTGTTCCAACATCTCGACAATTACTGATACTTTTCATTCAAACAAATCAACTTAAAGACTTAAGTAATTGTATACGTCATTCAGGTCACGTTCATTTTAGTGTACATATTGGCCATTTGAAAAGTTGGCGGAGTATTTCATTAAAATTTGAAAATCTACATAAATGAATATTTAAACGGTAATGGAAAACCAAATATCATGTCAATGCTTTGATGATGAAATTCACACCTGAAGATGTTTCCGAAGTCGACTTTGCAGCTCCTTACACTGATCGTATGGACAAAGTATCGCCTATACAGTGATACAAAAACACACACGCTTTCCGTTATAAAACATATAACATTTATTGTTATTATTAAGAATTTTAGAATTACTGCTTCCTTTCAGAAATATCCTTCAAAATAAGCCGTAAAATACGAACAGAATCCCATCACTTGTAAGCCAGTAAAAGAACATCTTGCAAAATTCCCCAGTTTTAAAAAAAATCAAACATTTCTGTTAAAATTGAAATAAAAATGATGTTAGGAGCAATCTTAGTGGAAAACATGCATAAATATTTATTTATGGCGTGGAAGTTCGCACGACAATCTTGTTGGACAACTAGTGGTGCATTGTCAACTCGATAAAGCCAATGCACAACTAAGTATAAAAATAACTCGTGGAGTAGGTAATGTTTTTGTGTAGGTGTGAAAGGTATCAAATCGGTTTTTGTTTCTTTTGTTTCCAAACTTCTAAATTCACAATAAGTTTTCTAAAAGTAAGAAATCACGATGCGGTGTTTAAAGATATGTATAAAAGTGTTAGCGTATTTATTAGTATAGTCTTAGATTTTAATTAGTGTAGCATTGGACAACGAAACCAGCTTAAAGAAGTTCATTTCTCTTAAAAGATTAAAACCTAAGCTATGATAAAACACGTCGATAAGTCAATTACGATAGACAATGTCTCCCACATGCTAAATTCAATAAAGACGGCAACCCAAGAAATCTTCTCCTATAAATTTTGATTGAATTAATCCAAAGAATATTAAGTTTGTTTAAATTTCGATTCAAATATTAGATTGAACTTTATAGTTTTTGTATTCTCACGCAATTTCTCTTCTTTTTTATTTCGTATAACCAATTCAGTTAGGACAGTAACACACTATTGATTATGGTAATATCGTCAAAAAATTTTCATTAGCTTAATCTGGAGTTCTCCTTTTTGATTTATACGTAATCACAAAATTATAACAGCCAAGCCTTAAGTTATACATTTTAATTTCATCTTAATTTTAATCGGTCATCCTTTCCACCCTTCTTGCATCTAACTGATATACTCTGACGTATAGCTTGCAGAAAGGGTACAAATATAAACTTTTAAAGCTCATTTGTTCACTGAAAGTGGCATGATATTACTGTGAGAAAAACTACATCAAAGTACCTGTAATCATTCATTGATATATTGGATGGTGGTGGCAGTAGAAGTATGGGTGTAAAGTGTCACCTACTCAACGCATTCTGAACAGCCATCGGGACACACTGAAATAAATCGAATATGCAAATAATATTAAAGTATAGATATGGGCACATTACAATACTTCTCTTACATCTTATCCTTTATCATACTATATTTATTTGAACAGCCATTAGTAAAAAAACTTGGGTTTGTGTTGACAAACCGACTGCGTGAATACTTCTTATATTTAAGGTATCTTATTCTGACGTACACCTTGCTCCTCTTAAAGGTGGACGTCTACGTCAAATACAATGTCTTCAAAAAGCTTCCTGTTTATTCCTACGATCAAATTTATTTCAACCAAAATGATCAGTTATCGACAATATCTATTAATCTTTAACAACGCCCAGACAAACTATCATAGATGCTTTTTGCAAATATGTCTCTCACCTTTACTCGAGAGGATTTTTGATAAAAGGAAAGAGGACAGGGAATTACTTACTGTAATTCATGCAGATGTACTGTTTAGCTTTTGCACAGAAGTCGTCATCCCAATCATAATTATTTAACTTCCTACAAGTGAGAGTGAGAACATTTGTAAACATTTTGAAAATAATATTTTAATGTTGGAATTCCATATTTACCCTTAATACTTAAACACTTCATCTTGAATAAAAGCAACTTGGATTCTGTCACATGGCGTGGCGATATTATTATTATTAATATCAAATGTCATCATATTTGAAGATTTTACAATATATCTCTGCTTTAGCAGAGTAACAATAATTCTATGTCACTGTCCAACATTTTTTAGCTCTGCTGCCAGCGACGAGGAGCCACTTAGATAGGTTGGTTATCTGTCCCGCTGCCAACTTTGCACTTCTTCTCTGAAATCACTGCTCAGAAATCATTCACATTGAATGTAAAAAGTCACTTACGATGACCATAATGTGCTTCATCATGTGACGAGAAAATTTGCGTATGCAAATTTTTCAGGGCCAATAATATCATATTTGGCCAAACATAATTTTCTGGTATGGCTGGTCTGATAGTTTTCAAATTGACCAATTTTCTCATTTTTGTAATCGTCGCTTTGTCTGTGCCACTGTTCTTACAGCTTTGACATTCAATATGCACCTTCTTAACTTAAAGAATCCCAACTAAATTATCATACATTTTTCCTAAATTGTTTTCGAAAGTTTTTCCACCACTAGTAATCAAATTTGGTTTGTACTTTCCAAGGGATTACCATATTCAGTTGTATTCAAATGATGATGAAATTTGTAAAAGCAAATTGTTTGGAGAATTGATCCCATATTTATAATATTGTTTTATGCTACCATGCAGCTTTGAAAGTCGATAAGTATCTCCTTAAGGATGTCCTTATTGCGTTAGAAAAAAATTAGCACAAAATTTGCATATTAACATTTTAAGATTTTGTTTCTCATTTTCTGTTCAATGTTTTTTAAACAAACGCTTTTCTGAATCTGTTTGTCCAATACCAATCAATTTTGGCTTGTCACATTTCAGGGATGAGCTCATAAAACTTTCTTTCAGATAAAGAGGATTGCAAATATGCAAATGTTAAAAACTTATTTTCTCACTTATAGACACCACGTATTCATGTAGCACTGTTTTTAGAACTTTGAAATTCAGTATTTCGCTTTGTTACACCACAAAGGTTGTGATCATAACCACTGCCTTATCTTTAACATTAGCATCAGAAATTACAAAAATGTGAATTTCATCAAGCGAATGCTATTCTGTAGTACATGATGTCAAATAATGTATATCTGGAGGTAGTTCATCCTTCCAATGCAGTTTGATGACACACTATTTGACTAATCGTGACAAAGAAACGGCAATGTTCTCTTCCGATGTCAGTTTTCTTGGAATTTAATTTTGGATTGCTATGCAGTGATTCTATTATAGTCTAACAGTGGATCGGAGCTGCATCGGTCACTAGGTTGTCTCTTTTATTTACCTACAACGTCACTACTTTTAACCGATCCCTTTGTTTGGTCGTCTTTTGTCCATAGTCATATGCCCTACCCCTCGTGAAATATGTCTACTGCATAATAACGAAGAGTTATGCTGTTGTAAGTCCTACCAGAAAACCAGTAACGGAATCTGATCTTTTAGAAGTTGCATACCTGTAAGATTGTGTTTTGAACGTTACCCCCGTTGACAATCAGTGACGCCGTTCAACCGTTCAGAAATTGTCTGGATATGTAATATAATAACAAGGTATAGTTTCTCCTTACCACATCTGAATGCACTCTTGTGTCCCAAATCGCCGATTTGTTTTACGGTTTGGTTCCCCAGGAAACCAGGTTTCAAAATGACAGTTGCTAATGAGTTGATCGTCATTTGTCCATGTATAGTTGCCATTGTCATAATGTAGTCCTATCCAGTATCCTCTGTT
This sequence comes from Ptychodera flava, assembly GCF_041260155.1. NCBI lineage: Eukaryota > Metazoa > Hemichordata > Enteropneusta > Ptychoderidae > Ptychodera > Ptychodera flava. The sequence goes on from NC_091928.1 coordinate 1,892,921, forward strand.
TACCAAACGATTAAAACCATTGTTGGTGATATAGTCAAGCAGTGCTTGGTGAGTGCTTTCATCTGGTACAACTGCTAATATACCACCTTCTGAAACACAACTGTCTTGGGCGTCATCCCACGATTTAGCTTCGTGGTGGAATGTGTATTCGACACAGTCACACAATTCCGATTCTGAAATTTTAAGAATAGAAATTTAAACCGATATCTTTCATCAAATTTTTATAATAATGCTATTCAGTGAAGAAGATCCATCGTTAATCATGACTTGAACTTATTATTTCAGCATTTTACTCTTTTTTCTGTAAGCTGTTTGTGGAAAGTAAACTTTTATCAAATGCAACGGAACATCCTCTGCGCTGTCGATGCCATATGTGCTGTATGCTGTGTCCCGTTAAACAGACCGTGACATTTTTCTGGGATACGATACACGCAGAGACAATTAGCCGGCGCAAAAATATTTTCTTGATGAAATGTACATAATCAGCAATTTTTCAGCTTGAATTTTTGTAAAGTTATGTGAAATATGAAGAGCGCAAAAATAAGTTAACAGAGGACTGTAATAATCTACCAAAATTTTATGAAGACATGTTTATCGTTTTGAGGAATGGTCTTCACACAGATGCCCGCATCTTGATATCTGATAGATTTTAATTTCAACAAAAATGCCTCAAAATGTTCTCAACCTGTACCCGCTGCATTTGAAAGTTCACACTTAAAATTATAATTCGTTTAACTTTAGACATATCTAGTGTTTTCACCAAAACATTCATTTTTTACCGTATACACAATTATCGATATCGAAAAAGTATTAGACTATATCCTCAGTATTTTTGCCACGAATGTGTATCTATGTATGTGCATGCTTACTTGATTCGTGTACAAACATGCCTGTTACCATGGTTTCACCCATATAAATGAAGGATTTATATATCGAAGTAATCAGTTAGCCCATCTATGCTAGTCATCTACCCGTTCGGTCTTTTTTTCTGACAAGGTGTTCAATTTTTGGTATATGTTCGACAGTTACATAGAAAGCGTTTTGTACATAACCGTTCTGGAAGTCAAATAAACGAAATATACATCTATATACTGACAACCAACCAAGTATACAAAACGTTTTAATTAAGTCCCGAATTTAGAACGCAATGGGCAATTCTAAAGTAAAGGTTGATTGATGATATAGATTTAAGAATTTGGACAACAAAGTCTAGACAGCAACACCAGGTATTCACAGATAAGCAGCAAAACTGATGTTGAAGTGAGTGCGTTTTGAAAATTAATACCTGAATTTGCATATCACGTGTATTGCAACAGCTGTAACAAAATAAATCTCAGGATATACTCACGGTCTGTCACATTGAAATTGTTTCGAATACTTTTTCATTAGTATGTTTTGTCTGCAACCATTAAATAGACTAGCCTTACTCTGTTTTTTCATAGTCACAATTACACCAAAGTCAGAGTTAAAAGTTAAAAAAAAATAAAAATAAAAACAAAAAATCGTGATGTGTGTTTCACCCGGGTAGAGAATACAAATCTACAGTTCGAATTTGTACCTCTAAAAACGTCCGATTTGAAATTCCACTTCATAAAATTACATAAAACTCCAGAAAAGCGTTGAAATAGACTATATAGACTATATTTAATATCGGTTTCCAAGCATACCTTCTGTTACGTTTCATAGAATAATTGAACACATCATACCTTGCGTATTTCTTTGCACAAGGGAAGAAATATCGACATCATGACCTGTCAAACCTGCAACCTAAAGTTGAAAATATAAATGGATAATTGATATGTGAACAGTAAGTAGCATTTTGTCTTACGATGCCCGGATGAACTCATAACACTGACGGTTTTTGATATGATCACCGTAGACGCAATCATGAACTCTACCTTTCTAATCCCATTAATGTTACTTTAAACCAGATAAAACGTTGAAAACTGCGTTAAACAGTCATAACAAATATTCATTGACTTTCACTGTACTATAGTTTTTTATTTAGCTTGAATCTACAATTGTTCTTCTTCATATGAAAATGTTGGTTCTTAATTATGGCACACTAGGGCCCATTTTCCGCTGAGAGTCAAATTTTAGATTATGAATAAATTTGAAAATCAACGACGAATTGATTTCAGACAAGTGTTGTTGTCTAGGTAACTGGATTGTAACAACTCTCTGGGCTAAAAAAAGTAATGATATTGATTGGTGATGTACCTACCTGTTGATAATGAAGATGATAGCATAAAACCAAAAGAATTGATATGACCATGACTTTCATATCCACACAAACAACAGAGTTAGAATATTTAGCCAACTCTTTATGACTTTCCTAGTAATTTGACCTGTAAATATGCATAATGAGAAAGTGAACATTCTGGGAACAATTTTCGTGTTTCCACAATATTGTCTAATGAGAAACAAAGAAAGGCTTTAAAACACTGAGATTGCTATTGATGTGGTTGTAATATTCTGGTTTGAAAATATCTGTATCAGAACAGTTGATTGTTAAGCGATGTATCAGAGACTGATGGTTAAGGGAAGGATGTAGCAATATCAGAGTCATCGATGGTTTAACGACAGATCTACAAGTGATACTTTTAGTCTGAATATCATGAGATTCATTCAACTGGGACGAATTTATACAGATTGTGAAGCGTGTCTATCCATTCACGTGTATCTGGTTGTATCGCTGTATCGTTTTCCTTCGTCGTACGATCAGAGTGCGATATTTAATTCTGGAGTATTTAAGCCTATGCTGAAATTCAATTGGGATTAACCCCCTAATGTACACATGAAGATGGGTATGCGGTGAAAAGAATTGTACAAGCAGAAACGAGCAGACCGTCCTAAGTACGCATTCATTGCAAATTATATCTATATTTATTTCACTGCTATTTTAGAACAAGGATGGTTTGGTGTAGGAACGTAAATATTAAACTTTAAACTGTTCCCTTTCAAAACCAAGCGAATAAGTGAAAAATCATTGTACAAAATCAATATTTAAGAAATCAATTTCATAAGATGGCAAAAAGGAGACTCATTGGTACGTTAACTATTATTTGTTAATGATATTGATTATTGTTCGTTTTCAAAATGGCGCTATAAGTTGAAGGAAACAAAGATGAGAAGATTTGAATGATTTTTATCGTTCTAAACTTCATCTCTAAAGTCCATTCGACAGATTTGTATATTTTGTTTCATTTAAGAAATTAAATGAACCACAAGGTGTCTTTCACTGATCCATTATAAATTTGTTTTCATAAATTAGCGATTCTTGATAATGTCCGTTGTGTCAATATAGAAGTGTGATCTGATTCTTACTTACCGGTGTAATAAATGGACACACACTGATACTATCACAATCACAGGGGAAAATTTCACCAAAATTTTAAGACAGCTCTAAAAGCTCTATTTATAAGACTCTGGCAAAGTTTATCTATCATGACAGCTTTATGTTCGATAATTAATGAAAGTGATCTCTTTATCTTTCCGTGTACACATTTCCTCGTAATCTTGTATTTTACAAGGTTGTTCCGTGCGGAATAATATCCGACGCTTTGATTACACATTGTAAGGTACCGATGGGAAAACACTTTGATACATATGCCAACCTCAATATCTCTTTGCTTGCTACCATTGTACTCCAGTTAAATGGTTGCTAAGCGACATAAACAAAGCTTCAGCAAAAATGCCCTCGCTGTAAACCATTGGCGTGTTCAGTGATTCAGATCACGCTGGCTATTAATTGTAACGGAAATTTATATCTTGATGTTCATAAAAGCATACACGTATTCGATTAAATGGTAGATTAGAATATGACAGAGCCATATGGTGAGACAACACCATCATTGGAATCTGGTTCTGTTTACACCTATCACTACCAAACCCTGTACCTTGTATAATCCAATAATCTTTCAACTCTTTGATCAGAAATATTTAGTCTCTGTCAACTCAGACAAACATTTCGTAACATGCATTGGATTGGATTGTGAGATGTAGTGACCCTTACCCACACGTGTGCTACGTGTCACAATGTCCGGTGTTTTATTACTTCAAGATAAAGTAATCAGGACTTTAGACGGTCAGTCTTCTTTATTAAAATTTGAAATACTTGGAATTTTTACATTTCGGGAAATTTATTTGATATTTTTTTAACCACTGGTCAGACTACAAGAAACACTGTAAAGTACACTTTGCGTATGTTTATGTCTGGTAAGTGCAGCACTTCTATTGTTGACTTCAACAGTTCAGCATCAGGCAATTAAAAGCATTAGGCGGACAACAACGTGGCATTGCTTCTAAAGACTCCCTGAAGAGATGTGTAAAATCATGGAAGCACAGACCCACATTCATCCTATTTTGTATTCCGTTTGTCTTAATTAGTCATGACGATTTGTCAAATTATAATTGATGAAATCTTCTGTCTACCAGAAGTGCTGCATATATTTATGTTCGTTTTAGATACCGAATTTGACTTACCATTATATTTATTGTATAATATATCTTTCACTGATATTTCCGAAGAATCAGTTTTTATGACTGGGGCAAATAACCTGTGTAAACATAACTTTATTGAATTAAGAAAAGAACTGTGAGATTTCCCATGGGCAAAACGCCCACGAATCAAAACCAAACTCCAAGGGCAAAATGGCCACGAATCAAAACCGAACTCCATGGGCAAAACGGTGACGAATCAAAACCGAACTGTGAGATTTCCCATGGGCAAAACGCCCACGAATCAAAACCAAACTCCAAGGGCAAAATGGCCACAAAAAACTAAATTCCTTTTCTTACTCAAACTCAAATCACGAATGTACACATCATATCTTTTCATATCTAAACTTAACTATTTCTCGTGAAACCAATGCTCTGAAGAAAGAGTGAGTAGCTTGGTATTTACTCGCAAAATCGATGTGATTAAAATCAGATATAGAGAGATCTAATCCATCTTTGACCTTAGTCGGTAATCTGTTGAGAGAGGTGAAAAAATTTGACAGACGAAACGCAAACTAGCACAGGTAGAGAACTTAGCCACTACAACTGATGTAGAACTGATTGTTGTAGAATAACATTGACTGACAACAAAAGGTATGGAAAATTGACCTTGAATGTTGTTATTTATTAAGTTGTGTGAAATACTCACCGTGTGAAATAGAAGGTGACAGAAGACGCGTCACTTGTGAACGACAAGAAAAAGGACCAAACTCAAGTAAAACCAGTGAAGATATTACTTGATTCAAAATTTTTGACAAAACTTCTACGATAGGATTTAACAATAAGTGACCTACCACCGTAACTTGGTATCGTCATAAGATAAACACACGATGCATATGTGCATTGTTTTCACAATTGGGCTAGTGTCATTTGATGTCATCGATTTTTTGAACACTTTTAGAAACAAATTCAATAACCTACACAATTAACATGTAAATGGTTACCTAGACTACAGATTTTCAAAAAAGTAATCGTTTTATTTATTTTATTTGTTTATTTGTTTAATTATTCATTCATTCATTTATTTATTACAATTTACTAATTTGGAGACCAACGGGAACAAGTACCATTTACAGGCTCCAAAAATACAAATAAAAAAAATAAATGCATAAAGTTCAATAAAACAATAAGCACCACAAAGATGACTAACAAAATGAAACCATTCAACATGTCAATTAAGTATGGCATTCTGACCAGGGGTCTGAAACTTCGACATGATGAAGTGATATAAAGGCAGGGTTGAAAATGCACAATTCATTTAAAGTGGCAATATACGTCTTTGTAGATTCGAGTGCTTAAAAACATTGAGCTTAGTAACTGCGAGTCTGAGCAGTCTGAAAACAGTGAGAGTTCTTTTAGCTTCGTGAGGAAAGTTAAAATTAAGACGAAATGATTTGGAGACAATCATACATATTATTAACACATTTGTATGAAAATATAGCATCTAAAATCGTCTCTGATGATATTAAAGAGGCGAAAGATTAAAACGCTGGCGCAATTCTTCAGAGTTATCTCGGCTGTAAGGATGCTTTGTTTTGAAACAAAGGAACTTTATGAATTTCATTTGCACTGGCTCTATTTTGTCCTGTTGTTGTTTTTGCCAAGGAGACGTCACACGACATATGCATATTCTAAAATACTTCTCACATAAGCTATGTACACGGAATTCAGGGAGTTGATGTTGGAAATGTATTACAACTGCTCTTAATAAAACTAAGCATGCAAAAAGCTTTACTGATAATAGTGCAGACATGCGCAGAAACTTCAAATCGCAAGAAAAGATTACCCCAGATCATTAATTTTATCAACTCTTTCTAGATGAGTATTATTTTATGAGTAGTGACATGTAATATGATCTCTGTTTCTAGTGAACGAGATGACTGAACATTTAGTGCTATTTAAAGTTATTTTCCATGTAAAACATCACTCATTTAGTCGTGTAATATCGTCTTGTAACAGCGTGCAGTCATTCCTTGAATTAATTATCTTGTAAATGTTGGCATCATCATAGAACATAAAGAATATCTACATTGATCCCATATCATTGATATAAATTACAAAGAGCAAGGGACCCAGTAGTGACCCAAAAGGAACAGCAGAAGTTACCGGGTTCCATGACGACCAACATCCATCCACAAGAACCCGTTGAAATCTATTGGTCAAGTACGAGTTAAAACAGTTTTAAACTTTGCCACTCACAACATGTTTCAATTTGCAAATCAGAAGGTTGGGGCTGACTTTATCAAAAGCTTTGCTAAAATCCGTATAAATACATGTAGCATCAACCTGGCCCCTGCTATTTAATACTACTACCACTATAGGTAAAACAAATTGCGAGACTGGAGAAAGTGACGCTTTCTCGCGATTGCGGTGAGAATCTCTTGTTATTCTCACTGCTGTCGGTGAGAATTTTTGAATTCTCACTGGTGAACAGTGAAAAATGCACGTGCACTGCTTGGTGAGAATCAAGAATCAAGGATGGTAACAGATTGTCACCAGTGAGACTGGAAATTCTCACCAAGCCTAGTCAGGTAATTTTCTCCGTGAGAATGTATCATGCGATCCTCATTCACGGTGAGAATCAAGCAGACTCACCGTTCGTTGGTGAGAATCGGCTAGACTCATTCACTGGTGAGAATTACCCAAATTGATTCTCATCAGCGAACAACACGTCTGGCTTGATTCTCACCAATGAACGGCGAGTCTGGTTGATTCTCACCAATGAACGGCGAGTCTGGTTGATTCTCACCAATGAACGGCGAGTCTGGTTATTCTCACCAATGAACGGCGAGTCTGGTTGATTCTCACAGGTGAATAATGGGTATGATATATTTCTCACTGTGAAAATAACCATTCTCACTGTGCTAGGTGAGAATTTCCAGTCTCACCGGTGAGAATCTGTTATCATACTCGATTCTCACCAAGGAGTACATATCTCACTGCTCACTAGTGAGAATTAAAAAAATCTCAACGAGGGCGGTGAGAATAACAAGAGATTCTCACCGATTCGAGTAAGTGTCACTTTCTCGCTCCAGTCTCGCAATCGTTTTCCTGTAGTGTGCAATAAAATCGGAATAGTGAACAAGGTTGGTTTCTGTTGTAGATCTATTTTTTCATGAACCCATGCTTGGAGTCATACAGGCATTGTTTTAGATAAAACCTTTTCGAACAATTTGCTATTTAGTCAGAGAAGAAAAAGAGGTCTTTAATTTGTAACTTTTGACTTGTCACCAGATTTTTGAATTAGAATTATAGATGCTTATTTGAAGCGAGATTGGAATTTACCTTCAGAGAGTGAACCATTAAAAAGAAATGTGCGAAAAAATAGATAACTTCTCACACTGTTCCAAAATAATACCAGGTATGTTATCAGGCCCTTGTATATGTTAACTTGAACCAGCTGTGTATGTACACTACTTCCAATGTTACAGAAACGTAAAAAAAGTGAATCAGTTATGACATCACATGATCACTAAAACCGGATATTCAACAGAGTCGTAATCTACTGTGAAAATTCAGGTCCATAATATATTCACGTCCATAATTCACGTTCATAAATTTATGGACGTGAACAGCCATATTCGGGTCATTTGCATACGTCCTTCTCTATCATCCGACGTTTTTATTCCAGCGATAAAGAAACTTCGGAAAGTGTGAGAGTAACAAGTCTCCAAGTTTTACAGCCATTCCAGGATATTACTTATTTGCTTGAATTATGGCATAAAACCCCTTGTATTTATAGATAAAAGTTCGACCAACTATCTGAATGAGTATAGCTGTTGATATGACAAGACGATCAAAAGAACACATTGGCAACCATATAGTACCTATTTTCGCAATTTTTCAACATCATTCGCAAATTAATATCATGATTATTTCACGTATATCAATGGTGCAAAGGAATGTCCCGGGTTTTAATGGATGTTCCTAGATCCTTACACTCATTTATGACCATAGTGTTGTGTCGCAGTTACCATTGCTATTATGTCAGTCTGACATAGTGAGATAAGAGCGGAGCATTTTTCAAATTTCGGATCCAACGGAGGAAATAAAACGATGCTGGTTTTTAAGCCTTCACATAAAACGCTAAGATCGAACTAATTCATAACCCTAGTGGTTGTAATTATCCATAGCGTGCAGGGCCAACACAGGGGAATGGTAAATGGGGAAAAAATAAGGATCTGTCAGTATTGAGAAGTAAGGAAGTACATTAAAGACAATCCTGTGGGCAAAGAATTCATATACTGGCTATACTGTATGACGAGACTCACAGATATCATGTATAGTATCTGTAGTGATGACCAATGCATTAATGGAAGTATGTTTGTTTCTAAGCAACGCAGCAATATTTCCTTTGGCTCCCTTGAACCAAACCTTTGTTGCATCTATGTAGCTACTGCAAAAACCGTGTCGTCGACGAGAAAAGAAAAGGAATAACAAAAGGGAAATATTCACAATCACGATGGTAGCCGGGATTCAAATGATCAAGAATGGGGCTGAAATGTTGATTTTACGGTGAGATTTTCTGATGACCATGTTGTTGATCTGGTTCGTATTGTGAATAGTTTACATGGCATGAGTGAAGAGAAATTAACGATTGTCCTCTAAAGTACAACGCGTTGTAAATTTATAAAATTGCATTCGCACCAATCATTGATTTAGTCTGTAGAAAGCTAAAGTGGCAGCACTAAGCTGATGTTGTATTAAACAACGAAGGCATATACTATGACGATATCAGACCTTAGAGAATGGCGATAATACGACCAGACATGCTTGACATTATTAGGACATCGAATAAATTCATGTGAATATAATTAATAGGAATAACCTGATTCTAATCAAGTTGGCTGATTCACTCAGAATTCCTTCGCATTTCTGCCTCTACTGTTCTATACGGAATCAGCTACCGACTCACATTCATACCGAATCCAAGATTAGAAATTTCAAAGTTCCGTTTGATAAATGCTCACTCTTTAAGGGAGCTCCCTCACTTGACACAGCGCCATTTAACATCACCGATAGTTACAAGGCGTTCTGTAAAGTTTTGCATCGTATCGTATTAGTGGATACCTGAAATATTTCCAAGATTGTCTACTAATGAAAAAGTATGATCGCGAATGTTCATTTCTGACCAGAATCGATACCAGCCATTTTGGAAACTGCCGATTGTCATTAAAATCGTCCATGATTGTAAATGTAATTTTGGTTGATTTAATGGAGGCAAAATAAGAAAATAAAGGCTATGTTTCAAATAAAACCATTGTAACGTTGCAAGATTTGCCTCCCTCTTTACGACTAAAAAATCCAAAAACTAACATGAGACAGTAGTGATATTGACAGCAAAACACTACAATGGAGAACGTTAGAGACTGTGACAAGATATTTGGACACAGTTTTTGATGTTACATAACATTGACATTACACGCCATTACACTATGTTTACACTCAAGTATTGCTGCAGTATTGACACAGACATAGTGAATTAATTGGCAAAACAATTAATATAGTGTGAGTTATTACATTTATGACAACCTTCAGGCGTAGTTGAAGGTCCTCTCTGATTGAAATGTATGTAAGTAGCTGCTGCCATTGTGACAGCACAAGGCGGAGTCGGATAAACATAGTAAGACCATAAACCTACTGCTGTGATTGGTTAGTGAAAACAACAGACTCGCCATTACCCATTAATTAGACTGCCATCCAACCACGTGTCGTCACTATGGAGATGTGGCCGGTGGAACACACATGAAGAGCTTTCATTCCTCAGTGAAACATCGCCATTCAGACGCCAAACGATTTCATACCTGTCTTTGCCGAACGACTAATTGTTAAATACCCTATAAACCTCCACAAATTCCTGTATCACAAACTAAGAGAAATAAATTTTCAAGACGTTTATGTCTCCCTCCGTCTTTAATCCTAAGGAACGATTCCCCCTCCAGCACTGAAAACAGTGACATGTTAGCCATAATATAACATTGTCTGCAAGACCAATCTCTCAACTTGCACAACAGGTGTGAGAGTAAATATTATAGCCAGTGACATCATGGCTTGCTTTAATGCGACACGGATGTGTCAGCTTAATGAAGAGTCAAGGAAAGCTGATGCTATGGCAAAAAATCTCTTTGGTTGAAATCACAAAACATTGCACTCCGTTAATGATAAAAAGTGTTTGTCAGGGCCAAACCATCATGTGAGTGGATGTACTGGCGAAGCTAATGTTGCCGATATGTGACGTAACTTTTACCGAGAAGTTTACAATTATGTGAATATGACTGATGACAATAAATTTGTGTTAGATGCTGTTGATAAACGAACCTTTGATAATGACGTCATTGTGTCTCCCACTGACGTTAGTGATGCCATTTGGGAAACTACAGGCTGGTAAAACTGCTAGCTCTGACTCTCTTTCGGCATTTTTTGTATGCGGTAGTAAAGCTTCCACTTTACTCAGTGTTTTACGACGCGGCGAAGTTTGTGCACGTTGTTTGCCTACTACAGGGACCATTGTTTGCCCTTGTCGACTTCCGATACTGTTTTAGTTCTCATCGTAGAGGACAAAACAACAGATTAATGACAAAAGCAATTATCGTCCGATTGCATTGTGACAGTTGCTTCCTAAGCTCATTGCACAATTAATTTGACTTCGAAATATTGAATGTTTTCTTGAAGCAGATGTCGTATCACCAGGGAATAGTTTCGTTACTGACTGTTAGGTTTAAACAAACAGGGGTGTTTTATCACAAGAACACTTAAAATGTCAGTCAATGAGAACCAATTATTCAGAGCAATGCACAGCCTTGCGTCTTCACCAAATGGTAGGGTGAATCACAACCCAGTCATGGCTAACGTAACGGCGAGGCAATGCAAAACAATGCTTGACAACTATGTTAAGGAACTACACTCACTCCATGAGCTTCAAAATAAGCCCCACAAGTAGTAACTAGACTTGGTTCAAGTCTGTGATTTGTGAATGTTTGAGTGGAGTGAACGTAATGATTTGTATTTTGTTTTTATGTGAAACGCGCGCGTGAGTTGAGTGGACACGATGAGTGGTGTGAACGTTATACAGGGCAGTTTCACCCGGAATCACACGGCAGAAACTAACTCACTTCTGCGCAGACTCAAAGGTAACGCATTCAATTGCTCGGGAAATCTGGCCTGGGCTGCCGAATTCCGAATGGGTTTGTACGAAATAGGAGAGACACAAGAGAAAGTATAATAAATGAGTTTATTTTTTAAAAATCACCGACTTGAACCAAGTCTAGTAGTAGACTAAAACTTATCGTAATAGTTTGAGAGACCTACCATCTGTCTCAAGGCGCACCCTTCCTTGATGTAAAAGCCAATAAACACCGAAAAGCTTTGCTTACCGGTATTGTAAAACACTATTTCATCACCCAACATCCTGGGATTTACTTCGTCAACATGCCAGATATCCTTGTTAGTACGGAATATGTGGACACGCTACATTTGAAATAAGGCGTGCACACAATTTCACTGGAAATTTCTCGCCATTGTTTGACAACACCTACAACACTATCAGTGTCTTCCTTTGAACTCCCAGAATACCATCAAACTTGTGCTCTCCATGTTTCTGGTTTTAAGTCAGTATGTTACCTTGTCTAACTGTTGTTAAGTTAGTAGGAATTTTGGAATGTCTGAGGGTCTATAGGTAGAGAAACTCGTCTGAAAAGCTGCTGAGACAGTGAAAAGCTTGTCCAGAGATACACACTTCTCCATGCTGAAATTGTCTCTGTGCTTGTTGGAAAAAAGATGTAAATTATACGTTAGCTAGGTAAAGAATTGCATTTGTAAAGAGTGTGCAAAATGCCAAATCCATTATTGTCGATAGGCCAGCAATGTACTTTTGCTCATTTGGTTTTGGCTGACTTATCCCGGTCAAAGTTTGACTTTAACCTGTTCACCCCTAATTTCCTGTAGACAGGTCCAAGATCACCATTGATAACAATGGGTTAGGGTAAAACCATGGTGGTGAAAGGGTTAAAGTAAGGAGAAAAATAAAGAATTCCACTGTACGGGTGTATTTGCCACTTGTAAATGTGTGATAGTGAGTGTACGAGTGTAAGTGCTTCATGTACTCTACGGCGTATGGAGTGGTCGTATTCAAAAAAATTATAACAATTTCTATAGTTCGGTAAATTGAACCACTCTCTCTTAAGAGTGACTTGTTTTGACTGTGGCGTCTCCGCTAGGTGACTAGGTACCGTACGTTGTGAGTTGGAATCCGATCGAAAACCTACCGTAATTAGTAAAGATAGTATGCCCCTCGAAAGTGAAAGATTTAAACTTTTGCTCAAACTTTCCTAATGAAACTCTCAACCATTCACTTACCAAAGTATTCAAAATTTTGCGATATTTGAAGTTCAAGTTGAATTTTGGATTTTCGTAAAATTAAGACGGTGAAGTTTTTCTTTCTCCAAGAGCTCTAAAATGCGCCCCCAACAAATGGTAGATCAGAAAAGAATTGTACGAATTTGAGAGTCTGTATATGTGTCCCCGAGGCGCGTTCTACCTCAATACATCGTTATTATGTTGTTATGCCAATTTTCGTCTTTAATCGAACTTCCACGATAAGTGACTCTGGAAACGTGAAATGAGCAAAATCTAAAGTAGATGTAAGATTATGGGAGTTCTTCTCAGACGGCAAAATAATCTTTTTTTGAAATCAAAGGGCAGCATGTTGTGCTTTTTCGTGGTTAACATGAACCACAGAAACTGTGCTCCCCAAATATATCTATCCCATAACACCTTGCTCCATTCTAACCACTGTCCGCAACATAACGAATTCATGCCGTTTTGAATTGGATACTGTAGGTTATTTTATCGTGTAATGAACTTGGATAGGTTACTTTATCATGTAATGAATTGGATAGGTTACTTTATCGTGTAATGAATTGGATAGGTTACTTTATCATGTAATGAATTGGATAGGTTACTTTATCATGTAATGAATTGGATAGGTTACTTTATCATGTAATGAATTGGATAGGTTACTTTATCATGTAATGAATTGGATAGGTTACTTTATCGTGTAATGAATTGGATAGGTTACTTTATCATGTAATGAATTGGATAGGTTACTTTATCGTGTAATGAATTGGATAGGTTACTTTATCGTGTAATGAATTGGATAGGTTACTTTATCGTGTAATGAATTGGATAGGTTACTTTATCATGTAATGAATTGGATAGGTTACTTTATCGTGTAATGAATTGGATAGGTTACTTTATCATGTAATGAATTGGATAGGTTACTTTATCATGTAATGAATTGGATAGGTTACTTTATCATGTAATGAATTGGATAGGTTACTTTATCATGTAATGAATTGGATAGGTTACTTTATCGTGTAATGAATTGGATAGGTTACTTTATCATGTAATGAATTGGATAGGTTACTTTATCATGTAATGAATTGGATAGTTACTTTATCGTGTAATGAATTGGATAGGTTACTTTATCATGTAATGAATTGGATAGGTTACTTTATCGTGTAATGAATTGGATAGGTTACTTATCATGTAATGAATTGGATAGGTTACTTTATCATGTAATGAATTGGATAGGTTACTCTATCATGTAATGAATTGGATAGGTTACTTTATCGTGTAATGAATTGATAGGTTACTTTATCGTGTAATGAATTGGATAGGTTACTTTATCATGTAATGAATTGGATAGGTTACTCTATCATGTAATGAATTGGATAGGTTACTTTATCGTGTAATGAATTGGATAGGTTACTTTATCGTGTAATGAATTGGATAGGTTACTTTATCGTGTAATGAATTGGATAGGTTACTTTATCGTGTAATGAATTGGATAGGTTACTTTATCATGTAAAACCCCGTGATTCATTTAATTTTCTCTGAACCATTTATGATGAAAATACTGACAATGTGCTGATAGCAGTTTCCATTATTTACTTTGAGGAAAAAAGACTCAAATAATGATTCGTTCTCGTTGGTATCAACCAAAACAATTAATGCTTTCAGCTACACCTAAACTTGCTTTTCTTCCTTTGTATTCAATTTAAAGAGGTGACAGTGTATTCGTTGAACACGTACAAAATGAATTCAACAACAGGAAATGAAAACGTTTTAGAACATCGACCCAGTGGAGCATCATCAAACAGTGCCAACTGACTGATACCCTCCGTATTGTCATCCTATCTTCGATTTGACAATTGGTACTAGTCATTTGGAAAAAGCTTTGTAGAATAGACCAGACACACAGACCACGAAAACAGAACACGGCCTTTGATTTACTGTCATTTAGCAATATTCACACTACAAACTTCCATGAAAGTTAAATTTGGAAGGCTTCAGCTTTATATAGTATGCACATGTCGCTAGATGAATTGGCCAATCAGAAATGCACATTATTCACAATATGAATTGGCCAATCAGAAATGCACATATATCAGATGTCAAAGTAAGGAAAGTGAACAATTTGACATCAGTATATTTGACATAATCACTGGTACAAAAGTAGAGCACCGACAAACACAACAAATCTCTAAGAAGTCACTGATGCAGTATACGTAATGTCCAATAGGCTTGCTCCAAAGAACTCAAAAGCTAGCTTTAGGGGAATTTATTTTATCTACATACAGCATGTAACTAACCTCTTGTCACTACAAATAGTGCCTTGAACGGAATATAAGTGGTCATGTCAATTGATATTGCGATACTTCGGCTGAGTTTCCTACCATGATGGCAGTGCACTGGTATATTTCAGGAGGCACTAGAAGATATAGAAGGGGGGGGGGGGGCGTTTGTGCCTGAACTTAGTTTGGAGGAAGATTGCGATAGCTGCCATTGAAAAGGCTTCCTTTTCTGAAAAAGGAGGGACGCAAGCATGGATTTGTATCTTTAATGTGAAACGAATGCAAGCTTTAATAAAAACAAGACGGTTGAGAACCGCAACATTTTTATACCAACACTTTGATATTGAATTTGAATCTCACGAGACTAAAGCTACCTATCTTTGACAAGATTTACAACTCCGATTCCCTGCCCTGGGAGACAACGTATCTGCTGTGCAGATAATTGCATGCAACATTACAATTTATGATACTATGACAACACGGATGCAGACAATAACAATTAATTCTCTAGCGGATAAAGTACAAGAACAACCTGTACTGTATATATCTTACTGGTATTTATCATTTTATCATTAGGTTGCTTGAGGTAATTTCAACACAAATGACGTTATTCATAATTTGATTGTATTTCTAATAGGTCTGCAGTATCTAAGGAAAAGTTTACAACCTTATGCTGAACAGTGCTTAGGTTATGTGTAGTGAATAAAAAAAAATAGACCAATGTAATGAAGTGTACTTCCGTTTTTTATTTACAGCAATGGCAGTGTCTTGCAAATTAGTATTCGATACCCCACAACAAAATGTTGATTCAAGTAAGACTGTCACCATATTGACACGAATACCTACCGTCATTGTTTGAAAGATATGTCTAATACGTGATTCAAGTAAGTTCTCTTTCTTCTACGAATAATTTGTGTTTTGTAAAAAGAAGTTTATTCGTAAAGGGATTTCCAACGTGGAACAAATCTAAGTACATTTTCAAATCGTTTTTGTTTTCAACAGAACACCATAGGACACCATGAAGAGTTGTGTATCGTTGTCAAAATACTTGATGTACCTTTTTTCGCGTTACGATCTATAGATGAGACTCTACCTCAAGGAAGGATCCATTGTATCAACATGAACCCATGTCCCAGAAGGCCTGCTGTTTTGAAATTAAATTGAGATTTGGCAAAATCACTGTCCTTTGAATAATCGTCACATATACAATATTTTTGAGCAACAAAAAAAACAAGATAAATGATGTGCACTGTTCCTCTAAAGATAAATAATTCGAACCGTTCCACTAACACGCTAACTATTTGTTTTTCACTGAACACAGGCAGAACAGTTCTGATCAGCCGGACACACTGCAAACATGAAAGAGACAAAGTAAGTTAATACTGCACTCTAGGCTGTTACAGAATGACGTCACTAACAATAATACGTTGGTTCGTCGATGGAAAATATCACACACTGTTAAATTTTTAGTAATTGTGTTAACATGCGAGCTTATCTATTCATATTTGTCTATTTTTGGCGACTAGAAAAAACCAGCGTGCTTGGGGAAATTGCGCAAGACTCTATATAGTTATGGCAATAACGATGAGATTTTGATTGGAATGACTATGAGTTGTGATAAATTATTTTAGCTGGCAAGACGTAAAAGTACAGCTGGCCAAGTTTAAAATGGTAATCGATACAAACCGTTACTTGAAACCGAATAGAAGTGATGTCGATTTTAAGCCATGGCTTGTAGATTCTCGGTTCGATTTATCATGAATTATTGTCCATTTTGGCTACATGATGGAAAGCTCTTAGAATCATTCGGAGTTCGTCATCTGCGTTAGTTTGTATCTCTTTGCACCTACTGTGATTCCAATATCTTCAAAACTACATTTATATTGATGAATCTGTGTCGTTGTTGACTGACAGAGTTTTGATCAAATTAAACTACTAGTCTAAAGAATGTGAAAATGAACGAAAATTGTGGAAGAGAACTATCGCGGGGGCTAAGCTTACTTGTTAGATTCCTTGATATCAGCGAAGTATTTACTACGATTGGTCCATTAAATTACTTTTTTATCATTTTAATTTTATTGCAGTTTTAGTGGTTTTTAATTTAACAGCGCCAACAAAATCTTACTAGAAATATCTAATCTGATCGCTCTGAAATCCAGCATTTATGTTCACACTAATTTTCCCCGCCTTGTCTGTAAACTATGACAAAAACAAGCCGATGTTGTATACTTTTTGGCATTGAAATGGGTGTTTAGTTTCCGAAAGATGGCCCCATTACGTCCTGTCAATTCCACGTTACCCGTAGTTTCCTATTTCTTCATTAATTTTGTGGGTGTTCATGCACAGTTCTGCTACAATTGGCCAGAACTGGTATTAATATATTTCGAAATGCGCTCATTCATAAATTCTAAACAAATGCAGGAAATACACGTTCGACGCCATTTATAGCAAAATGGACAGGACATTATCAAAAATGTCCGTTAAAATTCAACAAAATTCGAGAAAAGGTTATGCTTAATTCGAGAAAAGGTTTGCTTCGTCACATCATCATAGTGATATTTGTATGTCGTACAGTAATAGTCATCAATAACTGTGTTTCTCTGGAAAAAAAACCCCAGCTTCACAATATATGTAGCAGATAGAGGTGTATTACGTTAGTAACTCAATGACCTACCATAATTCATACAAATGTAAGACTTCGTTTTGTAGGGGAAGTCGTCATCCCAATT
The DNA here is from genome assembly GCF_041260155.1 of Ptychodera flava. Lineage (NCBI taxonomy): Eukaryota > Metazoa > Hemichordata > Enteropneusta > Ptychoderidae > Ptychodera > Ptychodera flava. The sequence goes on from NC_091928.1 coordinate 1,910,784, forward strand.
GAAGGAGCGCATCCTCCTGAATGGACGAATCAAAAATTTAAAAATTAACAGCTTCATAGAATTGAACTTGAGGAGGCAATATTGAATATTGAAGGTGACGCCGAACAATCGAACAATTGAGAAATAATTCATTTCAATTATGTCTGCATATATCTCTGTGCCCAAGTTCAGAGGTTGCCATAAAGCCATTATGGTGATAACCGGGAGGGCACATTGTAAACATTGTGTGTGTGTGTGTGTGTGTGTGTATATATATATATATATATATATATATATATATATATATATATATATATATATATATATATATATATATATATCAGCATATATATGTCTCCATACAAAATGAAAGTGCTCGATGTCAAAGTAGAATGTATTAACGTGTATTACTTCAAGTACAAAGTAATAATACCTACAATATATAAATGCCTTGTACTTGAAGTAATTTACGTTTATACCTATCCAAACACAGAAAGACTATTCGCATCATATGTAGTGTTTCTGTCTGTGTTAATAGGTTGGCAGATGAGTTCACGTCGATAGATTGGAAATTAGTTGAGATAGGTAAACTACTCACCACATTTGGACACGGTTCTGCGTCACTCCGTTCTTGACTTTTTTATTAGGTTCATTTGGAGCCCAAGGTTCAAAGTCACAACCTCTAATGAGGACGTCACCATTGACCCATTGATATGTATCGCTAGACTCCAGATACTCCAGTCCTATCCAGTATCCTCGCCCTTGTACCAAACTTGTAAATCCATTGTCACTTATGTACTGTTTAATACTATCGTGAGTTTGCTGGTCATTAACTATTGCCAATGTGCCACCATTGTCTTCACAATCTTGTTGAGCGTCATCCCATGTTTTTCGATCATGATAAAAGCTGTATTCTACGCAGTCACACAAGACAGGATCTGCGTTACGGTTAAAGAGAAAATGCTCATTACAGAGTTGAATTTCGTTGAAATCATTACAGCGTGACCAGACAGGCGCTTTGAAAGCGCTAACACTTAAACCTATTGAACTCTATTCGGGATGGGGTTAACCCTTTGAGTACTGTAATTTTTTTTCCCGCCAAAATTTTAGTGCAACCTTTTACCAATTTTTAAATTTTTTCTGTAATTCTTTTGATAAATATGGACCAAATGGATATCACATTTCATTGGCTAACGTTTTATATCAAATTACGTCAAAAAGTCTGAAAAAAAATTGACTGGGTATATTTTATAAAAGTGACAAAAATTGACTTTGGCGCTCAAAGCCCTGGCCTCATGATATTACAGAATACCAGGGAGGGGTACGTATGAGGATTCAGAGCGCTCTAACTTGCAAGGCTGTTATACAATCTCTCACTTGTCGCCATTCGCCGTTTTACTTATGACCGATTATATTCCGTATTTGCAACACAATTGGCGCGTAGTTGGATCGACACAAGAGAAAGATTGTCGGCTTCTAACAAGCTGTAAAGACTATTCTTTCGGAGATATTCTAATTTCTACATCAAGAGAAACACTAGTAGATTGCTTACCCTCAGTATTTCGTTTTTCTATTGACAGGCGACGGTCAGTTTTACTGTTAGCTCCACAAACCTACGTACATGGAAGGAGAGAAATATCAGTGTTGTGGCCAGGAATTTTTAGATCAGGGGACACTGTGTCCCACTACCATTTATTTTTGGGAACATTTTGTACATTTTGGGGACAACAAGCAGTTGTCAATCAAATTTTGCATTGTTTCGTAACATATTAGTTTCACTGAACAAAATTCAAGCTACTGGGACCGCGTCGCTATGCTTGAATTTCAGGCAATTGAAGCAGTATATCTGCTGCAAATCAGAGCTCAGACTGACTACAGTCAAACAAATTATGATATCAAGTGCAGCGTTTTAATTACTTTTAATCAAATAGCTAGCCGAAAGTAGGTAAGTGTAAATCAGTAACAGATATTACTTGTAGACTACACCCATCACAGTCGACTCACGAGTGCGCCCGAGGTGACCCGCAGGACGCAAGAGTGCGGGACAACGGGTTCCGTTTTGGGGACACTGTCGCAAGGGCGCGTCCTGGCGGCAACACTGAAATATATCAAAACTATCTCACAATCTATAAGACAAACGATGTTTGCTTATGTCTTCCTGATGGTTTAGGTAACTCGCAAATGAATTGCTTTAGAATATTTTATTTAACTAACCTCGTTTCCATGGTAAACAATCGCTAATCCGCAAATAATGATAGCGGCATTTACACCAAAAGTCATTTTGCTTCCTGAAAAAAAATGGAGAAAATTGGTATTACATACTTCTGAGGGTATTTTTGTTTAGAAATCCGTCTATCTTTGTGTAGATACGAATGTCGCCATGACAACCTGTCCTAAAGTTTGCACAATCATAGCCTCATAAATCGAAAACAAAGACGATGACCGTTTCAACAACTGTAACATAACTTTTGTAATTTTTGCTTTCAAGTATTTTTGTACTGTTTATACTCAGAAAATTATCTGGAAATTACCTCGTGTTCAGCTGGGCCACACAACAGTGTGTATGTGCAACGTGTCATGTCAATGCTATCGACTGACTTTTAGCCAGAGACCGTACATTTTGGCCAGAGACCATACATTTTAACCATAAACCATACATTTTAACCATACATTTTAACCATCATTCTAACCGGAGTCCATACATTTTGGCCAGAGGCCATACATTTTAACCATAAACCATACATTTTAACCATACATTTTAACCATCATTCTAACCGAGTCCATACAGGAGACCATACATTTTGGCCAGAGGCCATACATTTTGCCATAAACCATACATTTTACATAAACCATACATTTTAACCATACATTTTAACCATCATTCTAACCGGAGTCCATACATTTTGGCTAGAGTCCATACATTTTGACCAGAGACCATACATTTTAACCAGAGACCATACATTTTAACCAGAGACCATACATTTTAGCCAGGGTCCGTATATTTCAGTTAGGGCTCCTACATTCAATTTTTGTCAACAGTTTGTATATTGTGACCAATATGTTGTTTAAACAAAATTAATATTTTGTACTTAAATGCATTTAGGAGAGTAACAACATCTGTTTTGCAGAGTAAGATTTACAATATCGCTTGAAAATTCAGCTTAATAACATTGGCATGGCATATATCATATGCTCGTTTTCTTATCTATACCCACTGTACACAAAAGTGTGTTGATTGATACCCCTTCACAAGAAACGGATACATTTCATACTCATACAATTTTACAGCTCAATAACTCGTCGCTCCCGTAGTCTTCACAGACCTCTGAAACGTACACACGCAAGCACGCATATCTGAGTAGCTAACTATCATAATGGTGATTTGTAAAGATCACTGTTGACTATACTAGATCATGGAGATTTCTATCACTAACTGAAGAAAGTTAACGAAAAAAGCGATTTTATCTGTTAATATCCGGGACCTATTTTTATCGTTTGGCTACTAACAGCATGGTGGATTCACATACGATACATGTAGTTCTGTCTGAATAGCATTTGAAAAAAAAGTGTTTCTTCTCATAAAGGAAGCAGAAAGAACGTCAGCTGGTAGGTAGCTAAGACGAAATAAATCAAAGATAGACCAATTGAGAATCAAAAACAATATTTCAAAGTAAAAAAATATCGAAGTTGTAGATCATTCTTTACAGTCACTTACTTCTTTTATCTTGTGGCGGGAAAGCTGGATGGCAATTGTCTATTTGAGCCAGTCTATCAGGACCTCACCAACAAAATGACAGGCTATGACCAGACTGACAGCTCTTTTCTCTGCCAAAATTTATCAAATTACAATGTGAGGTCATTGCATTAAATGGACACAGCGGATAGCACATTGCGTCTTCAGACATTGACGTGATGGAAATATTTGTATGGATTAAAAATAATTTGCCGTTATTGTTAGATGTGTCTATGTATTGCTGGCATTTGTGATTCGATCATTGCAAAATCTTCCTTTCATCCACCGTATATTTTACTTCAGTGCTTCTTTAAATTGGATGCAATTTGCGAAGGTGTTTTCACAAAGCGGAGCAGAATTATGGTCTGCTAAACCCATTACTTTTCCAATTACATCTATAACCACCATATGCTGCACGGCGCTTGACAATAATTTCAATCGTATCGCTTCTCCATACACGTCAGCCGATCATTAATTCTGATCTTATCCATAATTATTCCAAACTTCGTTTTCTTTCTGTTATGATTCATGTTCGGCGCTGATGACGTAGCTGGATTGCATGTCCATGACATCAATTAATTTGATCTGGTTTCACAAATAATGGCAATAGACTCTATAATCTTTCTCTAGGCGTCATGTTTTAATATTCCAACCAACGGTATATTCATTATTTGCCAGTATGAACATATGAAAATAACAGTACATAGAAGTTGCCAGGGTGCCCTCTACACAGTTATGACGTCATCCATTGTCTTCTTTGCTGTGTTCTCAGTGCAAATTTTCTATGTGATGAGGATTCATGATTGACCTTGATTAAAGATACATATATCTTTATTGGAGAAAAGTTTGAACTTATTTTTGTATCACACTTTTATTGTCACGAATGTGATGTTAATCCTATATTTACAAGCAAGCAATAAAATATTATTATTATTATTGTTATGATTATTATTATATCGATCAGTTGATTTTTACAATTGGTATTGCCTTGATTGGTGTCGAGAGATATCGATCTCCTCTTACAACTTTTAGTGTTCGTACGTGACAACCGTTTAGAAAGTGAGAACACACTAATCAGTAGGCTACCTAACCAAAGTAATTCTCAAAGAGACGACTACAATTGTGTAAGAGGTGTGTCATTCTCGTAGCTCGACAAGCTGTACTGTAACTCAAAACAGCAGCTTCTCAGTCCAAATCATATCATTACTTCTAAGTAGCAGAGTATACATCTAAATCATATCACGCCACGTCAGCTTAGTCCTCCAATAATTCAATTCAGAGTTTCGTCGTGCATATGTTTCGTCACCTAATCAATATTCACATACTATACCTTTGTGCATATTGTAGAAGCTATGATTGAAGCACCAGTCAAAAATTGCCCGGTATCGATCATTTGGCATTCGTAGCGGACATATGTCAAAAATGCTACTGTCAATAGGATAGCTTTTGGATGTGTGGTCAGTAACCTGAACAGCAGTGTGAAGTGACTCTAAGTAGTTTCTTTGATATATTTTGATCAGAAAATGTCGTCACAAAATGTGTTTCCATAGCTGCACTAATGGTTGGATCAATTTACTGTAAGAACTGTACTAACATTGATAAACTTTTATAGATTGTGTCAGTTGATCTTGGCCAAAGCATTGTTGCACAGTGAAAACGTAAGAATCATTCGTTTGATTTTGTCTCAGTATTATTTTTAATGTCAGATCCGCTCACCTCACTACTAACTATTATTCATTTTCAAGCATCTCCAACTATAGTACTGCAAACATTCAAGCTACCCCTCGCCATTTGGTCCATCCCTCTGCATAACTCGTGACCACAGACTCAACGTCGACGCCTTTAATCGGTCGATATGTGTCTCTAAGACCCACGAATAACCAAACTTTATGTTCGTTAGTCTCTGGCAAGAAGTATGGCTCCACTTTTTGTAATGTTATCGCTCAGCAGGATAAAGCGACCTCAAACAACAGGTTTCACGTTTACTTCCATGCGTGTTCTTACCATGTCGGGCACTTCAGATATTGCCATTCAGATCCACCCAGGCGTTAAAGGTAGTGGTCTGAAGGAAGTCTGTAATGGTTATCGACTCGTCGAACCCATTTAGGACGATAGTCCTCTGCATCAGTGATGGTAGATACAGTTAGCCTTGGTAAAAAATAGAGCTTTCAATACAGATACAGTGAGGGATACTACACACACACATACACACACACACACACACACACACACACACACGCACACACACTGATACAATCCAAGCTTGTGCTGTAACACAATTGATCGTGATATATAACAGTTATTTATCATTATTAATAAATGAATGTATTTCCAGGTGGACAATGTGGTACAGACGCATTCTTTGGCACCCACATCCTACATGTAAGCCAGTATTTCATATTATTTCGCTTCATGAGAGCAAGCTTATCATCATTAAATACGCACAATCTTTGCACTTAATGTTTGGAATACTTTTTACGTACTGAGTGGCGTCGTCGTCGTCACAGTCGTAGTGGTGGTGGTGGTAGTATTATGCAAATTGTCGTCATTGGAAAATAATTTTGGTGGAAGATTTATTTTGTGTGTTGCAGTCAACGAGCGCTCTAGATCTGTGACTAAAATACCACTAGTTGATGGTTTACAATCGATTTCAGGATCAAAGGAGGGGACAACAAGAAAAGGGGCACCACATGTAAGACTAGATCTGAAGTAATTGATAAACATTCAACAACCAAATCCTCTCTCCTTCAGGGCACTAAGATGGTAAACCTTCCCCTTAAAACAAACAAACAAACAAACAGACAAACAAAACCATACAATAAAAAAAAAACCCAAAAGAACACGGGTTTTTATGTACTTTAACCCATAAATCTTTCAACACGTTCCCAATTGGCATCACTTTCGCTCTTAGGTAGTATTCAACATTTGCGTAGCGGATGTCTAGTGGTAAAGCGCAGTTCACTTGTTTTGTTTGTGATAATTGTACATTCATTAACACACGGGATACGCTACTGAAATATACTTGCACTTTCAGTGATAGTGGTAGGGCTAGATTAAACGACCCATCATCAATGCCTCGAATTTCGTCCAAACAACATGTTTTGTTAAAGTTACAGTAAATCTTGCACTATCAATGACTTTACGTCTACTATTTAATGTGTCAAAAATGAAACCAGAATCATGCAAGCAGAATTTCAATAATGAAAACACAACATAGATGGGATCAGTGTTATGCTTACTGGAAGTGGTGGCAGCAGAAAAGTGATGAATCACCGTATAGCATGTTTTTGTCGGAGAATTTTTCAGTACGCCCATCGAAAGAGCGCCCCCATTCGGGCATTCTTGCAACAATGCCAGTGGTGCCAAAGAGGTTTAGTGTGCTTTGTAAATCGTTGTCATCACTAAAGTACAATGTAGAAGATAGGGATGGGAGTCAATAAATAAGTAACCGAAGGAATAAAAAAACAAACTCTCTCCATTATTTGAGGAAGTGTTGCGTACACCGCTGCAAAGATATCCCATAATTCATTATGATTTTTACCGTCAGAGATTATAGAGCGAAGTCTGATATATCTCCCTTATGTGTAGAAAAGTTTATGGACTAATTTTATTAAAGTTGAAAATTTACTTTTGAGCACTAAATTCTGCTCGATTCCCTGTTTAAATAATTGGAAAATTGTGTAATTGATTGTGAGAGGAAGTAGAGTATTTGTTCAGTTTTCCACTGATTGTAGGAAGACTAGTCGAACCTATTATATGAAATAAAAGGATATTGGTAACTTCCAATGGAAATGATAAAAGTAATAAACATGTTAGCTTCTAATACTAGAGAATAACTGCTTCAAATTGTCATAACTTGTTTTGCAACATTTGTGACACCTAAATGCAAACTGTGGTTTTTGAGATAACGGTAATTTGTAGAATAACATTTTTCTTTTCTACATTTACTCTGATAGTAGGGCATGACTCGCCGCCATTGCTGAGACTACCCGCCATTGCTAATGTAAATGTTGATGAATGTTTTAATTAATTTCCTTTTTGAATTATTTATTATCATGTTACAAAGATGGGTATTTGTCTCAGAATCACATCCTATATACGTATTAAAAAGTTCAAAATAGTTAGCCATCACTGTGCTGCTTCAAATTTCATCGATTACGGATCCGCATTATCTTCATCAAATTATAACTCTGGCTGTGATATGTCACAATCATCGTCTTTGATAGCACTTCAGTGCTATAGACTTAAGGCCTACCAATAGCAATGTCACAACGTACGGTCAGTGATATAGACATTAAGGCCTACCAATAGCAATTGTCACAACGTACGGTCAGTGCTATAGACATTAAGGCCTACCAATAGCAATGTCACAACGTACGGTCAGTGCTATAGACATTAAGGCCTACCAATAGCAATGTCACAACGTACGGTCAGTGCTATAGACATTAAGGCCTACCAATAGCAATGTCACAACGTACGGTCAGTGCTATAGACATTAAGGCCTACCAATAGCAATGTCACAACGTACGGTCAGTGCTATAGACATTAAGGCCTACCAATAGCAATGTCACAACGTACGGTCAGTGATATAGAAATTAAGGCCTACCAATAGCAATGTAACAACGTACGGTCAGTGCTATAGACATTAAGGGAGCGTTCAGTTTTTACTGCCTGGGGGGGGGCGGCAAAATCTTGTCGCCGGTGTTCAAAAAAATATAGACCCCCCTGCATTTTTCGTGAAAAAAAGATGACCCCCCTTTGTCAGACGGAAAAATTTGATGACCCTCCTCCCCCGCTGAAAAATAACCAAAACCCATATGTCAAATTTACCCACATGGTTTGGATTTGAACTACGGTACGCGGCGCACTTTATTCGTGTAGCAGAGATGCCAGTGCACAAACTTCTCAGCCACATCCATTGAAACGTCTGTTAATTAGGACGACTGTAAGGCAATTTTTAACTTCATTTCCATAGACAACTTATGTCCATGGACATTGTATAAAGTAAACTTTATTGGAGTGGTTCGCCAAAGGCAGCCCTCCGGTTAAGAGGGTCATGGGCCATTACGTAAAGTCAACTTTATTCTAGTGGGCCACCAAAGGTGGCCCGCTGGTAAAGAGGGTCGATCATGGCTATTGCATAAAGTAAACTTTACTGGACAGGGCGTGCTGAAGGCGTGCGGCCATTAAGATTGCCATGGGGTATTACATTAAGTCAATTTATTGTAGTGGGCTGCCGCAGGCGGCCCGCCGGTAAAGAGGGTCGATCATGGCCATTGCATGAAGTAAACCTAATTGGAGTGGGCCGCCAAAGGCGTCTGCCCGTTAAGAGGGTCATGGGTAATACATAATGTATATTTATTGTAGTGGGCCGCCGAAGGCGGCCCACCGGTAAAGAGGGTCGATCATGGCCATGGCATAAAGTGAACTTTATTGTTGGTATTATGTTTTTGAAAATGTGGTGACCCCCCTTTCCTACCAGTGAAAAAGCGATGACCCCCCCTTTGCGGATTCCAAAATTATGATGACCCCCCCTGGATTTTGCCGCCCCCCCCGGCCGTAAAAACTTAACGGTCCCTAAGGCCTACCAATAGCAATGTCACAACGTACGGTCAGTGATATAGACATTAAGGCCTACCAATAGCAATGTCACAACGTACGGTCAGTGCTATAGAAATTAAGGCCTACCAATAGCAATGTCACAACGTACGGTCAGTGCTATAGACATTAAGGCCTACCAATAGCAATGTCATATAGTACGGTCACAACATAGGCTCATCGTTTCTTTTGTTATGCCTAAAATTCCAACGGCTTGATCAAAAATTCTTTAAAGTATTTAATTTAGATTCTGATTTACTAAATTCTGAATTCTGATTTACGTGAAGTAAATTTTGGATTTACCATTAAAATTGGCTTTTTGAGTACTGTTATACCATCAACAATAAGAGCGATATAAGGGGTTGTAAAATGACCAATTACACAGGCTCGGGTAGCCGCTGCTCCAGGCAGAAGGAGAAAAAAATGACATAATTAAAGGCGGAGCCTCCCTTTAAAAGGACGCCAAGGTATGGCAGCGTTCATTGTGTAAGTGGACACCAAACAGGCAACACGCAGGCACTCGCTCCAGAAAATGCAACTTTTTAGTTTTCCCCGGCCGCAAAAACCCAGACAGACTGCCAAGCGGTCAGCGTGACGTTGCTGCTGATCGAACTCTGTGGTTATATTCAAAGTCTAACGCGACTGGAAGACAATGTTTTAGGAAATTCGAGCGTTTGTGGTGGGGAATCAATGACCATTGACTATTTGAACTGACCGTCAATCAAAAGCTTGCATAAACTCTGTTTGCAGGATTAGCAACATGTGACAAAAGGTTGAGATGAGTTTGTGTAATTAATGTTATAGAAATCAAACATCATACTGGCCATGTGTTTGACTGGGAGGAGAACTCCACTAATGCGAGAACCAGGGATTGAAAAGTGCCGCTTTAAGTGCACAGTCCCTCTATAGAGGGACTGTGTTAAGTGCCTTGCTGAAAGACAAAACATTCAGAGCGGATAAGTGAGAAAATATTTCAAATTGTGATACAAGCATGAAAATTGGCATGTAGGCACATTTTAGGTCACCTTTTAAGAAAAAAACGCTAGCCACGAAAAAATCCAATATGGCGGCCATTTTTCAAGATGGCCGCCAAATCGACTTCCGGGTAAATTAAATCATTGATAATTTGGGACATTATCATCTGAATTTAACAATTTTGGTGGCCATACCTATGTTTTCAACTGTGTTGAGTCTATTTCTGGTGTTAATTTTATGATATTGTCCACTCTCGGGTCAGAAAATTGCTCTACGAGTGAAAAAATATATTTAATGTATTAAAAAAACTAAAATAAAAAATTGTAATAAACGATCTTCACTTCCCAACCACTTTTTGCTATTTTTGATGTTTTTACGACATACCAGCATTCTGTATGTCTGTAAGTGTATTTAGCTGACGTCAAGCAATAGGGGAAAATGTAAAATGCTAATTAACCAGCCGTATTATCCGTTAGTTAGTCGCATTTCAGTTCACAGGATCAGAGCCAGCTCGGGAAAGCTGCTGGAGCCGAACAATAATTAAAGGGCTACCTTTGTCGATGATACGACATAGTGAGTGGATCAGTGTTGTTTTTATGAATCGATATTGCTTTGACCCTGGTCATGTGATCTGGACCCCAAGAAAACAGTTTATGTTTGTGTGATTCGTTTTAATGGTGTTTTAGGACCAAATTGGGGTCCCTTCATCACAGTCGCTCGAATGGTTTTGTATTACCACTTGTTTAGTTGATATTAGCCATTGTTTATTTAAAGAATTCATCTTCAACAATCCTTTGAAATTTTGTTTGGGTGGCAGGAACTTCTTAATTAATATTGGAATGTGTCAGTCGGTTTTGTGTTGGTTTTAGAGTGGAGCCGTTCTGCCTCCATATATACGTTTATAGTATTTTTCCATTGAATTCAAATATATTGCGTTTCAGAATAATCGAGAGTAGGGCTTTCATGTAGTTTTTTTTGTGATTTTTTGACATCGTCTATGTTGGATGGTGCTATTTTAGAGTCCATTGCCACGATATCACTGCGCTTATGGCGTCCTTTTGTGGCGTGTTTGTGTGCATTGATACCACCGTGACGTCTAATATTATAAAAATAGGGATTGCAGGTATTTTTTTATTCCAGCTTGTTAAGGAAGCCTTTTGTGCCCTTGATATTTGTTGATTGTCTTTGGACTATTGTTTTTATGAAATAGTCTAGAAATTCCGAGATTTGGGTTTTTTTTTTTGGCTGGAAACAGCAACTCATATTAAGGCATCATATAAAGATTGTTCCTTCCGGTTGGGTTTGTGTATATTGGTAGAAGATACCATCATGGTGTGCATATTTTTTTTCTGATGTGGGTTTTAAAACGAATTTCTGCTATATAATGATCTTAGTTACTTCCAGCTAGTTTTCCTGTTTCGGGTTATCCATTGTCAGAAGTGACCACATGGACTTATCTATGAAAAGATGTCTGATTGATTGACTCTCATGATATAACGCAATCTCATGATGCGCATTAATATGTTAATATCTCGTACGAGTTTTTTTCCATGTGGGTATTTTGGAGTGGGAATATATTTCGAGCCTTTGCTTAATGTTTTCATTCAAAATTTGTTAACATTTCATTTGAAAGGTTTTTTGATATATCTGAGGTTCTTTCTCAGTTCTTGTTTTTGTTTAACCTTCCATTTTTAAGGGCTTCGTGTCTTTTTTTTGCATTACAAGTTTCTTGCTTTCTTTGTTTGAGAAGCCTTTTTTCATTTGTTGAATTTTTTTGTTGTTGTTATGTTTTGGTGTGTGCGGTGCCGGACACATGGTTTAGTGCGACGGTAGCTTTCTTTGTGGAGGATGTGGTGACCTATATGAAGGTCGATTGGTTTTTTTGTGCCAGGAGAGAGGATTATTTTTACTAGCCTTTGAAAGCTAGCTTATAAGCTTTTATGCAGATTCCATGCATTTTGTTGAAAAGCTTGTCGTTTTTTGCCTGGTTTTGCTGTTTGGTCAATGCTTTCGCCATACCTCATTGGCAAAAAAAGAGAAATGATGTAACAGCTAAAGTTTTCTACACAACAACCGTAAACGCATCCTAATCAAACAATGTTTGATAAGAAACTGGAAAATTGGGCAATCAAACACTGGGCCCGATTTTCCAGGAAAAAAACCTATCACAGCATGCAAAAGGAATAAAAATATAAAAGACATCATCATTCTAGCAAAAAGCAAACACGAGGACAGTTTAAACGAACTGTCTGAGCAACAAACTACGCAACAATCAGACCACAACGTAATGTTTCTAGCACTCTCCCTCCCTGATGAACAATGGCTATCATCAAACTGAACATGTGGGGATATAAAAACCATTCGAGCGATCGGTGAAGGGACCTCATTTTGGTCCTGAAACACCATTTAGACAAATCACACAAACATAAAATTGTTTGCCCGGGGACCAAGATCACATGATCAGGGTCAAAACACAATTGATTCACTGGTTTCTTACCATGTTTACCGTTGTCATGAAACCCCACATTGGTTTACTCTCATACCATATCACTAAGAAGGGTAGAAACAATGTGTGTTGCAAATTCATTTCGCGTTCCATACTGATCAAGGCAAGGGAAATAAATCTGCATGATACTCATGGAATGTCTTTAAGAATATCTCTGACACCTGTTAATAGGCGAGCGGCAGGCTCACCTATTTTTCACACTTAATGTACCCACCTTACATACAGCCACATCATACATCATTTGAAAGCTTATTATCTCTACTTCAAGAAAATTGACGATGTGGAGCTGCCAAGTAGGGCCATAACCCCCTAATTTGCATAATTCACATGGGTACCCAATTTGCATAAATGTGATATAAAATTAGGAAATTCATTGTTAACTACTCTAAACATACTTTTAAACTATCGAGTGATATATCAAATGAAAGGTATTTGCATGTAGAATACAAAATTGATATCCAAAAAGATATTTAAAATTGTTTTACTGAAATATTTTCATATTAATACTGAAAAAAATATTTTACCCTTTTGAATAACAATATTTTAAAAATTTGAACACATACAGCCACATCATACAGCCACATTATACATCATTTGAAAGCTTACGATCTCTACTTGAAGAAAATAGACAACATTTAGCTGTCAAGTACGGCCGTAGCCCCTAATTTGCATAAGTCCCACGGGTACCCAATTTGCATAAATGCGATTAATATTAGATATTTATTATTCACTACTCGAAAAATACTTTTAAACTATCGAGTGATATATCAAATGAAAGTTATTTGCATATAGAATACTGAAAAGACATCCAAAAAGACATTTAAATTCATTCTACTGCAATATTGTCATATTTATATTGAAAAAATATTTTCCCCTTTTCAATAAAAATATTTAAAAAAAATTAATACAAAAAGCCAAATCTTACAGCATCATCATACCTTATTTGAAAGCTTACTATCTCTACTTAAAGAAAATTGACAATGTGGAGCTGTCAAGTACGGACGTGGCCCTTAATTTGCATAATTTACATGGGTACCCTATTTGCATAAATGCGATATAAAATTAGAAATTTATTAACTACTATAAACATACTTTAAACTATCGAGTGATATATCAAATGAAAGGTATTTGCACGGAGAATACAGAATGGATCTCCAAAGAGATATTAAAATGATTTTACTAATTTTTTTTCGAACTAATGTAGAACAATATACTTTCCCCTTTTTAATAACGATATTTTAATAATTTTAACACATAGAACCGCATCACACAACCACATCAAACGTTATTTGAAAGCCTGTTATCTCTGCCTCATGAAAAATGACGATATGCAGCTGACAAATAGGGCTGTAATGATTTAATTTGCATAATGCACACGGGTACCTAATTTGCATGAATACAATATAAAATTACAAAAATCCATTGTAAAGTACTCTAAACTTACTTTTCAACTATCAAGTGATATATCAAATGATAAGTATTTGCATGTAGAATAGAATCATGAACTCCAAACGTGTATTTAAAATATTCTTATTGAATATTTTCAATCAAATCGTAAACATCTTGACTAGTTTTTAATATTCAAAATATTGTGTACAAATAACGAATAATGCTAAAGTTATGGGGATAAATATCTGAATTTGTTTTGTAATTGATTTTTTGTTTATTAAGGATACGCAAACTGGAACATTTTCCTGTCTAATTCCCATATAGCTGAACAACAAGAATACATAAAACCAATTGGAACTAATTCGGGATAATTCTGTCTTCATATTTTGCAAATTTTCTAAAGCGTGTTTTGTGCTCTATAGTTGAGTGTTGAAATATAACAAGTTACTCTTAAAAACAAGTAAAAAGAAAAGCAGATGAGCTTAAATTTGCAAATTAAACCGACATTACTTCACCATCCAATTATATATAATCCCAAATTAGTTCCAATCTTGTTACAAATAGCTGTGTGTTGAATGGCCTTTTTGTATTATTGATGTCATTTTTGTTTCAATTTCTCTAGAAATCTTGTTTGATGGAGACATCATTGGTTACTACATCTGTGTTACATCTGTATTTTCAGTTCAGTTATGTGGAATATGTAGACGGAAGGCACCATATTTCATTTATCGTATTTATTGTTATATAATGAAGGAAAAGCAACTCAACTACACCGTTCATATCTTCGTTGTTTGCATTTTGTGTATGATATTGTGTATATTGTCAGTGTATATTATGTTTGGTTGCTTTATATAAAGTGTTAATTAGCCATGGCGATTATTCCAGTTAACAGTAAAATACTAGCACCACTTACAAGTTAGTACCTTATGCTAAAAATACAAGTGAACAAAATGACGCCCACGAGGAAAGTTCGTGGGCCGCCCAATTATAAGTGGATGATGCAGTCCAACCTTTCACAGATCAAAATTCATTGACTATTTTCTCAAATAAATCGTGAAGAAATAAACAACACACATCAAAGATACGACTGATTTTACACGGAAAATTGAGACAATAAAAGTTCCGGGCAATGCGACATTGGTAACACTAGACATTGTTTCAATGTACACTAATACAACGCACAATGAAGCAATGGAATCAGTCGACAGATCATTAAATCAGGAAGATCATCAAATGATTGCATAATCAAACAACCAACAAAAATACATGATAGCTATGCTGAAAATGATCTTGAAAAACAACACTTTCAAGTCAACAGTGAATTTTACCGTCATGTATTTGGGTGCGGTACGAGATCTCCAGTTTTACCAGAAATTCCCGACATTACATTTCACAAGACAAAATGAGAATAATTCAGCAACACACTGAACAAATATTGCTCTGACTGAGATTCAGAAACGATGTATGATTCTCATTGGAACTCAACACGAGCTTAATGAATTCATATCAAACATGAACAAATGCATCATACTTCCAAATTTTCGAAAGCTCTTCTCAAGAAATCATATCGTTAGACCTCATTATCTATAAAGGTCATCGGTGGAACAAAGAGAACATTCTCGACTGCAAAACACAAACAAAACCAACAGATACATTGCGGTTCATGAAACCAAACGGCAACATTCAAGGGCCTTGTTAAACGCGAAACATTACGACGATACATTAGAACAATCATGCAACAACAAGGCAATAGAGATACAGTCATTCAATCAGTGCATATGTTTCACAAAAAAAATGAAGGACTGATGAAGACAACTCTATTCTCGAAAGGTAGCATCAAAGGATCGCAGTGTCACATTAGTCTTGCTACCCCATAGGGCAGAACACGTAGATTAGGGTTACGTCTCGCCATGGCAAATCAACACTATACATAAAACGGCCAAATATAACATAATATACACTTACAATATACACAATACCATACACAAAATTCAAACAACTAAGATATGAACGATTTGCGGAGCTGCTTTCTCTTATTACATGTCACCAATTGTGTCTGCTGTCGAATTAATCTTCCCTGCACAGACATTTGTTCCTGCCAAGGCAGAGATAACTGTAGCAACCCTTTTACTCATGACAATGCTGGTGAGGAAGAGGATGATGAATTCCTACAATTACTAGATTTACTGGAAATAGCATGAATGATTTGGATCATGAATCATGCCATTACTTTGACTGCAGCTTACTCTGACACATTGTTTTAGCTACAGAGCTACATTTTAACAACTACAATAGTGTCGTTCGTGTGGATCTTTTTGTTGCATTGATACTTTAGTTAATTTTTTAAAATATCATTATTAAAAAGAGGAAATATTTATTTCGACAGAAATATGAAAATATTTCCGTAAATTAATTTAAATATCACTTTTATATCAATTTTGTGTTTTACATGCAAATACCATTACCACAGACCATATATCACTCGATAGTATGAAAGTGTGTTTAGAATAGTTAACAATGAATTTTCTAATTTCATATCTCATTTCTGCAAATTGCTTACCAGTGTAATTTATGGACATAAGGGGGTGCGGCCTTTCTTGATAGCTCCATATTGTCAATTTTCTCCAAGTAGATATAATAAGCTTTCAAATGACGTATGATGTGGCTGTATGATAGGACTGTATGTGTTAAAATTTTTAAAATATTGTTATTCTAAAGGGGAAAATATTTTTTCCATATAAATATGAAAATATTTCAGTGAAATCAATTTTAATATCTCTTTGAATATTCATTTTGTACTCTACATGTAACTACCTTTCATTTGATATATCACTCGATAGTTTAAACGTATGCTTAGAAAAGTTAACTATAAATTTATAATACTATATCGCATTTATAGAAATTGGGTATGCGTGTTTATTATGCAAATTAGGGGGTTATGGCCCGATTTGGTAGCTCCAAATTGTCAATTTTCTTGAAGTAGAGATAATACGCTTTCAAATGATGTATGATGTGGCTGTTTGTTGTGGCTGTATGTGTTAAAATTTTTAAAATATTGCTATTCAAAAGGGGAAAATATTGTTTTCCATATAAACATGAAAATATTTCAGTATTATCAATTTCAATATCTCTTTGAATATCCATTTTGTATTCTACATGCAAATACCTTTCATTTGATATATCACTCGATAGTTTAAACGTATCGTTAGAGAAGTTAACAATAAATTTCAAATATTATATCGCATTTATGCAAATTGGGTACCCTTGTTAATTATGCAAATTAGGAGGTTATGGCCCTACTTGGCAGCTCCACATCGTCAATTTTCTTAAGGTAGAGATAATAAGCTTTCAAATGACGTATGATGTGGCCGTATGTAAGGTGGGTACATTAAACTCCTAAAATAAGGCCCTTTTTGTGGATTCGCCGCTCGCCTAATATATACTGATGCATCGATATCACGTATGACGATCGACATATAGGACATTCTTGATCGTCATTTGCTCCTTTTTTGCAAACCAAACTCCATCCATCTAACTTTTTTAGAATTCAAAGCATATGCCAAACATTTGTGGCCATTCAATTGTTGGAATATGAAACCCAATAATTTGTATTTGAATTAATCTGGGAAATGTGATTTTTGCTGTCATAATTTGAGAATGTTAGATTCTAACTTTGCTATTGACCAAATGCTTGATATTGTAATAAGAGTATCCCTTGAAAATTAAGATCAACGGGGAACTAAAGGTACCACACAAAACATGATCTCGGGCAATTTTGTTAAAGTACATAAATATTAATGATGTTATCATCATCACTTTCATGTCTGAAACCCTCCGTTGGTGCAATGTACACATTTTAGCCACATCACATTCCGATGGCAACAGACATACGCCAAAAGTAACGTATCGTCACAGAAATCTTCTTCTTCTACATACATGTGCGATTCTATCTTTGCATCTCTGCCGCCATGTCATTTGCCTCAAGTTGATCAACACAGTATCGTTCTCTCGGGATCGGGCTGCTTTCACCAACAAGAACAATTACAACATGGTCAGTGTACGTTCAAAGTTTGAGGGAAGCCCCGACGCATGGCTTGAACGGTATTACTTGGGCAAAAACATGAGTAGCCTTCACGTTATGATTAATCAAATTTAATCCTGCACCATGACTTTCACAGTCATCGCCATATTTCGTTTTCCACGCTCAACTTTATACATGTTACATGGTCGACACTTTAAAATAGCTTCAAGTAAAACCATACACAAAAAACTGCAAATGAGGACAAACGAACGCAGATACTGTTACCAACAAGGCTATGTAGTAACATAAGATTGTTGACATTTTTCGACATTTTTGTATTCTTACATCTTGCCACAACGTCATCAAATCACCTAGCAACGAATTTAGCCCTCCACACCCTTCGGGCCAAATCCCCGCCAAATCGAATACTACATTCTGGCCAGGCTAAAAAACCAAAATACGAATACACATTATCACTTTATTTAAATCACATGTCTAGTGGAACTGATTTACGTATTCATCGATTCAAAAGGAATGAATGAAATAATCGAATGAACGTATTGTGTACGGCGAAAAACGATTAGCATGTGAATTATGGTGATATCCAAAAATAAAATTTCTTGTATACATATTCACGTTTTACCTCCCACTTCAAGCAGCGTGCATTTCCATCAAGCACATGTAAATGAACAGATGTAGCTTGTTTTATAGGTAGAAATTGTTTACTATTTATCCAATATGAAGGTGCAGTTAACATTTTGCAGAAATATTGCAATGCCGTCAGGAAAACATGATATGCTCAAGTTTGTGTATGTTCTTATGCATGATTGTGAATAAGTTGTGTTATTAAACACGTACATTGATTTAACAAGGGATAACAGCAATGTCCTAGACTTTAACTCCTTGTGCCTTTGAGTCGCTCCAAAAACATGCAGTTTCCCCCAACTCTGTGTTTGGGGCGACTCACAGTCCCTTGAGGGGTACAAACATATGCTGGCTGTTACATTCATGGCCAGTAAACGTGTGTAATGTTTCCCATACTGAGTTGACTTGTCCTGATTGCAGCCAAGGAAATATCATGTGCACTTTCCCACAAAAAAATTCTCCAAATTTTGTATTCTATTGTATATTTTATTGTTCCCTAAGCTTTTCAAAGGATGCAAACTGACATTTTCATCATCCTTTTGACATGTGCAGGTTGTTGCTTGCAGCTAAAAGGTTAAATGCTGGCTACTTTTTAAGTCAGTAGTTTGCAGACAAAATGTCATCAAATAAATTCCAGCAATCGATATCATTCAAGGCAAGTAATTATTAACTACAGGTCCAAGAACAAACAAACAAACAACAGCAACAACAAAACACTGATAAAGTCAACAGTTGAATTTCGAACCACTAGTTACGTGGTGGTACATGGTGTCCGGAATTGGTAAGCGTACCCTGCTAACATAGCTACGCCCGTCAAGATTGAACTTAAGAGACAAAGTAGTTGTATGGTAATTCAGCTAATAACAAATTGACTGTTGTGAGTAAAGTCAGGAATAAATCTAACGAAGATACTTGTCAATTCTATGTCTGAGTCTATAAATTGGAAGAGACGGGGAGGCATTCGAATCGAGAAGAAATTAGGTTTTCATTATAAGTCTTGGGGCAAGAGCGCAAAATTCGCTGTTTTTGTGTAAGGACAATGGATATCGCTTAATTGTAATCAAACTGACGATCTAAAACAAGTGAAAGTCATCATTGTGGTAAATATAACCCATACACTTTCATTGACTCTTGCAACCCGCGGTTGGTTTGTGAAGGTCACGGCCTGTATTTTAATTTATGCGTGGGCCTGGAAATGCACCACCAGCGGCTGGTTATTTTGGTCAGATTTTGACATAAAAAAGTAATTTTTCATCAATTTTGAAAGGGAAATCTCGAAAGACGATATTTGCGGATGGTACATATAGTGTCAGGCATGAGAGTATGAGTAAGTCAAAGATTGTGCGCTGCTTCGTAGGCTTGAAATCAGACCTTGAAATTTGAAAACTCAGGATTTTGCTGATCGTACGTCTTTACCTCAAAATTCACCCCCTTTAGGGCTTTGGCAGCAGTTTGCGAGAAAAAGTGTAGCTGAGGCACTTGTAAGGGAAAACCATAATTGTTTGCTGGGGGTGTGATATTCCGTGAACTTCATTGGCCAGTACATGGTTGCTCAGAAACTTCCGGCGTCTACGCAAAAGTCTCATGTCAAACTAAATTAAGTTGTTTCACATTACGATGTATGTTATATGAAATATTTTAGCCAAATAATACTATTCTACCTGAAAATCATAACGGCATATACTCATACATATCTCTACTTGAAGTTTGAGCAAACCATTAGCGTAAAATTTGCAATAAATTGGTATCTTCTGGGCTCTATTTAATACCACGTCGATGTTGATGTTACAACTGATTTCTGAGATTTACAATATTACTTCCAAGTATTTGAAAAGATTAAGAATGGTGTCATCTAATAGCAAATTAATTCCGTTTAGTAGACCTAAACTGGGATTGTAGGTAGGCAGAACAGATACGCCGGGATTGCAAATCAAGGCTTCAATAACCACACTGTATTCGAATTTTGGAAAATGGTTTTACTATTGTCCAGAAGAGAACGCGGGAAAACAAAGCAGAGAAATATTCCTCAAATTCAAAAACTGTTTCTATTCAGATAAAATCAATCATAGTTTGTAAAACAATGCTTATGCTAATTTCATTAACAGGTGCTCATAACACTACCGGTGAGTTAGTGTCATAGAAGTTCAACGAAGGGTTATTGCTTTGTAAGCCTTGTGAAGTCAAGAAGAAAGCATACCAATGCTTCTTGGTCTGTTTTCTATATTAAGTGACGACATTGTCTTTATCAAGTTTTTTAAAATCAGTTATGATCAATAATTAATCGATCTTCGATACCTTTAGAAGAAAGAGAGAGAGAGAGAGAGAGAGAGAGAGAGAGAGAGAGAGAGAGAGAGACAAGTAGAAAGGATGGATTTGATCGTTATACATTTAAACCTTTACAAATATCGAGTTTATTTTTTTTCATAAACGATGCGATCCGAGCTACTTCACGGATTGCAAACAATTTATGCAATTCTTTACAATTATTGAAGAAAGTAGCAAACTACATGTCAGCCTTGGTTGTTTACCTAAAGATGAATATATTAGAAATACACTGCAGGTTTGTCCGGATATTTGTGATAACGAAGATACTTGTCAATTCTATGTCTGAGTCTATAAATTGGAAGAGACGGGGAGGCATTCGAATCGAGAAGAAATTAGGTTTTCATTATAAGTCCTGGGGCAAGAGCGCAAATTCGCTGTTTTTGTGAAAGAACAATGGATATCGCTTAATTGTAATCAAACTGACGATCTAAAACAAGTGAAAGTCATCATTGTGGTAAATATAACCCATACACTTTCATTGACTCTTGCAACCCGCCGGTTGGTTTGTGAAGGTCACGGCCTGTATTTTAATTTATGCGTGGGCCTGGAAATGCGCCACCAGCGGCTGGTTATTTTGGACAGATTTTGACATTAAAAAGTAATTTTTCATCAATTTTGAAAGGAAAATCTCGAAAGACGATATTTGTGGATGGTACATATAGTGTCAGGCATGAGAGTATGAGTAAGTCAAAGATTGTGCGCTGCTTCATAGGCTTGAAATCAGACCTTGAAATTTGAAAACTCAGGATTTTGCTGATCGTACGTCTTTACCTCAAAATTCACTCCCTTTAGGGCTTTGGCAGCAGTTTGCGAGAAAAAGTGTAGCTGAGGCACTTGTAAGGGAAAACCATAATTTGTTGCTGGGGGTGTGATATTCCGTGAACTTCATTGGCCAGTACATGGTTGCTAAGAAACTTCCGGAGTCTACGCAAAGTCTCATGTCCAACTAAATTAAGTTGTTTCACATTACGATGTATGTTATGTGAAATATTTTAGCCAAATAATACTATTCTACCTGAAAATCATAACGACATATACTCATACGTATCTCTACTTGAAGTTTGAGCAAACCATTAGTGTAAAATTTGCAATAAATTGGTATCTTCTGGGCTCTAATGAATACCACGTCGATGTTGATGTTACAACTGATTTCTGAGATTTGCAATATTACTTCCAAGTATTTGAAAAGATTAAGAATGGTGTCATCTAATAGCAAATTAATTCCGTTTAGGGAGTGTTCAGTTTTTACAGCCTGGGGGGGGCGGCAAAATCTTGTCGCCGGTGTTCAAAAAAATATAGACCCCCCCTGCATTTTCGTGAAAAAAAGATGACCCCCCCTTTGTCAGACGAAAAAATTTGATGACCCCCCCCTGAAAAAATAACCAAAACCCATATGTCAAATTTACCGCATGGTTTGGATTTGAACTACGGTACATGGCGCACTTTATTCAGAGATGCCAGTGCACAAACTTCTCAGCCACATCCATTGAAACGTCTGTTAATTAGGACGACTGTAAGGCAATTTTTAACTTCATTTCCATTATAGACAACTGATGTCCATGGACATCGTATAAAGTCAACTTTATTGGAGTGGTTCGCCAAAGGCAGCCCTCCGGTTAAGAGGGTCATGGGCCATTACGTAAAGTCAACTTTATTCTAGTGGGCCACCTAAGGTGGCCCGCCGGTAAAGAGGGTCGATCATGGCTATTGCATAAAGTAAACTTTACTGGACAGGGCTGCTGGAGGCGTGCGTCCATTAAGATTGCAATGGGGTATTACATTAAGTCAATTTATTGTAGTGGACCGCCGCAGAGGGCCTGCCGGTAAAGAGGGTCAATCATGGCCATCGCATGAAGTAAACCTAATTGGAGTGGGGCGCCAAAGGCGTCTGCCCGTTAAGAGGGTCATGGGTAATACATAATGTATATTTATTGTAGTGGGCCGCCGAAGGCGGCCCGCCGGTAAAGAGGGTCGATCATGGCCATGGCATAAAGTGAACTTTATTGTTGGTATTATGTTTTTGAAAATGTGGTGACCCCCCCTTTCCTACCAGTGAAAAAGTGATGACCCCCCTTTGCGGATTCCAAAATTACGATGACCCCCCCCCTGGATTTTGCCGGGCCCCCCCCCGGCCGTAAAAACTGAACGGTCCCTTAGTAGACTTAAACTGAGGTTGTAGGTAGGCAGAACAGATACGCCGGGATTGCAAAGCAAGGCTTCAATAACCACACTGTATTCAAATTTTGGAAAATGGTTTTACTATTGTCCAGAAGAGAACGCGGGAAAACAAATCAGAGAAATATTCTCTCAAATTCAAAAACTGTTTCTATTCAGATAAAATCAATCATAGTTTGTAAAACAATGCTTATGCTAATTTCATTAACAGGTGCTCATTTAGTGTCATAGAGGTTCAACGAAGGGTTATTGCTTGTAAGCCTTGTGAAGTCAAGAATAAAGCATACCAATGCTTCTTGGTCTGTTTTCTATATTAAGTGACGACATTGTCTTTATCAAGTTTTTGAAACTTAGTTATTATCAATAATTAATCGATCTTCGATACCTTTAGAGAGAGAGAGAGAGAGAGAGAGAGAGAGAGAGAGAGAGAGAGAGAGAGAGAGAGAGAGAGAGAGAGAGAGAGAAGTACAAAGGGATGGATTTGATCGTTATACATTTAAACCGTTACAAATATCGAGTCTATGTTTTTTTTTCATAAACGATGCGATCCGAGTTACTTCACGGATTGCAAACAATTTATGCAATTCTTTACGATTATGGAAGAAAGTAGCAAACTACATGTCAGCCTTAATTGCTTACCTAAAGATGAATATATTAGAAATACCTGCAGGTTTGTCCGGATATTTGTGATAACGAAGATACTTGTCAATTCTATGTCTGAGTCTATAAATTGGAAGAGACGGGGAGGCATTCGAATCGAGAAGAAATTAGGTTTTCATTATAAGTCTTGGGCAAGAGCGCAAAATTCGCTGTTTTTGTGAAAGGACAATGGATATCGCTCAATTGTAATCAAACTGACGATCAAAAACAAGTGAAAGTCATCATTGTGGTAAATATAACCCATACACTTTCATTGACTCTTGCAACCCGCCGGTTGTTTGTGAAGGTCACGGCCTGTATTTTAATTTATGCGTGGGCCTGGAAATGCGCCACCAGCAGCTGGTTATTTTCGTCAGATTTTGACATAAAAAAGTAATTTTTCATCAATTTTGAAAGGAAAATATCGAAAGACGATATTTGTGGATGGTACATATAGTGTCAGGCATGAGAGTACGAGTAAGTCAAAGATTGTGCGCTACTTCATAGGCTTGAAATCAACCTTGAAATTTGAAAACTCAGGATTTTGCTGATCGTACGTCTTTACCTCAAAATTCACCCCCTTTAGGGCTTTTGCAGCAGTTTGCGAGAAAAAGTGTAGCTGAGGCACTTGTAAGGGAAAACCATAATTTGTTGCTGGGGTGTGATATTCCGTGAACTTCATTGGCCAGTACATGGTTGCTAAGAAACTTCCGGAGTCTACGCAAAAGTCTCATGTCCAACTAAATTAAGTTGTTTCACATTACGATGTATGTTATGTGAAATATTTTAGCCAAATAATACTATTCTACCTGAAAATCATAACGACATATACTCATACGTATCTCTACTTGAAGTTTGAGCAAACCATTAGCGTAAAATTTGCAATAAATTGGTATCTTCTGGGCTCTATTGAATACCACGTCGATGTTGATGTTACAACTGATTTCTGAGATTTGCAATATTACTTCCAAGTATTTGAAAAGATTAAGAATGGTGTCATCTAATAGCAAATTAATTCCGTTTAGTAGACTTAAACTGAGGTTGTAGGTAGGCAGAACAGATACGCCGGGATCGCAAAGCAAGGCTTCAATAACCACACTGTATTCGAATTTGGAAAATGGTTTTACTATTGTCCAGAAGAGAACGCGGGAAAACAAAGCAGAGAAATATTCTCTCAAATTCAAAAACTGTTTCTATTCAGATAAATCAATCATAGTTTGTATAACAATGCTTATGCTAATTTCATTAACAGGTGCTCATAACACTACCGGTGAGTTAGTGTCATAGAAGTTCAACGAAGGGTTATTGCTTGTAAGCCTTGTGAAGTCAAGAATAAAGCATACCAATGCTTCTTGGTCTGTTTTCTATATTAAGTGACGATATTGTCTTTATCAAGTTTTTGAAAATCAGTTGTGATCAATAATTAATCGATCTTCGATACCTTTAGAGAGAGAGAGAGAGAGAGAGAGAGAGAGAGAGAGAGAGAGAGAGAGAGAGAGAGTGAGAGAGAGAGAGAGAGAGAGAGAGGAGAGACAAGTACAAAAGGATGGATTTGATCGTTATACATTTAAACCGTTACAAATATCGAGTCTATTTTGTTTTTCATAAACGATGCGATCCGAGTTACTTCACGGATTGCAAACAATTTATGCAATTCTTTACGATTATGGAAGAAAGTAGCAAACTACATGTCAGCCTTGTTGCTTACCTAAAGATGAATATATTAGAAATACACTGCAGGTTTGTCCGGATATTTGTGATAATATAAATTGAATAATTCAGTGTGTATATGGTGTGTGTGTGTGTGTGTGTGTGTGTGTGTGTGTGTGTGTGTGTGTGTGTATGTGTGTGTGTGTGTGTGAAATTGTTGTCATGTCAGTTGTAAGATAGGAACTTAAAAGTGTCAATTCTAAGTTTGAATACAGTATTTTGAATGAACTGTGAATGTACTCCACTCTTTTTATGCATAACCAAATGTCCAGAACTGTTGTTGTAAGAAAAATGTGATTATGAAATATTAGTGCATGTTGCTTTCTAATACTGAATTCTCATAGGGGAAACAGAAAAGAGTCAGGAGCTTATCATGCTTTTCATATGAACTGCAGATTTGGGAGTGCTGTACTCCTGACCCCTGTGAATTGCTTTCCTTTAACCCATTATAGTAATACCAGGAACCAGAAGTTTTCATAGCTGTAGTTTAATACTCATTTTTTTATTCATGTTATTTTACTGAGATTTATCAGTGTCTTGATGAGAAAGCCAGTATTTCACATATCACAGGATGGTTCTATTGAACGCACCGAGGTGTTAATTAGATCTATGTAGTGCATGCTTATATCATAAGTGCTGGAAAAAACATGAGAATAGCTTGTAGTAAAAACATTTGCGCCACCTATGGCAGCGCGCCAGCAAAGAAGAATACATGAAAATAAAGTTTCCATATTTTGCTTATTTCAGGTGCATTGTGACAATTTTTTTCACTTCTGAAAGTTATGATAATTTTTTACTCAAGCCATTACAGGATCATTTTTTTCCTTCTATTTCACCTGGTGACTATTTTTTTTCTCAAAATCCTCCATATCCCCCCAGAAATCCGAAATGGTTCTCCCCTAATGAGCTTTGTCTGCCAGCATGCAGTGAGGTCGTACAATGCGCATGCGCGTTCAGCAATTTTATGTTAGAAAGAGAAAAAAGTTTCAATATTAGAAATTGATACGGACTGGACAATTTTATATACATAATAGGCAGTAAGAATTCAAAACACATCCATTGTGCAAACAGGTTTTAATGGGATCACTGTCACAGTGTTTTGGGTGATTTTAATATAACAGTGATCGATTTGAACACGTCAAATTTCTTAGTATTAAGCTTACTCTGGAAGTACTCCCTTTTGTAGGTTTCTCACTTAACGATCAAGGTTACCTCTTACCTTGAGATTTTTTTCTACGAAATGACTGTAGAATCGCTTTGCCTGTGAAATGCTCCTAATTTAAAATCTATCTGCAGTTCTGCACGGTATGATAACATAAATCAGTATTGTAAGTTATTGAACCAAAAGTGCGCATGTCATTGCTATTTAAAAAAACCCGCGCTGATACGAAAAAATGACAATATACGTGACAGTCGTTCTTCGAAATGTTCTTAGTCATATAAACATGTGACAGCACCACCACCAACAACGGGATGTCACGTAGTTTTACACATATCTGCATAAGGGACTAGTCAGTTTCTACGGTTTGGGATTTTTTTGGACATCAAAAGATAGACGAGCCCTAATTGAAAAAAGTTAACCCAAGGCCTACAATTATGTATATATATATATATATATATATATATAATATATATATATATATATATATATATATATATATATATATATATAATATATATATATATGTGTGTGTGTGTGTGTGTGTGTGTGTGTGTGTGTGTGTGTGTGTGTGTGTGTATATATATACACACACACACACACATCCAAGTTTTCTTTCATTTTTTATGTGACTCTTTCCCATTTTATATGCGTGATTGCCCGCGGACAAAGTTTTACCCCTCACTTGTGGATTGTGTAGCCTGCGGTTAATCCTTTGGTAAAGGATGGAGTACCACAATTTCTTTATTTATTTCTTATTTTATTGTGGTACCCTTTACCTATCTGTGTGGTATAAAGTACCACCGTTGATTTTCTACATCGTTGTGCCTTATACCTAAATGTAGGGTATAGGTAGCCCTGCGTACCGCGTGTGTATTCCCGGCGTTATACGGCCGAAATAACGCCGGGAACACACAGCACGGTAAGCAGGGCTAGGGTATAGGGTACTAACGTCTATTTGTATTCGTTGTTGGATAACAAGAACTAAGCAAGGTGTGGAGGAAACTTTGTTTTCTAATTTTTAAATAGAATTCCCTGTCGATTTCCGAATATATACGCTTTGGAATAAACGTTCTCAAAAGTTCTTTCCAGTAAGCCTCAGCTGCGGTAACTTGGGTTTGTGGATAGGGACGTGTACATGTGTAGAGCAGTATGATTAAGATTATCATCATGCGACCATTCTGAAGTATCATGGGAAATTGCACATTTCAAGTGATTACAATACATCAGTATCATGCAAGAGTAGCGAACGGTGAAAGTGAAAAAAACATTTCTAAAGGCGAAACTGCAAAACAACTCAGCAAATAATTTAAAGCAACCGGCATGGAGGTTTTAAGGACAAAAGTAATCTCATTACAAGGGCTACAAGCCAAATAACCGTGACGCCCCTCGAAAGTGAAAGACCTAGATTCTTCCCTCGAAGAATCTTTCAATCATTCTCTTTCTAAATCAAGAATAAAAATCGGAGTAACCGTGCAAATTTTGGTCTAGAAATCAAATTAGCGAAAATTTACCACATTTCCCTGACGTATTTGTGTTCAAATGAGGTATATTAATTAATAATAATTTATTTATAAAGCGTCAATATCCACAACAAAGTGATCAAGGACGCTGTGATAAGTACACAAAAAGCAATTAAAACAGTAAAAAAACTACAATAAAACCATCTAAAACCAAAGTCTAAAAAGCAGATTTAAAAGGAAAGTTTTAACATTAGTTTTAAAAATTGACAGGCTAGGAGAACGCCGAATATCTAATGGAAGACTGTTCCAGAGTATGGGAGCTGCTACACTAAACGAACGATCTCCATACTTCTTTGTGCGCGATCGAACCGGACAAAGTCTGAACTGGTCAGCTGACCTCAAGTTACGACATGGAACATAGAGTGAGATCATATTTGAAAGATAACTGGGAGCAAGCCCGTGAATACACTTAAAAGTCAGGACTAACATCTTAAAAACAATTCGCTGTGTCACCGGTAACCAATGCAACTGATACAGAACAGGGGTGATATGAAGAGAGATTTTTGAACGAGTTACAATTCTTGCAGCCATGTTTTGAATACGTTGAATCTGAATGATTAAATTATTCGGAAGTCCATACAACAGAGAGTTACAGAAATCAATACGAGATGTGAAAAGCATGGACAAGTTGTTCTGTGGCAGACCTTGATAAATATTTACGAATACGTGCAATGCGTCGTAGATGAAAGGTTGCTGTACGGCAGATCTCTGAAACATGAGGTCTCAGTGTGAGATGAGAGTCAAGGATGACGCCCAGGCTTTTGGCCTGATAGCAAACAGGAATTTTAGCATCTCCAACACAAATTTCTGTGATATTTCTATCTGATGGACTATCCGAGGAGAAAATTACAAATTCTGTTTTATCATCGTTTAAAGTGAGAAAATTTGTAGACATCCAGAGTCTGACATCTGAAATGCAATTTTCAAGATTTGAATGGCATTTGATGGCATTATCCCTTGTGAAAGACATGTACAATGTTGAATCATCAGCGTAAAAACTATAAAGACATCAATAACTGGCTACTAATTTACCGAGCGGAGAGGTACAAACATTGAAAAGAATTGGACCTAACACTGATCCCTGAGGTACCCGGTATCAAGTGGATAAAATGATGATTGAGTGGAATTTATAAGAACACACTGACTTCGATTTGAAAGATATGACTCAAACCACTTAAGTGTATTTAACCAGAAAGACCAAATTGGTCTCTTAAACGATCTAATAGAATAGTGTGGTTGACAGTATCAAATGCATCAGAAAGGTCAAGTAAGACCAGAATACATCACACCTATCATCGAGGGCAAGCAAAATATCATTTGTTACCTTTAAAAGAGCTGTTTCAGTTCTTTGTCCTGGCTTATAGGTAGATTGCATTAGTTCATCTAATGAATGGCTGACTATATAGGTATTTAATCTGTCAGAATCTTCGATAAAAACGACAAATTTGAAACAGGCCGAAAATTTTTGAGAATTTCCTGATTTAGAGATGGTTTTTTGAGTAGTGGTTTAACAACGGCTAACTTAAATACATCAGGTCACAGAGTAACATAGACAGTCGCAACGCTTGCATGCCTTTTGTTCCATGGTCGTCTCGGTAGACTATTGGCTTTTCATATTAAAATGAGCTCCAAAGGTGTTAAACTTTTTGGAGGCTTTGTTTGTGGTTGATGATTACATACTTTACTTTACTTTACTTTATTGCTCAACAACACACTCAAGGAGTGCGGTAAGGCAAAAATTACAAAACTCAGCAAACACTGGATGAAGCTGCTGCTGGGGGAGGAACTAACGTACAAGAAATAAATTTGGCAAGAGGTAGTTTGTTTTCGTGAGTAAAGATATACATGAACTTTTCTCTATCATTCAAATCAAGAAAGCCAGGATTATACAAACTAGTGGATGAAAATAGACTATCTCGATAAGCTCTGTATTTTGGACATTCTATTACAAAGTGAAATTCATCCTCAACTAAAGACTTACAATACTTGCAGAATCTTTCATATGCAGGAACTTTTGGAATTGACCTTCTACCCAGTTCTATTTGTAGGTTGTGATCCGAAATTCTTAGTTTTGTCAGCCACCTCCTATAGGTAAAAGATCTTATATCTAGCAAGTAACTTTCAAATTCAAATTTTGTCGTAAATAGTCTGTAAGTTCGGAGCTTATTCCTCTGCATTCCACACTCCGTGTATCATTACACGAGATTATAAGAAAAATACGACGAGATGGCATCGTACTGCCAGTCGTGTAGCAACCATCTTAGTTACTTTGTGAGCTCTCAGGCCAGAAACACTGCTTCACGCCAATCA
Source organism: Ptychodera flava (assembly GCF_041260155.1). NCBI lineage: Eukaryota > Metazoa > Hemichordata > Enteropneusta > Ptychoderidae > Ptychodera > Ptychodera flava. The sequence continues at coordinate 1,941,471 of NC_091928.1, forward strand.
AAACATAACACGCTAGCAGTTTCATAAACATGTCCTTCCTTGACGCACGTGTAAAGAGGGTACGACTGACCGTAAACCATTGAGTAAAACAAGACAGTATCGATAAAAGACTTTCAAATTTGGTTCAAACATACTCATTATATATTCATAAAATATGAGAGGAATTTTTAAAACGGTAAAACTCATTTTCCTGAAGCTCAAACACTCCCGTTTTCGCCAGCACGTCAATTCTGCTCAGCACCACACGACAACAGCAACACAAACTTTGCCGAACATACTTTCGCTTAACAATTGGCGAAAGTCCGAAAACTACCGAAGGATTCATGGTCGGCACTCTTCGGAAAGAGAGGCGAGAGCAACTGAGGCGAGGCGAACATGGATGGGTTACGTAACCGCTTCACGCCTTAAAGCCGCACTTTTCAATCCCAGGTTCTCGCATTAGTGGAGTTCTCCTCCCAGTCAAACACTTGGCCAGTACGATGTTTGATTTCTATAACATTAATTACACAAACTGATCTCAACGTTTTGGCGCCTTTTGTTAGTCCCGCAAACTGAGTTTATACAAGCGTTTGATTGACGGTCGGTTCAAATCGCCAACGGTCATGATTCCCCACCAACAACGCTCGAATTTCCTAAAAAATCGTCGCCCAGTCACGTTAGAATTGAATATAACCACTGAGTTTGATCGGTAGCAGCTTGGCGCTGACCACTTGTCAGTCTGTCAGTGTTTTTGGCGGCCAGAAAAAAACTAAAAAGTGGCATTTTCTGGAGTGTGTGCTCGCGTGTTGCCTGTTCGGTGTCCACTTACACAATGAACACCGCCATAGCTTTGCGCCCTTTTAAAGGGAGGCTCCGCCTTAAAACAGTACCCGTTGCCACTCTATCTATCTTTCTCTATGATCAGGTACAGAACCTGACTGCAAAGAGTCGTTGAAAATCTGAGTAAGATGTGGTAAAAGAACATTTACAATAACAGGGTTCCTAAAAAACTTTGTGGGAATTGAATCTAAGCAACAGTATGTTGATGGTGAACAACCGATAATGCTAGATATTTCATCAGCAGTTGTGGTTTAAAAACATCGAGTTTAAACTCAACACGCGCTACAGTGGTAGGCTTTGAAAGTTTATAATTTGAAATAGTGGGTATAGTATCAAACTTGTAAACAAGTAACTTCACACGATCAAGAAAAACTTAGCAAAGCGATTTGCTAGTTCCAGATGATCATCATGAGTTGGCAGGGGTATAGAAATCTCATCATGGCCAAGTAATTGTCTAACGATTTGAAACAACAGTTTTTGGTTACCTGTACTATTGTCAACGAGATCAGCGTAGTGTTTTTTCTTGGCAGCTTCCACAAGGTGCACGACATCAGTCCGATATGATCTGTAAATTTGGCGATATATCTCTAGTCTTGATTTTCTCCACACTCTCTCTGCTTTCATTCTGTTTTTCCGTGCAGTGACGATAGAATTTGTCAATCAAGGAATCTTTCTGTTTGTCTTGCACTTGTAGGAACGTCGCGATCAAAAGTATCACGAATGCTATTGTTAAACAATTGCATTTTGCTTGAAATTCCATGGACTGTTTCAAAGCAGATGGTCGAAGATAAATCTGATTCAAACTGGACAGCAGAAAAGGATTTCATATTTCTTGCAATCACAGATTTCCGGATATTTTTTGCTTGAAAATGACTATTTAGAGAGAACAGTAACGGGAAATGGTCCGAAATGGCGAAGATTGATTCAAGACGAACATTGGCGATGATACTGTCTTCAGTTTGAGTGAGTATATGATCAATAGTGTGGCCAGCACGATGTGTAGGACCAGTGACCCATTGGCGCATAGAAAATGAATCAAGTATGTCACGATATTTTTGAGCACTTGAGCAGTTTGCGTCTTCAAAATGAAAGTTGAAGTCACCAGCGATAACAAGTGGGGAGTTATCTGTGAGGTGAGAAGAAAAGAATGTAGTGAAATCGTTGATAAAATCGTCGACGGTGAAACCATTCGTTCGATTTGGCGGTGGACGGTAGACAGTGACTAAAGTGATATGGGATGATGGATTCTTTACACGAACCTCCATTATTTCCATTGATGTAACAGAGTCTGAAATAGGATGTAGTGACACTGACAGTGACGACTTCAAAATCGTTGCAATGCCTCCCCCACGGCCGTTACGTTGTAGGGTTACGTCTTTGCCGCAAACAACGCATAGTTCTGTGTTTAATCTCTTCCAATTTAAATCATTAACACCTCCAATTCAACCAACTTCACGCCATTTCTTGTGAACCAATTCCCAAAAAGGATAGCCTTAGAACCAGAGGTGGCTTTCGAGCGCCCTCTACATTCAACCAGAATCAAAACTGCTAGAACCTCCAGCTCGTAATTTAGAACTTCTGAATTCTTAGCCTTTCAGTTGAACATATGATTAGAATTCTGAAACTATTATTAATTTTTGCTTTGATGGGGTTTTTTTGGTGATTTTTTCATGGCTTTGAATAAGTTACAAAAAAGTTGCTCTTACGTAGTTGTTCTGAAAGTGATGATCATCCGTATTGAGGGAGTTTCTTTAAGATTACACTTACGATGAACTAAACTGGCAACGAAAAATGTCTTCTTTTTATTGGTATTGTCAAAATTGAACCCTCTTTTTAAGATTTATAAAGCTTTAGTTAAACTTTTGCATTTTAATAAAGACGGGATTGCTAGTGGTGAGATCTTGTGATATCAAAATAACATTAGTGAGTTACAAGTTATTTGAAATGATAAATTAAAGTAGAGCATCAGATTGTGGAATTATAAATCTCCTGTAAGTTTACGGACCATTTCTTTGGAAATCGTAATCACCATATATCTTTGCTTGGTGCTGAGAATACAGCAGATGAATAAATATTGAACCATTATTTTTAACGAGGGGTTTGTGCTGAATCAAATGATATACGGAAGCGATAGTGACAATCAATGCGCAATACTAGAAACGGGACACGCTATGGCAAGTCTCAAGCTCCAAAACATAATTTGAGTATTATTTTAAAGGTAAATGTAGGAAAATAAGTATCACAAGTCGTTTATTTCATAAAAAACTGTCAACAACGAAAGAGTCAACAACGTTCACGCACCAGCAAGGGTACAATTCTGTTTACACTTCATGGTGCGTTCAAGTTTAATTTTGTCAAAGTTAATCCAGTGATAATCTGGCTACAGCGTCCACAGACTAATAACTTACCCTTGCTTATTTTGATGCATTAGGCAATCAAACGCATCGAACAATATACTGGGATGCAGCATATTGATAAAACTTAGCATAAGATTATCACGAGCGAGGCAAGGGAAGGACGAAAAGAAACCTTTACAAAACCAGTGCTAAAATAAGACAAAGACACCCAAGGTTTATAGTGTATATCTTTATTGGCAATATCATAGCCAAACGTATTAAGGGTCAATGAAAACGTTGGCGATTGATGAAAGTTAAAACATGTTGGTCTTAATGTAATCATAAAAGTTAAATGTTACAGCTATTTTGACATGATGCATCTATATATAGTACATGAAATACATTGTTTGTAAACAAGAAAGTTGCACATGCGCAGTTCCGACGACTACTTCCCTTTGAATGCTGAACGTTTACTATAGGTTGAGTAAATTAGAAATTAAAAAAGACATAGGTATGACAATCCTTACCGTTCATGTGTGACGCTGATTGAGGTTCGCTCGAGTTGTTTAAGTTTGGCTCAAAGCGTATGAAGTGACGAGTTAGCTTGCGCGAGTTGCATCGAGGTTGGCGCGCCTTCAACCTCCATGGCGCGAGTTAGATTGGGGTCGGCTAAAAGCGAATACATGTCACGAGTTTGCAGAGTTGCATGGAGGTTCGTGAGAGTTGCTTTGAGGATGGCTAAATATGTGCAAAATTTATTTTTTACAATGTAAAGTTGAACCATGCTGTAATGCCAGCAGTAAGTAGTGATACCAAGTGTCTAGAATATACTAAGCGTAACCTACCAGCATGCCAATGATTAGTCCAAGCATTGACAATTTTTTTAGTGATGTAATTTAATGAATCACTTAATGCTGTCGTTCATTACTTGGGTGACAGAAGCGTCAAATTTCTCCCAAATATTTCCATTGTTTCCAAGTGATAATACAAAACACTGTTATTTTCTTTTCTGTTATTTCAGTTGCTCACTGAGGTTTGTTATTGTTATGCTGTTGTCTACAATTTTAAAATGGTCGGAGTGCAGCCATCTTGGTGGGATTTCTTAACTAGCCAAAACACTAGCACAACAAATAGCTTACACTATCCTATATCGACTGAATTTGAACAAGCTTCCTTTGGAAAGACTTTGTTTTGAATACATAGCGAAGTGGAAGGGCCGCAAGTAGCGATTATCTTAGGCAAGCACCTAAGAATAACGGTTTGACAACCTTGACAATAAGACATTCCAATATGCAAAGCTTATTCCTGTAATGATGATATCATTCGATGACACTAGATGTTCTCAAGCTTACTCAATTAACATTAACATAATATTGCTAATTATATCACCATGCCCTGTCCGTCGCATTTTAATTGGTCGAGCTGAACCATGTGACCGACTACAAATACGCAATAATGGTTTGTTTATGTGCCCGTGAATATGGAAAATATTGTTAACATCGTAACTTTTCAGCTAAAACGTAAACTGTAACTTGTACAAGGATCATAATCAATCACAAAATAAAATGGAACACTTGTGGGCCAAGTTTAGACAATTTTTTTTTAAATATTCGGATTTGCAAAATTTTTAAAGTGCGGGCACTAACTGACCAGTTCTGGGGCCCCGTAGTCGTTCACGTGGGAAATTTTCTTAAATTTTGACGGTTTTGGGGGATCGTTGATGATATAATGGAAATAATAGACTCAGCTCTGACCATTAACGTTTATTTATGGGCGCGGGCTCGAGAAAAGCCAAAATTAACGGACTCGGCAAGCCTCGCCCGTTAATTTTTGGCTTTCCTCCCGCCCTTGCCCATAAGTAAACGTTAACGCGACGCCTGTTATTTCTATAATATACATTACTTATAATCACAATTATCTACAACCTTTTACCGATTATGGCCGCATTGTCACAACATAACAAATTATACGGTAGGTTAATAATTTTAACACGATTGGAACTAATTTTGGATAATTGGATTTTCATATCGTGCCAATTTCTTAAAAGTGTTAGGTGCCATATAGCTGAATGTTGCAATATCACAAATTACTCATAAAATCAACTGTGTAATGTGAAAAGTAAAGCAGATGAGATAACATTTGTAGATTAAATCGACATTATTTCACCATCTAACTATCCCAAATTAGTTCCAATCGTGTTTTGATGAACTTACATGCGTAAACTCTTTTTTTATAAAAACAAAAACAAAAAACGTAATGTCCGAGGCTTATGCGGGCGCTTCCCCAGTCAAGGGTCATCTTATTGACTAGGGTCGTGGCATTAGTGACGTCTAAATACTGTAAAGGAGTGTGCCATTTCAGAGAATTTCTTTCTTCAGAAAATTCTGTGAGTATCAAAGAGTTTCTAATGTTTCGATGCATTTGTATCCACTGTTCAATAAATCGCTCCACTCAAGATGCATGTTTAAAAGTAATGGACAACATTATGTTGACCAAATAAGAGACCTTGACCAAGTTTCTACCTTATGTTGATCATAAGTCTTGCAGCGAGAGGTCGATGGCTAAACAGTGTTAACAGCTGAGTCAAAAAAAAAAGAAAAATACACTACTTCTGGCCAGTAGAAAGGTTATGGTAAACTATACCCTAAGTTCTAGAAATGATCGGCTGGGCACCCATCCAACTGACAAAAAGGGCCCACATATGGGCAATATTGTAATGTTGAATTAGCAGGAAGTACGTGTTCCATACTTGTAATGGTTAAATACATGTGGGGGTTATCTGCTACGGCAAGGAGGGGCAACCTACTCAGCAAATTCAAGAGACCAGCTCCCCCACTTCAACATTTTGTAATGTATTTACATCTTTCTACTATGATAATCAATGTGTTCACACATACAGACAGCATACATACATACATACATACATACATACATACATACATACATACATACATACATACATACATACATTATACATACATACATACATACATACACGCATGTCTGTATGTCTCATTTAGTTCTGTCCTGTTCACTATACAGCATGATAAAATGTCAACTAGGACTTGCAATAAGCTTATAGCTTTTCTCGAAATTCTCTTTTCTTTCATTGTTAATAATTAAAAGCGATGTCCACTGCACAATATTGGAAATAATAGATTTAATTGCTTCTCTGGCCATTATGTCTTGAGCAAAATTTAGATACAAAGTCAGGAACGTTAGGACGAATATACTATAATTTTCTTCCTCCAAAATATGAGTTATTTAGGAGCCACCTCGATTTGTTTCGTAAATTGCCAAATTTTATGCTTACTGTATATTGTTTGCAAAACAGATTCTATGTTGTGCTCAATTTGACAAATTGAATGAACTCATGCCGTATGTTGATCCATAAGTCCTGTCCATAAGTCCATAAGTCGTATAGTTTAAATACGTGTCATACATCTGCCTTTCTAATATAAAATTCAACCGTAGAAGTAAGCCAACAGCGATACAATACCATTTCAGCCATCATCTACCATAATTTCCCTTTATATTACCCTGTTACATAAAGGTAAGTTGTCAATATCTCATCTTACTAGCCATTATCATTCCAAAGTTGGCAGAAGACAACACATTTATGGTCATGTGACCAGGCACTAGTTCCTCTCAAGTCATTTTAGTGTTTTTCCAATGGCATAATGGGTCAAAGATGGGATTCTTAGTGAAATTATAATAACCGTCAATAAATAAATAAATTGGCTTGAAATGTGATTATTATCAAATCGAAAGCTTGAAAATACTGACTGGACTGTTGGGCTGCTTTTGCGTTCTTGTTTACAGTTTTGAACTTCCAAAACTCTGAAAGTAAAGAAAGGAGAAGAATGGGGAAAAGATACTTTGCTGTGTTGGCCGGAAGCATGTTGCTTTTACTTCCTATCGGACTATTTGTAGCCTTACCGAATACACTTTACCCCAAATTCCATCGTGGACATGATATGCCACGTGAGTTTTAATTTTACTTGTAATTGCAACTCGTGATGTGGTACTTGCAGTTATGCCAACAAATATATATATATAGCTTATATATATATATATATATATATATATATATATATATATATATATATATATATCTATATATATATATATTTGTGTGTATGTGTGTCTTGTTGTTGTTGTTGTTGTTGAATATACATATAAGTCGGTGACTTTGAAATGTGTCGAGTTACCTAAGCTATTCGTTTGTTTTGCACAGTCATGCAATGTGTCCGTCTCATACACTGAGTTGTGGCACCGAATGGAAATGCATTGTAATGCTGTGTGATGGACGACTGATTTGGATAACCTTACTATTTTTTTCAAATGATGTTTCGCTAGGATTACAAGACGATGATATTAACTGTAGTGTTTCACTTTCTGCTGAGAACACCAATCCGATAGTGGCCTTGGCTAGTTTTCCTGGATCTGGTAACACGTGGTTAAGACATCTATTACAGTTATCCACCGGTATTTACACAGGGTCCGTGTACCGCAGCGCAATACTATATGCAAACGGTAAATACAGAATGTCTTTCAATCCCCATTTGATGATTTTCATAACACCTATTGCATGTAGATGATCAACTATATGACACAATGAATTACGAACAACGTTTGGCAGCTACTATGCCTCGTCGTTTGCTAAAACATTGTATTTAGAAATGTTTAAATTTGCACATGTTCAAAGCTATTGTTCGGAGCAAAAGTGGGTCCAGAAAATAAGCATTCTGTTATCTTCGTAAACACTGAAATGTTAAAAAGACAATAATATAAAAAAGACAATATAAAATATCGTAGAGCAGGCTTAGTAGTTCAAACAAAACCTATAAATCGATATGGTACTTCTACAAAGGTCATCGGAAAACATCCTCCAAATCAAACGTTTATATCCCAAATTTATCTGCAAGACAGCTTAAGGTGATCAAGCAGATGTACACGTGGTGTACATACCATGTTCTTGTCTATTTTGTCACAGGAAAGCATATCTCCATCTCTCCCTCAGACCAAGATTAAGTATTTTGTTAATAGAAACATTGGGTTTAAAAACATTGGGTGTTATGTACATACAGGCTGCACTGGAAGCCAAACACTTCGCATTTAGATGTGATATTTCTTTTCCAGAACAAGGTACGGTATTTTATAGTTAATGGTGATTTAAAGTACTAGTCTATACCGTGCTGGTAACTTAGCGGTGATGATAAGTGCGCTGCCAATTAACGTTAAGCTTTAGCAAATTTCAAACCCAAATCAGTCCATTTGAACATTTTACTGTTAGAAGTCATCCTTGTTTGCCAATTTCTCGTTTTAAAGGTTTCAATGGGGAATATGAAGACTATACTCTTGGCACAACGTTAACGGTTAAATTACATGGTAACTACCTAAAGGGCTGTCAGTCAGCTATACTACTTATACGTGACCCCTACAAAGCACTTATAGCCGAATTTAACCGTCGAATGGCTGGGAAGACCAGAACAGCGTCTACGTCAGATTTCGATAGTAAAGGTAATCTAGAAATCACACCTACAACGAATGCCACGTTGTATTATGAAAACATGTATTTTAAATTTGTTCAGTAGAGCAGAGAGATCTTATCTCAGTTGTCCTTCATATAAATCTGATAGCTTCATGAATTACTGTCACTGAGAGAAAGGTTTTTGGTAGACCTCGGAAGCCAGTTCAGTTGCCCTCACCAGTGATAAAATTTATCTCAAAGAGGACGATTTTGTTATAATATTATGTGTTCCGCCATCTTTCGACAGGCTGGAAGTTTCAGCAGAACCACACTAATAATACTGCAAGGTTTCGATTTTTTGTTTCTTTGAGAGTAGAGTTTATAAAAATGGATGATTATGGCTCTACTATAATCATGATTAGCGCTGAGTAAGGCCACGTCTATTAATCTGTGCAAGGTAATTCACAGTGGTCTCATGTCACCCCTTAACTACAATAACACTAGTACTACTCTGATAAAAGCCAGATCCACCCCATACTCGTTATCACCATCTCATAAGCATGCCATGCATACACTTGCATGACATCCAAACTGGTACCTATTGTTGAATCATTGCCCATCAGCCACTAGTGCTAATATCCCTCTGCTCATTGCCACGTTGCAGCCGTTTCAACTTACTCCACATTGACGTTCACATCACAAATCTGGCCATCTTGTATGTACAAGCTTGCAGATTACATCAACGTGGCTTCACCACTCATCCATTTGTAGCTGGCTACATGAATAGGTTATTTTCAAGGCTAGCGGTAAAGCCATATTCCACAATCGATACAATCTTCAACTTTGACATAGTGTGTCCTAACAAGAAGCCAAAATTGCAACTTTTAACACTTAAAAACCTACACAGTTGTTTGGTGTATTATGAAGTAAGGGCAACGTATGGAAAACCATTGCTGACGTCAGTGAAGTCATATTATGTAGAGCATTAAACATGTTGCACTGTTCATGTCTTGTGCATTTAACGTGTTTTCTTATGAATTCAACATGTTGTCCTGGGCATTTATAATGTAGCCCTGAGCATTTAACATATTGTCTACGGCATTGCCAGAATTGTCCTGGACATTCATAATGTTGCTTTGGGCATCTATGATGTGTTATTCTGGTAACACGACTTGCTCTCCAAGGCATCAAAGATTTAAATAATTGGAATTCCACACGCTATTCTGACACGCGACATGTATCCCCGGGTGATTACAATGTTGTTCGAGACATTGAACATGTTGTCCTTTATATTCAAAATGTTGTCCTGGGTTGTCAACATGTTCTTCTGTGCATTACCTATATAATATCCTATGAATGCAACATGCTGTCCTGGACAGTTTCCATGTTGTTCGAGTTTGTATGTATGTATGTATATATGTATGTATGTATATACACTGTATGTATGTATGTATGTATGTATGTATGTATGTATGTATGTATGTTGTGTGTGTGTGTGTGTGTGTGTGTGTGTGTGTATGTATGTATGTATGTATGTATGTATGTACCCTCACCTACCATCTTAGTATTTGGTGTACAAGTACACCCAGGGTGGGGATGTAAATTGTTTAAATGAACATGTCAGCGTCAAAAATATGCAAATGAGGTAAAAAAAGGGGAAAATCCTGCAAAATGCTAAAATTCAATGACCACTGGCCAGATTTGGTTGAAACTTGGTATGCAGGTTCTTTATGGGGACGTTCGTTCGATTTGTTAAATTGTATTTTTTTTGGACAATTTCCCCCTTTTTTGGTAAAAATATCATTTTCTCTGAGATCGCTCGTCCAATTGCTTGAAACTTGAATCAACAATATCAATGCTGGTGAAACAAGCCCAACTTTGACCTCATACGGTAGCTTCACTGAGTTGCCATTGATTTTGACACTTCAGGGCCATGCTTGACAAGTGGGTGTAGCATGCTAGCAGGGTACGTTTACCCATTCCGGACACCTGGTACCACCACTTATGATTGCATCCGTGGTTCAAGATTGTCCTTCATTGTCTTGTAAATATTTTATTTTTGATATTTTATACTAAAGGACCTGGTAATTTATTACCTTGTATGATTTGGATTATTGAATTTGTTTTGACGTCATATTGGTATGCATGTTCCCAGGGGATAACTTAGTTATGTATTCTCACTCTGGCCTGCCACATTGAACCAAGTGTGAGCCAAGTGTCATTGGCGCTATGTTAACAAGGTTATCATTGTCTTTGGCATTTAACATGTTGTCCCATGCTTTGACAATGTTGTCCCAGATATTTACGATCTTGTCCTTGACATAATTGACTATACACATACACTTAAACTTAGTTGCAATGTTACAGTATAATTAATATAGATAAACTCCGGTGCTTATATCACTTTTGTCTCAACCGATGTATATACAGTGGAATTGATCGAGTGTCCGTTTTGCCTTGCAGAGCTCGACAAGTCGTGATTGCTTATCATTAGAAAAGTAAACATTTGCAACAAATTGAGTATTTGGTGTTAGATTACAGCGCACGCGGCGAACGTTTCCCAGACACTGTCTCGTCTACAATAATGACAGTCGTTTCAGCATGCATGCCACTCATGCACAACAAGCTTGACACCGCACTATAGCTATAGCACATCATCAAAGTTTTCTTTCAGCTACAGCTTTGTGTACTTTGATTTGGAAATATAACTCAGACAAACTCACTGGCATATTTTTCGAGTGTCGGATCTATATCTCGAGGAAAGTCCTCAACATCAACCGGACTGACTCTCGGCGTTTTATTACAGTGAAACATTGTATTTTTTCAGCAAGGTAAAGAATATTTTGAAGGCAGAGAGATATCATCGTCCCCTCCATGCTAACCCGTTGCCGTGTATGATGCCGTCCGGGAATTAAGTGCCAAAATACGGTGAATTATTTCAGAAACATTTGGTGTGTTATTCAATGGCACAAAATGTACGGTGTTGATTGAATTGCACTTGCTGTGCAAAATCAACACTTTTCTTCAAGTCTATTTTGTAGCTCAGAGAAGTGTCAATTCAGAGAGAAGTGTCAATTGAGAAAGTTTCATTTAGCTGAGACAAAAGAGAAAGCGGGATTAAAGTTTCATTTAGGAGTGTTTAGCATTTTCTGGTTGACAATATTCAGTGTTGTATCGTGTCAAACTTGTTGATAGAGTAGACTGCACTCGCAATGCTACAGACTGCATGCTGAAGGAACTGTTGTCGTGATTGCTGACATCGAGAGGAGAAGAAAGTTTTTTTTTAAAGAATTTAGGGGAGAACCATTTGATTTCTGGGGGGGGATATGGAGGATTTTGAGAAAAAAAAATTTGTCACCAGGTGAGAGAGAAGAAAAAAAAATTGATCCTGTCATGGCCTGAGAAAAAAAAAATTGTCATAACAGACAGAAGAGAAAAAAAAATTGTCACAATGCACCAGAAATAAGCAAAATTTGGAAACCTTATTCTCATGTATTCTTTGCCAGCGCGCCGCCATAGGCGGCGCAAATGTTTTACCACAAGCAATTCTTATGTTTCTTTTCCCAGCACTTATGATATAAGCATGCACTACATAGGTCTACTTTACACCTCAGTACACTCAATGTTTTCCTTCTATTTCTGACCCAAGAAATCATTTTCAGGATTTCTGTTGCAATATCTCAATGGCATAGGCACTATCTAAAGGGGACTATTTGACTTCTGTAAATTGTGAAAATTTAAAACACAAGACAGGAGTCAATAAACTAGTGTTAAAACCAATATATTATTTTCTCAATATAATTTGTTAGAAAGATGTACCTTGACAATGAAAAATGAGGAAAAACAAAATATAATGAAATACAATGTGTGAGCCTTGTTTTTCTGACCACAAACACCGGATCGCAAACATACCATATTCAGGCTTTTCATTAGAAGCTGGCAGCTGGAGAAATGACACGAGAAGGTCACAGATTTTCCGTTCCTGTATATTTATTTGTCTTCAGTCTCTGGCAAACAGAACTGTTTTTCACAAATTGTATTGTCATTGTTTGGTTGTTGAATATTGTGACTCAAAAACTGATCATGCAAAAAATGTAAAAAATATCAGTGTTCAATGTCATTTTCAAACAGTTTTACCGAGTGCAAAATAAACTGAAACTCCTCTCAGATTGCACCATTAAACACATCAATTTCTCAAAATTTCCAATACGAGAGGGGGAACCCCCTCTCGTGCTCTCCCCCTTGGGGTATTCTAACAGTTTCACTTAGTAAACAAATTAAAAAACCTCTCAGATTGCACCAGACTGCACCATTGCACACATCAATATCTTAAAAATTTCCATGCAAGATAGGGGAAAGCCCCTGTGACACTTTCCCCCTAAGCCTCTCTCATGTTTCTCCCCTGTACTTTCAAATTCTGCCCGGTCAGATATCCTAGTGAAAACCCTGTCATAATATCCATCCAAATTAAACAATATACTATATGATTAGATACTGCGTGATCTTTTATATCTTTATTTTATTGTGACTTTGAATTTCATTTTGATGTGTTCACCTTTTTCGAACCATCATGAGATAGCTGATAATAGTCTAGCAGGGTACATCAGGATTTGAAGGGTCTTTACTGTTGCTGTATTTTGTAAATTTTACAATTACATGTATTGGTATTTAACTTTTCTAAGTGGAGAATGGTCAAAATTTCAGAGTTAGAGAGGAAGGTTACTCAAATTCATCATGGTTGGTGAAGGGGGGAGGGTCACTCGAAATTTCGGAGTTTCAGGCCATCAATAATGACGGCTCCCTTATATACAACGCATTACAAACTTGATGACCAATAAAAAAAAAAAAATTGCACTGCTACTCCATTTGGAAAAAAAAAATTGATGCAGGTCTGACAGTAGGAAAAAAAAATTGCTGTCACTCTGACAGGAAAAAAAAAATTGCTCCCATACCCTCTTCCTCCATACCCCCCCCCCAGAAATCAAATGGTTCTCCCTTACTTGTTTCTTCATAAAGTTCCCAATTTAAAAGTAAACACCTATAAGAAAACTGATGATGTGCATGTAGTGCAGTGCTATGCTTGTCGTCAGTGACATGCTGAAACGACTGCGGTGATCGTGACGAGACAGTGTATGGGAAACGTTTGCCGCGCGCTGTAATCTAACACCAACCAAAGACGAAGACTCAATTTGTTGCAAATGTTTACTTTTCTAATGATAAGCAACATGTAGACTCGTCGAGCTCTGCAAGGCAAACCGGACACTCGATCAAATTCCACTGTATATATATAGGCCTATATATAGAAAGAGAACATACATGTAGCTAATACCATTTCGTACAATCTACTAATTTCACAAGGGAATTTTCTGTGGTTGCTTACTAACTCATATTCGACACAATGTCTACAAAAAAGATGTTGCTGTCAATAGATAGATACCTAGACAATCATTTACAAGCTGCCTATGAAGTATGGTCTCACGAAAATGCCAGCAAACGATGACACAGAAGCAGAAAATAAAATACTGTAAACTGACAAAAAGTTGCAATATGTTATTGAAACTTGACACAGATACCAACAACAATCTGAAATTCATTACAATACTTTCACCTCACATTTTCTTAGCATTGCAATCATGGTGCTTAGGTACCGTTCAGTTTTTACGGCCGGGGGGGGGGCCGGCAAAATCCAGGGGGGGTCATCAAAATTTTGGAATCCGCAAAGGGGGGGTCATCGCTTTTTCACTGGTAAGAAAGGGGGGGTCACCACATTTTCATAAACATAATACCAACAATAAAGTTCACTTTATGCCATTGCCATGATCGACCCTCTTTACCGGCGGGCCGCCTTCGGCGGCCCACTTCAATAAATATACATTATGTATTACCCATGACCCTCTTAACAGGCAGACGCCTTTGGCGGCCCACTCCAATTAGGTTTACTTCATGCAATGGCCATGATCACCCTCTTTACCGGCGGGCCGCCTGTGGCGGCCCACTCCAATAAATTGACTTTATGTAATACCCCACGGCAATCTTAATGGCCGTGCGCCTTCAGCAGCCCTATCCAGTAAAGTCTACTTTATGCAATAGCCATGATCGACCCTCTTTACCGGTGGTACCGGTGGCCCACTAGAATAAAGTTGACTTTACGTAATGGCCCATGACCCTCTTAACCGGAGGGCTGCCTTTGGCGAACCACTCCAATAAGGTTTACTTTATACAATGTCCATGGACATGAGTTGTCTATTGAAATGAAGTTAAAAATTGCCTTACAGTCGTCCTAATTAACAGACGTTTCAATGGATGTGGCTGAGAAGTTTGTGCACTGGCATCTCTGCTACACGAATAAAGTGCGCGGCGTACCGGAGTTCAAATCCAAACCATGCGGGTAAATTTGACGTATGGGTTTTAGTTATTTTTAAGCGGGGGGGGAGGGGGGGTCATCAATTTTTTTCATCTGACAAAGGGGGGGTCATCTTTTTTTCACGAAAAATGCAGGGGGGGTCTATATTTTTTTGAACACCGGCGACAAGATTTTGCCGCCCCCCCCAGCCGTAAAAACTGAACGCTCCCTTAGCTAGTGTGAAGGGATTGTGGTTCAATTTATTCTGACGCCATATAGAGAACATTGCATAGTACGTCATGTACAATACATGACCCTTGTGTCAACGCGCAAGTGCAACAGGACAATGCAGACATTCCCGCATTTTCAACCTGTTCTGTACTTGTTTGGTTATTGTCGTTTCACGTTGACGTTGCTATAAAGTGATTGAACAAATGGAACTGTGTTCTTATTTACCTAATTATTCAAAATGAAGTTTCAATGCAATGTATAACCATGAACCAACAAATACATGGAGCAATCAAACAGTAATAAGGGGTGGACCATTTGATATCCTGGGGGGGGGGCTTGGAAGATTTGGGGAAAAAAAAGATGCCAGGTGGAGTTGCTCGAAAAAAAAATCTGGCTTTAAGTGGCTGATGGAAAAACAATTATGGACCATTGCGACTCGGGAAAAAAAATCTTGGCAATTGTTCGATGCACACTGCAGCATCAATAAAAATCAAGCAGTAGCTCTGGAGTTTTATAAAGCATAAACCATTTCAAGCTTGAGGAACAATAACTGAATATGAACAATTGTACAGTATACATGACCTTCTGATTAGAGGAAGTATGCTGAAATTGAAATTGCTCACCAGTGTTTTCCAGAAATGTGTAAATCTGAATGTATGGATTTTGTCAAAATACCACAAGAAGAGAGACAGCCTGCCATGAACTGGGTCAAGTGAACTCAGTCAGTCAAGTGGACTGTTCAACTTGCTAATATCACTCAAACCAGGACACTTGTCAGACAATGACATATTTTTTTCAAGCACAAGTAAATGCCTGTAAATGTACATGATTTTACAAATATATGTAGGATACCATCATCTCTTCTGATGACACCAGTGATGTTCTCAGAAAAGTTTTCACTGTAACTTTGTTAATGCTTAATGTAGAACTCAGTAATCAGGTTGTTTGATTTGTATTTTCAGTGTGTTACCCATGGTATAAATAAGATCTATAAACTGATATTTTTGTAAAGTGAATCAAAAATGTACATGTATTTACATATCTTTATTTAGTTTCTTGAATATAGTCTGTGTGCGATAGAACAGCATCTTGTTAGCGGGTGTGAAAAACCAAGCAAACAAACATTGCACCGAAATTTGGTAAAAAAAAAATATATCTCGAAGAAGGAAAGTTAAAAAAAAAGTTGCCAGCATATGCCCTGTAGAAAAAAAATAATTCATGGTGAAGCAGGTGGGAAAAAAAATAATGGCTCTCCACCAATCTTCCAAGCCCCCCAGGATATCAAATGGTCCACCCCTAAGCGATGGGCATTTCTACACTCTAATAGAGTTCCGTAAGGAAGTCGTCAATGTTGTCTTTGGAATTAATCATCGACAGACTTTGAGGCAATGGTATCTCAGTCACGGTGTCTCGAGTTATCAATTACAGAATGCAGTTCATTACAAATCCGTTGTATATGTACACTTTGATCACAAAGGTCAGATTCTGTGATGACATTGTCAACTCATATTGGCATATGTAAACGTAGAGGTCACATTATGGTCTGCACTACGGTAACAGTACGAGTTGAATGTTGTAACCTAATTTTTACATTGTGCGCCCTTACACATATTGCCTGTTCCTCAAACCACAGAAGATCAAAAACCAAAATCATGATAGCAATACACTGAAATAACAGAGTTCACAAACAGAACTGCCTTAGCAGAAAGACACATAACCAAATGCAAATACTATCAGTCCTAAACGTAGACATTCTACATGGAGGCAGTGTACTTTCAGCGAGAACAAACATTGTAAACACGTACATCTATCCATGCAATTTATTATGTAAAATCATGGAGGAAGTACTGACTGCAGGTTTCAAAACAGTGTGCCAAAGAGTAGATATTGTTATAAGCATATAAGATCATGGCTATACGCCTTGCCCCATGGCTTATCTGTACACAAAAATACAACACACTTTAACGACTATCACACTGCCTTTTAATTACAGTAATAAATAATACCTGGTGTCCATGTGCTCTTTGTAGCTTGTTTATACCACTCTTGGACCACAATGGTTTTTCCCGCCATTTTCTCATTCTTTCATAATTTGCCCATGAGGAGAAAGGAAATGGAAGTCACTGCCTCAAATCCTTTGATTTTGTCTGATATGGCCCATCCACACAATTACTTGCTTTGATATGCCCTTGATCATCTGAAAATGATTTATGCTAAATTTGCAGCAGTGTTCCCCAGCTTTAATACTCAGACAATATGTTAAAGGATTTCAGTAATGTTTGGTCATGTATCCATTGCCTACATGACCTTCATTGATATTTCCTCTGTGCCTTACACGGGCAAGTGTGCAATACAGTTTAACTTCCCTTTCAAGTCAGAAGATCGGTACCAAATGGTTCTGGTTACTCAAGAGACAGTCTTGCTGCTATGGTCTATGATTATGAACTCTGCAAATACAATTTGTTGGACATTCCTGTTATATGAGCTTTAGACTTTATCTATGTTAATTACACTATAGCATTGCAACTATGTTGAGCTGTATGCGCATACTCAATTATGTCCAGGACAACATGGTGAATGCCTAGTATGACATGTTGAATGCCTAGGACAACATTGTGAATGCCTGAGACAACATATGAAATGCCAAGGAAAATAGGTTGGATGCCCAGTAAAACATTGAATGCCTAGGACAATTTTGTAAACTCCCAGGACAAAATTGAAAATGCCCGATACATAAATGCTTCCTGTTTTGTAGGTCATTTTCCCCACACCAACGACCTTAGTTTAATTAGTCTAGAACATTCTTAAGGTCATTGTCCTTCAATTCAATTAGTCATGCTTGGAACCTTTTGGAAATTCAATTAGTCACAAGTGGAGATATTTTAGAACAGTAATTACCATATCACTAGAAGTTCTAGATTGTTCTTATATTCTCTTATATAACCATTTAAGTATAAATGCTTTGGCGGCACAGTTTTCAGTCAGACATTTGGGATCATTAGCACTTCAGTTAAATCACTTATCGCAACCAAATGATATACGTCTTCATATAATTCAAGGGGAATGAATGAATGAAACAATCCAAGGCCGCATTGTGGCGAAAACAGAAAGGCAAGTTACAGGTTTGTAAAAGCTTGCCGTTTGGACGTACTTGATAGAAAGGAAAATGGTATTTTACTCCTAAACCTGTTTTAGTCGATGTGTCTATTCGAAATACAAATACTGTTTGGCCGTGAATGTCACGGATTTTAAATTCTTCTAAATTTTGTATTTCCAGAGCTTACTGAAATATATTCTTTACCCACTGTACAGCCGAGCTTTCTCGTGAGGCAATAGCCCACATGCCCGTGTCCATTTACAATATTTCAGCCGTCTGTCGCAGATAAATTAATATCAACGATTGCAGGGAAACAGTTTACACCCCTGCCCATCAGTAGCCTACGTAATCCGTGACTTGTGGTGGCCAAACAATATATGTGTTTCGAATAGACATATCGACTTGTAGGTTTATTGCTAGAATGCCATTTTCCTTACGTCAAATAGACACGCCTTTACTAACTTACTAATTTTCAAATGAGAAACAGCTTATTGGTATCAAAACTAGTGAGACAGGGATACACATCCAAAAGACTCATGAGGACTTTCAAAAAGTTCAACGGTCGATAAGACGACATTGTGACCAAATATGACACCTCGGTCACTCAAATGATTAGCTACAGCATTCCCGGCTTTGACTTATTACAGTGATCATATACTGTATCATTTCATATAATATTTAGACAATTTTGGACCAATCCTGACGGATGTAGCATGCTAGTAGGGTACGCTTACCCATGCCGGATACCTGGAACCACCACTAACTATCAGTGGTTCAGGATGGTCCTACTTAAATTTGTAAATCACAAATGTCCAATGGACCTGGTAATGCATTACCTTGAATGGAAATGATTATTGGACCAGTTTAATGTCATGTTTTACTAACTTAAATATGCTATTCGTTCCTTGCCGTACACATTGCGGCCATTCAATTTTTTATTCATTCGGTTTGAATTTGATGATTAAGAATATGTAATTTCACTGAAATGATAATTTGCATTCAGTATTTAGATTTTTAGCCTAATAAATTTATCTATCGTCCAAATGTCATTTTTTTAATTCGATAGAAATTTGGCCGAGGGGTGTTCAGGGCTAAATTCGTTGCTAAGTGATTTGGTGACATTGTGGCAAGATTTAAAAATACAAAAGCGTAAAGGACTTATACAATTTTATGTTACTACAGAGTCTTCCTTCGTTCGTTTGGTCGTCTTTTGCAGTTTTTTGTTGATGGTTTTACTTGAAGCTAAATGTCGACCACATAAAAGTTAGTGTGAAAAAAGAAATATGACGACTGTGAAAAATCTTGGTGTAAAATAGCTCTCTAGAAGGATTAAATTTGATTGGGCATAACATGAGGGCTACCAATTTTTTGCCTGGGTAATAACGAGGATGCCATGCGTCGGGTGGCCTTCTCCCATTCCAAACTCTGAGCGTTGACCATTCTGCAACCTTCTTTGCCTGTGAAAGTAGTGCGGTCCTGATAGAGCGGAGTCGTGTCGATCAAGGCAGATGACAAGGCGGTAGAGATGCAAAGAGAGACTTGCACAAGATGGAGTAGAACATTTCAGTGACGATACGTGACTTTTGGTGTATGTCTGTCGTCATCAGAGTGTGATGTGGCTAACGTATACAATGCATCCACAGAATGTTTCGACATGAAAATGATGGTGATAACATCATAAATCTTTATCTACTTCAAATAAAATTGTCCGCGATCACGTTTTCGGAGCCTTTAGTTCTGCAGTGATCATTGTTTTCAATGGATACTCTGATTACAATATCGAACATTTGGTCGATACCAAAGTTAGAATTAAACATTCCTCAACATGTAACAGAAAAATCACATTTCCCAGATTACTTCAAATGTAAATTGTTAGGTTTAATATTCCAACAATGGAATGGCCGCGAAATGTACCGCACATTATGTAAATTCAAAAAAGTTGGCAACCGTTGCAAAAAAGAAGCACGTGACGATCAAGCATGTCCAATATGTCGATCGTCATACGGGAAATCAATGTATCGATATATAGGGATTGCCCGAAAATGCGAGTGTCAAAACCAATTAGGAAATTAGGTTATTACAGAAATACCGATATGTCGATATACCGATTTGACCTAGATATTTCGTTTGGTCGCGAAATGTCACGGACCTTACGTCTACGACATCAGTTCGACCAGATGACCCAGCATTGGCGGTAATAGGTTTTTATCTTATTGAAGCATTTATTTTAACGGAGTAAACAGGTTATAATTGATCTAAATAGCAGAATATCCATAATGCCTATATTAGGACAACAGAAACACACAAAATACGAAGTGTTATCGAAGTAGCTGCATAGGATATAATTATTTTATTTTCAGAATGGTACAAATACTTGACCAAGAAGGCGCCATCTTGGGAGAAACATGCTCTGCATTGGCTTAGCATCGAGAAACCCTTACTGGTTGTTGATTATTTAAACTTGAAGGAAACACGTTGGACGAACTGGTGAAAATAACTGAATTTCTGAACACGGGAATGACGGACGCCAGACGTCAGTGTGTGTTTAAGAATGTGTCGGGATCGTTTCACAGAAAAGGACAAGAATCCGTCCCCGATGACCCTTTTACGGCAGATATGCATCTACAAATCGAAAAGCACATTGCAAATGTGAACAATCGGCTGCGACGATTAAACCTGCCACCTTTGCGAAGAGAGTTCAGTGTTGCAACCTGAGATTGGTTGTTTGTTAGGAGTAAGGTAGATGGTTGGGGGCGCTCTGATATCTTACTACCGTAGCAGGTCGTTTTAAATATACTGCGGACACTGAAGTGTTTGCTATAAAGTTTTTTTAACTGACTCTTCCGCAAAACAATTCAAATGTTGTGTAACTCACTGTTTTCTCTGTTAAAACGGCTTTCATTATTTTTTCATTATATGTGAGTCGCAGGATACTACTAACCAATTAACCTTTTAACCAAAGGTAAAACGTTTAAAGCAAGATAGTTCTCCAAAATGACCCAGTGCGACCTTCGTTTATGGACGCATCAGTGTATAATTTGTGATTATCAAATGTATTTCCTTTTGTTAGATATTCTTTAAAGACTACAAATTAAATGAAATAATTCTTTTCTGCAATGTTACACATTTGCAACAGAATGGTTGTGTACTTTTAAGTGTGATCATTGTGATTAAAAGGCATTTTCAAAAAGGGCCTTGGCATAAGGAAGCCCACCGTTCACCCTGAAGGTTCCTACAGTCTGCTGAATAAGGAAACAAAATTTACTTTGGATGGTCTATTTTGCACTGGCTGTTTTGAGTCAAAATATGAAGTTAGATAGGATTGTATTGTTGTTACTTGACGGGCGTTTCGAGGATTTAAATATGTTCTCTTCATCAGTCATTTGATTTAGTTAAAGTTCCTACAAAAAGGAGGGAGCCCTGATCTAGAGTGTCATACAAGTTATTTAATGTATAAACAATTGGTGATTCTTACTCTGTACTTTACTGACGATCACGTGAACATCAATTACTACAGAAATATCATGTGCCCTGAAATGTATTTATTTCTTTTCATAATTCCAATCTTTTCACATTAATAAATATATATTTCCATTTAAACACTTTCACGTTCTTAGCGCCCGGTGTTGATGTGTGTATTTTACCAAATGATTCAAGCACAGAGTAACATAGACAGTCGCGATACAACGAAACACCTACCCACCCCTGGGGACGGACATGTAGACAACACCCTGTGTCTATATATTCGGTGCCGTCACCTAAAAATATACGTAGACCTTGAGAAAAAAGTCTCTCTCTCTCTCTCTCTCTCTCTCTCTCTCTCTCTCTCGCTCTCTCTCTCTCTCTCTCCTCTCTCTCTTCTCTCTCTCTCTCTCTCTCTCTCTCTCTCTCTTCTAAAGTTACCGGAGATCAATTCAGGGTGGATGATAATTGATTTTCAAAATTTTTACAAAGACAATATCGTCACTTTAATCACAGGTTGTTGTCTACATGTCCGTCCCCAGGGGTGGGTAGGTGTTTCGTTGTATCGCTAATAAAGATATCTCCATGATTCTACCAACCTTTGGTGTTTCGGTCTTAACTTAGCACTGCCCTAGACGATATACGTTTTATCATAGACCCTCGTTTTTCTCGAGGGTCTATGGTTTTATCAACATGCTGCGTCTATTATCTGATGAGTTTGAGTGCCTAATTAGCCAAGTAATCAAGGGTAAATTACTAATCTGTGGATGCTCTCACCAGATTATCACCCGATTAAATTTGACAAAGTCAATAACGAACGCACCAGCAAGGTATAACTAAAGACTGGTGCGTTCGTTATTGACTTTGTCAAATTTAATCGGGTGATAATCTGGTGAGTGCGTCCACAGATTAGTAATTTACCCTTGATTACTTTGGCTAATTAGGCACTCAAACTCATCAGATTAGACGCAGCATGTTGATAAAACGTATACGCAAGATTGTCGAGGGCAGTGCTAAGTTAAGACCAAAACACCAAGGGTTGGTAGAATCATAGACCCTCCTGGTAGAATCACCGTCCCTCCAGAGGGGAGGTGGTAGAATATATCTTTATTAGCGATACAACGAAACACCTACCCACCCCTGGGGACGGACATGTAGACAACACCCTGTGCTTTAATATAGAAAAAGGAAAAAAAAGCGGACGGTTTGCTGTATTCTTTACTTCACAAGCCTTCCAAAGAATGACCCTTCGTTGAACTGCTCTGACACTAACTCACCGGTAGCGTTATGAGCACCTGTTAATGAAATTAGCATAAGCATTGTTTTACAAACTATGATTGATTTTATCTAAATAAAAACAGTTTTTGAATTTGAGAGAATATTTCTCCTCTTTGTTTGGTGCGTTCACTTCTGAACAATAGTAAAACGATTTTCAAAATTCGAATACAGTGTGGTGGTGCTCCGTTGCTTTGCAATCCCGGCGTGTCTGTTCTACTTGTTCAAGCCCGGCGCATAATTTGAATTACAGGTAGTGGCCTTTACAAAACAACCGACGGGTACAAATAGTCACCATTTGATCTTTAAGTTCTCCGGGATGATTTCAAATGTCAGAAGCATTATTTTACAAAATGGATATTATTAATTGACATTAAAATCAGGACACTGTCGTATTTTTTCGGCAGAAACTAATTTTCGTGTTTATCCAGTGTATATCGCACTGATTGTCCGACCACAGCGTATGATCTGTGATATTGACTTCGTCTTTCAAGACGTCGTGAATGAAACGTAAATGTAAAGCCGATCAAAGCTGCCAAAGTACGAGACGTGTTATGGATGATGATACCATCGAGTATGTGTCTTCGTAGTTTTCTTCCACTCTTGCCAGTATCATTTTGAATACGAATCAGTTTTTCGGGATCTTTCTTGTGAAATGTAGACATTATGACTTCGGCTTTCTTGAGTTGGGTATTCAGTCTATTATTCAGGTATTTAAAATAACCCTTGTGAATGAGTGTGAATATGTCATTTTTAAAGTTAATAGATTATCTACCATTTGAGATTATTGTCAACCGCTGAATAGCACTAGCTAATCAAGGAACGCGTGTGATCAGAAGCTGATAGTGACGATAAAAGTGATTTTTGAGTATACTCTTTCTGTGCTGTATGGGTATACATGAATTGTGAATGTGCGCATGTGTGCATATGTTAGACTGCATTCATTAGGATAATGATAGAACATTGAACACCTCACACTGCTTGACACATGTCACAATATGCCAGTGAGTTAGTTGAAGATAAAAACAAAAGGCCATGATAGACTTTGTACAACAAGACACAGAGACTTTATCAGGTCTACAGGTATAAAATAAACACGGACATAGCGATGTAGAAAGAAGTGCTTTTTCGGAAAATATGCCTGGATAGGTGATCCAGGACCACTTGCTCTCGACTTATAGAGATAAATTTTACTATTGTTTATGTGCTATCTTTCCAGTGATGATTAAACTAATACTGAAAAGTTATGACGGCCCAAGGTACGTTTATATAATAATGCTTTTATTTGGAAAGGGGGGGGGGTGTCATGTTACCCTCATCTACATCTTTTATTTCAATCAAAGTATATTATCAGGATGTTCGTTGCCACAGCATAGATATAAATCTGCAATAATGAATTGTTCATCATTCTGAAATATCTGATGGGTTACAGTCGTGAAAGCTGGTTGACATTTCAACTCTTCCATTCTCCATGTGTGTAATTGTCAAAATATGGATCATTGGTTTACATACAAGTGTAAGCGAGAATTGGAAGGGGCTTTGTATAAAGGTAGAGCAAAGAGGCATCAGCAACTTTAAAATACATAAGTCATATCCTGGATAAACACTGCATTTCATAAATACCAGCAAGGTATAGCTTAGAACACCAGTTTTTGTGCAACAATTTATGCAGTGAGTAACACACAAATCAAACATATCAGTGAAACGACGCGCCTACTAACAGGCACATTTACGAAGTCAAAAGCCAAGCACCGAATCTCGGGACAGTATTTGATATCACTATTGTCATTTACGATGGTCTCGTATAAAATTTCCGTTTACACCCGTGTGGAGTATATGCCTCCCCCCCCAAATGATCTACGTTTACAATAAAGGGCGCCACCAGCGGCCATAATATCTATACAAATTTTGAATAAAATGTTCGTATTTTTGTCACGCTTTGCGGACTATCTGCTAAAACTTAATATCACTGTATTCTTTCAAGAAAATAGTTCAACACGAAATTATTCGCTCATGAGTTTGACTGTTGATGAGATGTCATTACGGTGAAATAAGTGAAAGTTAGATGTTGTCAAAAAAGCCATAACAGTTAAACTGGGGAACACTCATGGACAGTTTATTCACTTTGTTGAGGAAATATTCTCACAGGTTATACCTGTACGTGGATGTCATTTCAAAACTGAAAATCCCACACCTTTGTGTATCAAGCACACAGTCAATCTTTGATCGCATAACTATACTCTCTGTCTCATATCCGCTAACCTAATTACAAAATATTTAGATTTAGATTATATCCCGTGTGACTATGTGTTTTTTAACATTTCTAAAAAACGTTGAATTGTGTACATTTTGGTCGCCGGAATAAATTGCACGACCAGTTCAGAAACGTAATCTCCGTTGGTGTTTGTTGCAAATTTAATGTTGAGTAAGTGAATGAGAGAGCGAGAGAGATGTGAAAAGAGCGAGTAATCGGAGTAAGTGCCTAGTTTTGATGTCCAGCCAAGAATACGATAACAGATAAAAAAGTGCTATCATCGGTTGTCTCTAGATAACGAGTCATTGAAGTTCCTAATGAAGTTTTTCCAGTTCTATGTTTCCATGTTTTAGGGTTTTCCGGTTCCACGTTTCTATATGTATTATTAGTTTATAACTTATCCACACACCGAAACTGAAAACTCTTCATTAATTCATTCTGTATTTAGCAGAAGAACGTAGGATAAATCATTGAACTGGGCTTTTAACGTTAAAACCCTACCTTGTCGTTTTGGATTTGGACATGTATCAGGGTGTAGGTTCTACTAGGTTGTTTTTGATTAAATTTTCTCAGAGATTAAGAGATTGTGCCCCACAGAGTTAGCATGAGGGTATAGAATCATCTTCCAGGTTACACTCTTATTGTGCCTTTAAATCAATGCTTGATCCAGAGAAATATTTGAGTAGTGTACACATTTTAAATTTAGAACCGCATTATAAAGATTCCATTGTTCTTCATATGTTTTGGAAGTTGAGAATGGGCTACACGACAATGTACTGCTGATCAAAGGTTTTGTAAATTTTGTATGAAAAATAACTATTATTGTATCCAGGACGAGTTTCATTTTCTCTGTATCTGTCCACTCTAGACTATAGAGACCGTCGCAATGAATTGTTACAAACTGGTTTTGTATCAACCGGTCATTCGATGGGTTTATCTCACTGATGAACACAGGTAATGTGACTTACTTAAAGCAACTAAGCCTCATTCATTTACTTTGCAATGAAAAGAAGAGTGGATTCTCTCTCCGTTAGTTAATGTCTCTGTAATACTTTTTCTCCATGGGTCTGTGGTCTACTGTTATGAAATAAATGATTGATTCTTGTCAGTTCCCTTAAAGCAATTACATTTACATGTTCGTGTCAGCAGTGTTCCCTAATAATACTGTATACAGTGTGCCCTTAATAAAAGAATCGGACAGTCAACTGTACAACAGAATATTAAACACATCAAACAACGGTAGCGTATTTACAGTCCTCGGATTACGAGCAAGTTTTACATATCGAGTACATGCAATGATACATCGTCAGCGGACAGTGTTGTCATAGAGTGGACGGACAGCTGTAAAACGTTATTGCACAACCAACGAGCACACAACATTCCATAATCATTAAAACTGCAATGGCTCAGCTGTTGCGATGATAATTCCAATGACTCTATATTGTAAAATTGCATGACTCTATGGTAAAATTGCAATGGCTCCATGATACAAATTGCTATAACTCTACGGTGAAAATTGCAATGGCTCTATGGTAAAACTGCTATGACTCTATGGTAAAATTGCAATGCTTCTATGATAAAAATTGCAATCGTTCTATGATACAAATTGCAATGGCTCTATGGTAAAATTGCAATGGCTCTATTGTAAAACTGCTATGACTCTATGGTAAAATTGCAATGGCTCTATTGTAAAACTGCTATGACTCTATGATAAAAATTGCAATGCTTCTATGATAAAAATTGCAACGGCTCTATGGTAAAATTTCATTGGCTCTATGATACAAATTGCTATGACTCTATGATCACGATTGGAAAAAATGGGATAATTGGATGGTGAAGTAACGCGATTTAATCTGCAAATGTAATGTCATCTGCTTTTCATTATAAGTGTGACTGTTTATGAGTAATTTGTAATATCACAACATCCAGCTATATGGCACTTATGAGAAATTTAAAAGATATTAAGATCCGCTGATCCCAAATTAGTTCCAATAGTGTTAATGGTTGTACTAAATAAAAGCTAAAGATGTTGTGCACACTGATAAGCTGTAGCTTGTTGTCGATGTAAGCGATTTCATACATTTTATTAAATGTACTTAAAGGTTGGATTATTTTCGATGCCAGATGGAAGTCGTTGAAGTCTGACTTTTGCAAACTTTGGCCGAAAACTCGATATTTTTTTCATTTGGTATTAGGCGTTTACTTTATATCACACACATAAACTATATCATTGTTTAGCTTAGTTTTTGCAATGACCAGGACGTATATCGAGCAGATACATAGACATAATAATTGCTACATTCAGTGTTGTTTGCTAATTAAATGCAAAATATGTAAATTATATAAATTACGTAAATCCTAGCTAAGCTAGATTCTGCCTTTCTTGGAAATTTGGTTAGGCTACATTTATCAGCCATAGAAAGTTCTGGTGAAACAGTCGACTTAATTTTCAAGATAGATTCGGGCTAGAGCGAAATGACCGAGAGCATGGCGTAACAATATTAAACATTTCATCGCGCAATGATTTGAGCATGCATACAGTAAGCGATGATGGTGAGATACAGACTTGGAAATTTCAGTAATTCTTATCTTCGGTCCGCAATATTCGCGTAAAATGTCTATTTTTGAAACTGAAAGTTATTTAAGACATTTGCACTTTCTAAAACTTTCTCTATCGATTTGCCTTTTCGTTTTTATAGTGAACCATCAATTCAAAGCACGAGTGCTGGGAATCGTCCGGGAAGTATTAGAGATTTTATCCGCATCTATGTGTATTCGAAAAATTTGCATCTTCCCCCAAATTCCAGGGGCAGCTTTCCCCCCCCCCCCCCAGGCTACGACTATGAAGAGACTGGCATATGGCTGACTATAATCTTGCATGATACGTACTGTTCCACGTACTCCCACCATCCAATCTATAATGCTGTTTGAATGGTCCTTTTTTATTTTTATTTTTTTATTTTTATTCAGTCCATCATCCAACGGGCGTTAGCCCAATTACAGGATGAGGTAATAACCCACTAACTCCCCCAATGGAGCACCGAGGAGTAAAGTGCCTTGCTCAGGGGCACAACACCGTGCTGGAGTCTTGAACTCACCGTCCTTCGACAGTGAGTCCTTTACTCTGGACCCAGCGGGTCTTGAACCGGGTTTCGAACTCACCATTTTTTTTTGATAGTTAGTCCGTTGCCCTAACCACTGGACCACGGTGCCTCCTTTTAAACAGAGATGGAACGGGACGCGTCCGGGATGCAGAGAAATTATTTTTAGCGGCATGAAAGTTTTATCCTTGATTTTGTTGTAAGATAGAATCCGCCTCGGAGACAGATATTTGGACTCTCAAACTTTCAGAATTATTTTCTGATCTACCAATTGTTGGGTTCATTTTAAAGATCTCGGTATACCAAAAGTTTTCACCATCTCAGTTATAAAAAAATAATATTTCTCCTTATAGTGAACACATGGCGACCATTATGAATTTCAAATATCAGTAAATGTTGGTTATTTGTTTCTCTTGTACCGAAATTTGCACGGTGACCCCCGATTTTTATTCTGGAATTTGAAAGAGAATTGGTTGAAAGATTCCTTGAGGAAGTTTTGCCAAACATTAACTCTTTAACTTTTGATGCTCATAGTATTTAAGGTCTGAGAGAGAGAGAGAGAGAGAGAGAGAGAGAGAGAGAGAGAGAGAGAGAGAGAGAGAGAGAGGGAGGGGCGTATAGTCATAATTGCGTTCAGAATAGGCAAATTCTTCTAATTCTCCGTATACTTTAAAGGTCCAGATATTGTAACTTTTGATGACCCTTTTCATTACTTTGTGTTTAATGTTAATATAATTTCTCGTTCTACTCTGCAAAGCATATTGCACAGTATTCAGCTTGTCAACTCAGCCTGTACATGTTTACACTGCGTTGATATTGTTGACAAATGACTTCTGGTCGGGACTAAATTCAAATGCAAACTAGAGCATTTTACACATATAGACGTAATGTTGTAATGTTTTCCAATTTAACCCGTAGATGACCTCCCTGGACTTTGTCCACCCACTCCGACCATAATAAATGAACGCTGCCCCATTGCAAGAAACATTCAAACTATTTTGTATTGCATTATAGTTGACGTATTTCTACAAAAGGCAATAAGATTCAAACAAAATAACTTTAAATCACTAATGATAATCACATATATTACATTTGTTAATGTACTTTCTGGTTAAGACCGTTGATATTAACCATCTTGACCAGTCGAGACTTAACTTTTGAAAAATACTGAGCAAAATCAAAGATATCAACCTTAATGAAGAGACAAAACGTGTCAAGAAATAACAATGAAATAACACACGAACGCTATTGAACAAACATTATCGCTTTAAGGCTGATTTGAAAGCATCTTTTGACTCTATATCTTTAGTGATGATGGCCGAGAGCTTCAGTTATAGTAAGGTTGTTTTGAGTGTACGATTCGCAGTTTTGTTGGTGGGACGCGATGCTCATAATAGACTGTTCGTGTGCATCTTTATCAATTGGTTAGAAAAGTTGGCATTGTAAACATAGCAAATCAGCAACACATTGTTGGGCACTCTCTCAAAGTTTCCTTGTCAGATATATATATGACACCAGAAATAAATACCGTGTATGATAATAGCTATGTGTTCACCTATCTAAGATAAATGAAAGTGTGTCCGTATCCGTCAATATACAAGAATTCACGTCGATTGTCGATTGTATAATGAGTAAACAGTCATCGGAAAACAAGAATCTAAGTTAGAGACTGGAGAGAGAGAGAGAGAGAGAGAGAGAGAGAGAGAGAGAGAGAGGGGAGCACTACATGAGAGAGAGAGAGAGAGAGAGAGAGAGAGAGAGAGAGAGAGAGAGAGAGAGAGAGAGAGAGAGAGAGAGAGCGTTTACACAAAAAGCAACGTCAGTAATACTAAGGCATACTCATTTAAGAAATCTCCAACCAACTTGACCTCATGAGTTGCAGTGGGCCATTCGCTATGGCAAACGTGATGAACAATCGCTGCATGAGCAATTTTGTCCCAATGTCCCAATGCGGAAACTTGATCAAATATGCAGAATAACTAACATTTGATATGTTTACTATATAGACTATGAATACACTTACAGATAAAAGTTACTCCACTTTTGTGTTTCAGTCTGGAGCTAGCGTAAGGTTTGCGAGTGGGTTTATATGAGGATATTCAGTCGTTCATCAGACTGGTAGATCAGTCGCTTGAGGGCCTGCTTTCATCGCTTCCTCTGAGCGAAAGAGTTAAGGGGGTGCTGCACCCAACACACTGTATATTCAGTAAACTTTAATTAATGTGTTATCCACAGATTAGAATATCGGTTCGGTTCACATTTAGCTTGTCAAGACATCGTAAGTTGCGTGACAAAGAAGAATTGATTTATGCAAATATATGCAAATCACCCGATTTTCTGGCTTTTCTTTTCTTCCAATTTCAAGATTTCAAAGAATTTAACTCCACTCTGGCTTTGTCAAATTTATGAAATTTTTACATTATGTTCTTGAAATGCTATATAGAGAGGGTATTTTGTTTAGCAATAAAGATTTTACATTTTGAATAAGAGGTTTTTTAATTTTTCTTATCATGATTTTAATCACTTTTTTGAGTGCCAGTCTTTCAACCCATGCCATTTTGGAATAAGGACAGATAATGCAAAATAAAATAGTCGTTTTTTGCTACATATATACTCTTCTTTCAAGTGTGGTATTTCATTTCAGAAAATAACGTCAAGCAGGTCTTTTACCCAAAATATACACACACTTCATCCTTCGAGTAAACTACTGCTACCATACTAAACTTTAGAGTCTCTGCTTTTTAAAAATAAGCTTATATAGTATGAAGGGGTTTCCTTGTCATCTTTGATAAGAAATGTTGCTTTGAAAAAAACTTTGTTGGCAACATGCAGCTCCACCTTAACCTGATTTTGTTCTTTTGAAAAAAGATAGGGATTCACAGAAGTACAGGGACTAATATCTTTCAAGTTTTCCTCTATAGAAAAGTTAATTTTGCTCAGTAACAAATTAAATGCCACCGATAGGGTAGACCACGGTTGCTACCGATATAGTACACCATAATTGTCATCCGTAGAGCACGATAGTGATTCTTGGAGGAGTTTGATGCGGAGTTTGATGATAAGTTTCAGCCGATACTATCGATAGTATCAAAAATATTGGGAGCTCAACACTAACAATCAAGTTGGTTGGTTTTGCCGATTGCATAATTGATTATTGTTATCCCGTGCTAGTGCCTAGTTGCATCAGTCGCGCATTGCCATTGGTTACACATTCTTTACCCTAAGTATCAAGGGTAAGACACACAGCCAATCGATGGGGTAAATGATGAAATTGACAATATGTTCTTATACCAATACAAAAACACAGAAGTACTCTTACAGTAGGTTATTTTATTTGATCTAAACCGTGGATTCCTTGTATATCGTAAATCATCTTACAAATTATTGAACAATTTTTAAAAGCAAGAAGAGATAGAATCAATTTCGTGGAATGATTTTGCTGTGCTGATTTTTACTGTGCATTTAAAGACAGGCCCCTCATGTGGATTTGGTGGCGCTTTTGATCACTCTATTTGCCCCAAGAACATCTCAACACGTACCTACATCCATATTGCCAACGACCATTCGTGTATTCAACTCCACACACAAATTCGTTGCGACATCCACGTCTTACGCGGCCTAGAGCAACAACAGACATGATACAAGTGAAAAAAAGGCTTAATTCTTGTGATTTGAAACAACATTTTCTAATCAGAAACAGTTACCTCTATGTATCTTGTTGAATCTTACTCAAAATGTTGAGTAACCGTTGGAATCTCTAGTGATATAAAACTGTAACTCTTGTATTGACGTTCTACATTTACTTATATTAAACTACGAGAGGCTAGTCTTAGATTTTGCAGCTTTGTTTGGGGTTATCTCAT
Source organism: Ptychodera flava (assembly GCF_041260155.1). NCBI lineage: Eukaryota > Metazoa > Hemichordata > Enteropneusta > Ptychoderidae > Ptychodera > Ptychodera flava. Next base: position 1,973,725 of record NC_091928.1, read on the forward strand.
TCGTCGCTCACCTTTTCAAGTGATGTTAAACAAGTACAGCGTCGACCGCGGAAGACTTTATAGTCGTGTGCACCACCCTGATATACATGTTTACGTATCTAATCAATTTACTTTAAAGGTGAGTCCTTTTAAAATCCCGGTTTATCCCTTTCATTTTGTTCAAGTAATCCCCTTTTGAAACATTGAACAAAGGTTTGAGTTGAAATGTGACAGAAACAGGCAAAAACGACGTTACTGTTCACATACCATTCTGCTGGCTAACTTTCAACCAGTACGTATCTCTGTCCCCACACTTCTCGCCAATTGTGCCGCCTAGGATCGATGTGTCATTGATTGGATCGCCAGCAATGGAGGAGTACTCGTCGGTCCCGTCCTCTACATCTTGTAGAACACCCTGTTGTGTATGATTAAAATGACTCCAAATCATTTTCCATGTGACTGGTATCATTTATTATGATAAGGTTCGATACTGCAGCAATTGTTTCCCCTGTCAGTATATTCGCCACCGTCTACTAACAATATCAAATGTTTAAAAAGCGATTGCATATGAGTTTACCAGGTTCAAGCGCACGATATCTTTATTTCTAAATACAAACAGGTATCATTTTGATTAATCTAAGTTTAAGCTTAATTAGTGTTACTACTCGCATACATGTATATGTAAAGTAATTTTCAGATTGCCGTCTCATTATATTGTTTGCATTAGCACTTCGGCTAAACTTGTTTCTGGTGTCGAGTTATGAATATTTATGTTTTCAATGTTTCACACATTCATAATCAAGACTATAGCACAAATACGTACGACTATCTGTTCCCTATTGAACGTTTCGCATCTTATTCGAAAGCTTTTGTTTTACCTTTGCGTTCTCGAGTACAGACTTCAGCTCCGTTGGCTGTGTGTTCTTGCTCGCATCCATGGGGCTGATGTAACACACCTTGTCGTCGTCTGGAACGATGGCTTCCAGACCCTGTGTTAGAAATATGAGTCTATTTAATTGTAGTTTCGGTGGCAGGAGAGTAGTTGACCATTATGTATAGGTAGACTTCCCCTTCGAAGGAAATCCTATGCTTGTACTGCTTGTAAGCTAGTTGTAGTAAGGAACAACGATTGTGAAGCGTCTGTCACATTGTAGAACTAACCCTCAGGGATCAAAAGATGCAGCCTACTTCGGTGTTCGAACTTCTACAAATATTCAAAAGTTCTCCTGTCCCACAACGCTTATCATCACATGTACGAGACTCAAACATTCGCCCCTACATATTTTGAATATCGAGCTATTCGAGCTATTTCAATTTCTATCCAAACTTACCATGTTGAAATCTTTGACGATCTCTGCTGGGGTAGGATCAGTAGTCTTGTAAATTTCGATGTTCCTGTCTTCGTCAATGAACACCTTTTCATCTTCTTTATCGGTGAACGTCACTGTGTACGATTTCCCCTGAATTGCAGGTTTTAAAAAGTAAATGTAATTATTCAAAGACAGAGACGCAATGCACTGTGTTTGTGATCGGTTATACATAATACATCGTAATAAAATATCCCACATTCATAAAATCTTCTTGTGGCTACTTTTCTACGTTAATCGTTATTCGCGGAAGGGTTGCGTCCAAAGATATGGTTATGCGCTTTACGATTAAAATTTAGAAAAATGGAACATACACCAATCACTCGGTAGACTGCAACGAGCAAGGTGTAATATTCGTTCTCGGAGAAAATATCTTTTTGATATATAGAAATAAAATCCAGAGAAATAATTATGCCACTGATTGACTTGACTGTCAGAAAACATTTGTATCCATGAGAAAAGACGAGTCATACCCAGCATTAGAACTGTTACAGTGGTCTTATGGTATGAAATTCGTGAACAATCTATGAATAATTTTAGCTTGCAGGGGGAACTTGCAGGTGGAGAGGGGACCTTGAAAGATATACATTAAAGCTGGCAATATAAAGTAATTTATTAGTGAAAAAATATTTTCTTACCTCAGATCCAGAGATTGAACCGGCAAGTGTTGATCTAATACCAGTGACTGTCAGACAAAAGATAGTAAATTGCACAATGTTGCCCATGCTTGCTTCTGTCTGGCGTTCCTATCGGAATAACGGTAGGCACTACTGAACAAGTTCAGCTCCGTAGTCCCTTTATAGGGAGTCAGAAAATACGGATTTTGCTGACGATCGCATAACGCCTACTCAGTAAAAGTTGTTGAACCGATAAACATGAGACTGTGGGATCATTAATAGGTTCTGTTTTATTAGGCTCTATGTACAGACAACCCGCCATCTTATACCCTTCAGCTGTTTACGAATTATAGGAAAAATTGCCATTTACATTGTAGTCGTCCATTGTATCAATATATCATTATCGGTTACTGCTGTAAAGCTGTCAATTACTCGCTGGTAACCGATCTTTGCCAGTTAACAAACTAATGAAGTCCTAAAGAGAACACTTTGAACAAACTAGACACCGCTCTGCGTAGTTTACAGAAAAAAAGTAAAAAAAATAGTTTCGATAATTAATTTCAGGGCAGTAAAACATGCCACGTTGCAAAAGCATACATTATATATATTAATTGAATGCATAGAGAAACATAAGGGGGGTGTTGTTTACGCATTTCCGTTGGCTGCAAAAATTGTCTGACAATTTCGTGCAGTAGAACGAAGTAAAACCCAACAGAATGTACGATCAACTTTTTAAATAATTTGCAAAACTACAATGTTATGTAAAAAGTCATGAAATGTTATAAATTTTCAGCAAAGTGATCAGAGTTTGAAGTATTTGCCAAAGCGAAGCGTTAATTCCTAAAAAATGAAAATAACCAAGCCATTGAATTCAAAGTGACTCTCATAATATCCCAATAAGGGATCGATCCTTTTATTTTAGGGGGAAGGGTCGTGAATAAAGAAGTTGATATAAATGACTTCATCCTCAGTTTATCAATTATAAGAATGTGGCTCTCATGGTAAATAGTCCTTCAAAACGTATGGTGCAATCCCAACCTATGAACCTATGGTGCAATCCCACCTATGGAAAGTATGGTGCAATCCCAACCTATGGAACGTATGGTGCAACCCAACTATGGATTGTAGCACACACACACCATTATGCGTTAGGGGACGATGTCAATATAGGTTTAGTTTGTTACACGTAATTACGCGTACGTCTAGCGGCGCGCAATGACGTACGCGTATCCGTGCTCACGTGTGAAGTTTTTGGTTTAGTTGTGAGTTCCCTATAATTTTGCTGTAGTTTTTCTCAGACACATGCTAAATTCGTGTAAGTTTTAAGAAACATTAGTATCTGTACGAGAGGAACATTCTAGCCCGTTGTATCCTCGAATCAATCCGCCTATATATGCGGTTCAGCGAAATCTTTTGGGCGGCGTCCTAAAGGTGGAATGAGACACGGTCCCGGGTCCGTGAATGAAACTACATAGACCTTTTCCGGTTATCCCACAATACATTGCAGTGACTTTATCAAACGCCGTATATATAAGCTCAAAACAGCGAAAACATGCTGATTTTTGTACAATGGATTGTTATAGAAGAATGGCACAAATTTGCAATACCAAATAATGCCCTGTGTATAATCTAACCATCAGCAACGAAAATATAGGTCAGGGTGTAATCTGCCATAAAGTTCTATGAGTAACTTACCCTGTGTGTACCTACGGCTAAAAAGTGTATGCGAAACGTACGCTTTGTTACCCTGACGCGCACTGCATCATGGAACCGGTAAAAGAACTATTTCGTTCATGTAAGAAAATCATAGCAATTACTTCTTGTGCTGGTGCAATCTCTACTAAATATTATGACGTCAAAGATGTTTGCCAGTTTACGATGATACTTTACAATGTTCTTGCCGAAATTCGCTGAAATCATCAAGAATATCTAAAATTAAAAATACTGCTCGTAATTATGACTACGTGTAGAGTTGTCGTGCGTCTGAACGTCTGTTCTACACGTACGCGACATCTGGTTATCACGTGACAAAAAATGATAGAACGTGTAATTAAACTCGTACAATGTGTTGACTGTATGCGACTCGAAGGTGATTTTTCCTTATATTGATTGAGTTTAAACATGTAGACTAGTTATGGTTGATGAATTTTAGATGTTTACAAACGAGCCGGAAGATTTTTAGACAAACATAACTTTGCCAATACTGAAAAAGATAACTTAACTATGGTAAGGGCAAAACTATCTGCTGTTCCTAGGCCTGATTCTGACATCTACTGTTCCTGTACCGCCTGATCCCACGCCAAGGATATTGGTTGAGCGGGTCCTCATGCCAGCCATTGTAGTACGACTTCAGATCTTGAAGTTGATTATGTAGTAAACGCTCGGTTTTGAATTTTAAGACTTCTAAACTTTTGACCAATTTTACAAACATTTTTCTCGTTGTGCCATATTTCAGTGCCGGGCACTATTGATTGTTCTGCATGATGTATAGCTAAACGACCAAGCATTTGCGATCTTGTGTTGTCGATTTGATGACATAGCGTCATTACAAACTGACTTAAAATTCACTAAGCCTATTAGCTAAGAGAGTCAGAGTCAGTAAAATCTACGAATATGCAGAGTTGGCAAAACTCTATACATTGATAGTGCAAAGAAATATGAAAATAATAAACCAGCATGTTTTAATTAAATTATACATTGGCGTGGAAAATTGGAGGGAACTGGTCAAATACAAAGAATACATGCTGTGGCTGCTTTTTGTGAAATTGGAACATTAAATGATATGCGGCTTAGTCCCGCTGTCGAATAGTCCTCCAATTTTTATAAACAACAGACAAAGTTAATCATTAAATGAAAATATGACAAGTTATTATAAAGAAATGGTGATAATAAAGAGATTAGTTGGTGTCTAGCACGATAGTCAGACAGTTCCCTTGCTGTAAATAAAGCCATCAATCTTAATTCTACAGGCGTGTTCATCTTCAATTACACTTGTGTTCTTATCAAATATCGGAGGTACCACAGGACCGTGATACTTGTACTTGTATAACTTCTTTTCCAACGGATCAGCTTGAGTGAAGGTTGAGAAAGTTAAGACAAAGTAATAATTAGCAACAATCTTCCGAGACACGGAACACGTTACCCTTTTGCAGGCATTAGATATGATGAGCGTGTACCAGTTGGTGGCGATAACTTTTCATAGCGGGAAAGGGAGGTTTTTTGCAAGCTTTAATACTCATTTTGCTAATATTCGATCGAGAAGTTACTGAGATATCTTATTAAAGGAGAGAAAATAAGTACTCTGCAAATTTACACAAATACTGGAAATATGAACAGAAATCCAGTAACACTGATAGGTTGTGCGAAAAAGGCGGTGTACTGTTTACCATTAATGACAGCATCGAACAAAAATCTTGCAAAATATAGCTGCATAATCGATGGTACTTTGACTGTTGGCTTTAGAAGATTAAGGCTTGGCTAAACCTGCTGGTATCCTGATATCCATAGTCATCAGATTGACCTCAACCACCAGCGACACGGAATTCGATATTTTCTGCACAAGCATGTACAACTTTTATGTGTCATCATGATTTTCCATACTGATCGATATACAAAATACAGTATACGGCAGAGTTTATCGCCTTTGTCTCCTTCCTCGTTTTTACAAGCTAAGAGAGAGAGAGAGAGAGAGAGAGAGAGAGAGAGAGAGAGAGAGAGAGAGAGAGAGAGAGAGAGAGAGATGACTGCTGCAAAACTGGTTCACTCCACGATATTAATTGCTCGGTTGACTTTGCGGACAGCCTCATACAAGATTTCACTGTTAGAGTTGTGAGACCACATTAGGGTAATGACCGCACTTCTCCGGCTTACTTGCTGATTATCTGCTTCGGCACGCAGATAAAAATTATCAGTCTGAAGCGTAGATCGTTGCGTAGCTGACTTGCTGTTTGAAATGATTCCATAATATGGCTAAGTCCATGTCCAAAGCTGGTTTTGCGATACCATGGAGTTTGTGGGATACGACATTTGCTGAAGACATGGCGATGCCCTGGCACCATGAAATACTACAATAATGTATCAGCTTTTTACGAGTTACCTTTAAAATGACAACCAGTAGAACCATTTCAAAATACCGTCGGACATTTTCTCCGGTGGTTTGACGTCATTTTCGTTATCGCGAAGATGAAAATGGCCAATTTAGGTAAGCATAAACATAATCATTTGATTATATTATAATGGCAATTTCTCTATTTCTATATTTTGTAAAAACGATGGCGTTCACTTTCGTCTGCTACTATATACAAGTATTAGAATTTGTGACATTATTCGGCCAACAGTTTTTTCATCCTGAAATCAAAGATGAAAGCCGAAAGCTGGGCAAATTTCATTATTTCACCGCTTCACATGACCATTTACATTAAAATTAGACCAAATTTCGATCTCAGATGTGTTTTCTTAGCGCTGTATTTCTCAATTAAGAATAACACGTTCAACGCGGTATTTTATCGGCCAACCTTTTTTAATAAATAAATGCGAATAGGAATTACGAATTGAGTAAAATGCTAAATTAGTATCGGTTTTCCCGAATAGGAATAGCGACGTGGACCTCTGGTTGAGCAATGTTAACTACAAATCGATATTAGAAATTGGCACCGCGTGACTAACTTAGGGAGCCTCCATTTTTAACAGAGGTGTCGGTGGAAATCAGGGGTTTAGTTTTTCGACACGGCTGAAGTCAGACATTACAAAACAATGTTTCTGGGGGGACGTATTCTACATAAGCTTTTTGTGGAACTATGGCAATAACAACAAAATTGAACGAAACGTAAAACAACCATTTACTTTTTTAAAAGAGGATATGAGTACATGGATATATAACTACAGCAGTTGTCTGTAAAACAGTGGCAGTTTACTCGAGCTCACTTTCCGTAAATAGAAATACAGTTTTGAAACTAACACGAACAGTAAAACAGTATATACACTTCTTGATATGACACTTTAGCCTACGATTGATCGTTTGATTCTGACGAGTTACTTTGAATGTCAAGTTCGTGGGTTTCAAAGCCCTCAACAGAGATAATATGTACGATTGGTGGGGGGCCGGGGGTGCTGGGGAATCGCAATTGAAGTCTTATTTTTTCAGATCCCCCTAAATACCATAAAAAATTTTCAAATCCCTTCTGTATGTTCAAAGCCCCCCCCCCCCCCAACGATCACAAGCCCGTATATCAGTAAAGAACGTGCGCGCAGAAAAAATAAGCACGTATCGCCCCATTTCACCCGCAGATGTTTAACACCACCTGTTATTAGCAGTTTTCTAGAGTCATATTCCTAAAGCAAGTTCTTAAATTTTATTTTTTAAACGCATCAGTGAACTTTTTTGATTCATCAGTCCAAGCCAACTTAAGTTAATCTAAATCTGGCCAGGAAACATGCTCCTGCCGAAGAGCACACAAAATCATTTGACAATTATGAGAGAGTAGGCAAATCCTGAATTCTGGCAAATTGTCATATTCTAAAAAACTGAGCACAGTGACCTACCAAAAATTTGTTTCCAAAAGTACAAGACAGATATGAATTAGATGCTATTCAAAATTGACAATTCTGGAAGATTAAAATATTCCATCAAATAAACGTTTTCATTTCTGAAATTTTGGGTGTAATAATAGCAAATTTGGTTAAAAAATAAATGATTCCACTTAGTCACATATTTTTTAATTTAGTCTTTACAGTTAAAAGTTTTGCTTTTGTATTATTTTATGACAAGAATGTGACAATTTAGAAAATCAAGCATGGTGACCCATCTTTTTTCTTTAATATTTGATTATTCTCATATGCCAGAATTTAAAAATCCCTGAAAACTTGTAAAGTCTCCTGGTCTTCCATGTTTTGCTCTTACCTAATCTTGTGTACAAGTATGTTTCACTGTCATGAGCTTCATTTGACCCAAACTCTTCTTCATCCACCATGTACATCAGAGTCAGAGCTATCTCTGTCACTGCTTAGGTATGCAGTGACAGTGACACTGCAGTAGCAGGACGGTACATGATAGTGACACTGCCTATAGGCAGTAGCTGTATTAACTTTGTATTGTAGTCCATGGGCCAGGAACCGAAAACCCTCCCCCCCTCTAGGGATTTTTACAGACCAATATTTTCTGAAAGCTTACCTATTCAGCTGTCGGAATCAGGTTGTCTGCAGTCATATCGAATATGCGTGTGGCTGTGGGGAGCTGTTGTCATAGTAACGGCAGCAACATTTGAGGGGTGTGCATAAGATTAAAAAATGTGATATTTCAGGAACTGAAAATGGTAGAGATCAAATTCAAACACTTATTCTTACTTATTTGGACACGTGCTATTCAATGGTGACATGACCTACAAGGTCAAAGGTCAAGGTCACCTTGAAAATTGAAAGAAAAGTAGAAATTTCACTGTTTTTGACAAATATGACCAGTTATAGTTTCCGTTTATTCAAAATTAATTGCCCTAGGAAGCTGTAAATTGGTCATCACATAGGGTATTATATTACCTTAAAGAAATTTAAGTTGGTTTACTTTTGTGGTATTGCATGATATCAAATTCAGTTACCATAGGATCTGGTATGAAATTTTACATAAAACCTTTAAGATTAAAATATGTGATATCTCAGGAGCTGAAAATGATAGAGAAAATATTTAAACACTCTTTCTTACATATTTTGACACGCGCTATTCAATGGTGACTCGACCGACAAGGTCAAAGGTCAAGGTCACCTTGAAAATGGAAAGGAAAATAGGAATGTAAATGTTTTTCGCAAATATGACCTAGGAAGCTGGAAATTGGTCATCACATAGGTAGGGTATTATGTTACTTTAAAAAAATTTAAGTTGGTTTACTTTTGTGGTATTGCATGATATCAAATTCAGTTACCATAGGATCTGATATGAAATTTTACACAAAACCCTTAAGATAAAATATGTGATATCTCAGGAGCTGAAAATGATAGAGAAAAAAATTTAAACACTCTTTCATACATATTTTGACACGCGCTATTCAATGGTGACTCGACCGACAAGGTCAAAGGTCAAGGTCACCTTGAAAATGGAAAGGAAAATAGGAATGTAAATGTTTTTCGCAAATATGACCATTTATATTTTTGTTAATTTCAAAATTAATTGCCCTAGGATTCTAGGAAGCTGTAAATTGGTCATCACATAGGGTATAATATTAGTTTAAAAAAATTTAAGTTGGTTTACTTTTCTGTTTGCATGGAATAATTCAGGGAACATCTCCATACCAAATCCATATCAATAAAACACTTTTTGTTAATCATGCATTGGCTCGTATATATAATCAGTTAAGCTTTGAAATTCAGGAATTTCCTGTTCTTCTACAGTTGCTTGCGGTTCGTCCATCATTACTTCAATAAGCTTGGGCATGAGATCACCCTCTATCCACCTTAACTGAAGTTTTCCATCAATGATTTCCTAGCCATGTGCCTGCGGTGGGGAATATTTTGGACTGCCTTGTCTGCCTGATACCATATCAGCACTAGTAATTTGCTCTTCTGATATGCATTCTCAATGAATCTCTGCATGGTGGTAAGAGACTCAAAATGCTCAAGCCTTTTGAAAGCATGATCATCAATTTCTGCTGACCTTCCTATTTTCTGAAAACTTCCATAAATCCCGGATGTTGTTTTAGGTTTTCAAAACAGTCAATTTTCCTTTCCTGACAAAAGCACTTGTGGTATCACAACCACTGAAAGCATGCAACGCAGGGAGAATCTGACACATATTCGGGCCAGTATCTCTGATCACACTTTGCACGTCTATAAGACGCTGCTTGTTGCCAACTCCAGTGTCAAACAGAACTCTTTGCTTCAAGTGATGTGTGAAGTTCAGGAGAAGTATGAACACATCTGTGTCTGGGAACCTTACAATTATTGTAGAGGTCTTTGGTGAGTTTTCTCCAATGGACAGACAGTGGAGAATTATCCTTGTGTCTGCCTCTTTCTGTGTGGAGTTCAACTCACCCATTTCTGCTAATAGTGTTTCTTTACCATCAATACTTGTCAAAGTGAAACACCTCTTCTCACATACCAGTATCACTTTCCTACCGACAAGCTTTGGTGCATATTTGTCGCTTTTCCATTGATCAAGTAAAAAGTCAATAAGAAATTTCTTGTTTTGATCATTTGACATAAATGACTTCCAGTCTCTAGGAACTTTAGTTAGAACCCCTTTGATTAAACATGGTCGTGAGTTGCCCCTTCTTTCTCTTTCTATCCATTTTATTAATATAGGAAAGTAGGAGTCTGTCACAAAGTCAACACGCTGTGCCTTTGGAAGTTGAAGTGTCAGGAAGTACACTGTCGCATACCTAGCATAGCTCTGGTGGCCATAGCTGAAAAACAGCGTGCACATCCTTTGAAGCGATGCCAAATGCAGATTAAAGTCATTTTCTTCAGTCGCTCTCTGAAATAATAAAATAAGGCTCACATTGTCCATATTATTTAGCCAAAACTGAGCTGTTTTGCCTAAAAATCCTTGACGAACCCTTTCCTTGAATCCATAATATAGAGACAGTAGTTTATTGCAGCCGTCATCATGGAGAGCTTTTGATAGATTTTCGTTGCAAGGATCTGTGGCCAGGAGATGGAGGGTGTCACTTGTTTCACCAGCAAATGCATTCTCATTTTGCAACTCAAACACCTGTGGAAGCAATAGACGTTCCAATGCTTCAAGGACAAGCTTATGGACACGTAAAGCTCTGTTGTAATGTTTTCCGTCATTACCTTCTCAATTGACCCACTGGCACATATTTCTGATTCAATAAGAATTTCTTCAAAGCCACTACCCCTCAAGCTCTTTCCAAGGGCACCATATAGGAGCATAGGAGATGAAAACTACCGTACCTATTAAACCTGACAATACGGTCTCCGAAAGCATCTTGGTTTTGCCACACTAGTTCATATGCTTTTTTCGCAACTGCCAAATCAAATGTCATTATGGTGTACTGTTGATCAACTTCCCTAGAAGCATCTTGTGATGTTTTTAGAACTTCTTGAACGGTAAACTTTGCATTCTCTGTTATTGGAGCGAAAATGGGAGGTATGCAATCAATAGTAGTTATGTGTTCGCTACAAGCATTATTTCCTGTGACAGACACCCTGCCTGCCCACGAAGGAGCCTCTCAATATTTATCTTGAATTCTACAGCATAGCCTTTGCAAATATCCATAACATATCACAGTTTTGAGCCTTTCTTATCACATCATTATTTTTTATTTCGGTGGTTGTTATTTTAGTGTAGGTTCAGCCTTAGATTTCATAAAACAAGGTTCTATTTCATTTTGTCGTGCTATGATAGATCTTTTTTTTGTTCTAGGTACACTTTCAGATACACCTCCTGTTTCACTTGTATCATTACCGTTTACTGGTGTTTCTCGTAGAATGATTCCATGTGCAGTGTGTGTTGTGCTAGCCCCAGATGGCGTTTCTTCCCGCATATCAAAATTATCCCAACATAGATGAGTTACAATGTTACAGTCCGTCTTAACAGAAGGGGGATCACACAATCTGTTGCCTCTATTCTCCTACACATTGCTGTTTCAAACTCAAGAAGGGTAGAATATGATGAACAATGACCAAAACGATTGACAAATGTTAAAATTTCAGCACTTCCTGTGAGATGTCTCAAGGTCATGCCAAGCAATAGATGCTTTGGCACTTTCCACTGTCCATTTGTGACAGCTGCACAGAGATCTTGACCAAAAGACATAACCAATTGTTCCTGCTTACCAGTTGAAACTTCAGGTTTCTTGCCAGTAATCAAATAGCCAGAAAATGTTAAAGATGTACTGGTGGATGAATGGTGTCACCAAGTATAAATGTTGATGATGGTGGCCATGGCATTTGTTCTGACTCTCTGTAAGCATTTTGAATTACTCTATGCAAAAAATGCTGATTCTTCCAAACGCCGGTATCCGACACAGCTGTTTCCAAAGCTGATTCAACTGCTCGGCCTTTTTGCAATCCCGAGGAAAACACAAGCTCACTTCTGTAGTTTGGCTGCCAAAATTTAGCTGATTTCCAAAATGTTTAATCAGTTTGTCTTTCAATTTATACGTTTTATAGTTTGGATTGTAAAATTGAGGATTATTTTCAAGAATATGCGACATATATCTTTCTTTAAGCATTGACATTCGTTCAACATTCAAACCTTTTATGACGTTTCAAAAACGTAACAACAGATATATTCAAATGCTTCCTTGTGTGCGATTTGTTTTTCAGTTGATCAAGTATTACTTGTATATTCATTACGATCATCATCACGTGTATATGCTTTCCTAAAAGACTCATGGTAATGTGCTTCCCTGGCTACCAAATCTATACCTTCAACTTTACGTATCATTTTCTCGTCTTGCTTTTTCTCTACTGTCACCTTATAGAATTTTCAGCTGTTTTAGTTTGACATTTGACGAGTTTTGTGTTTGTTCCTCGTTTTGTGATGCGATTCCTGTCGCAAAACAAACACTTATCGGATGGGAATAAAACACTTGTTGACGACTGCTCTGATATTCTGCATCTTTTTTAACACATACGTCGTCCGCATTACTTGCTGAACTTTTACGCTTAAGAAGTCTTAAGATATGTTCGTAAAGTTATTGTAGCACCATCTCTGACACCCATGTACATTAGAAAGGAATTCAGGCACTGAAGAACAAATTTGGTCTAATCTATCCGTTGATTTGTCCTGTTGCTGTCTAAGTCTACAAGTATCCTGAATTTTTTTGAAACTGAATTGAGACAGCTGGCTTACTTTCTTGTCCCAATTATTTTTTGGGTAGTGAATAATGCACACCAAATTGGTTTGGTTTTATTAACCCGACTCATGTTTACAGGTTTTCCATCCAGGCGTTTCTCTTCTGCCATTTCTCGAATGAGAGAGAGAGAGAGAGAGAGAGAGAGAGAGAGAGAGAGAGATTCAATAGCTGCCTTTGTTAAAGCACGTGTAACAAAACAATTCGTTGCAAACTATAACCCCACTAACGACGAGAACCAACAATCACTACTGTGCTTTGACACAAACAACACCCTCCTAAGAATGAAAAACACTTCTGAAACCACCTTTATCAGCTGTTTACAGGTCGATATGTACAGTAAAATACTAACAGTTTTGGCAGCAAGTAGAGGTATGGGAGTGCGTAGCCTGTGAACGAGAGGAACGATTCACTACGGTGGCCCAAAACTACGTGTTCTTCCTATGTAGTAATTTCTCCCCGATGTGACGTTTCTGGATGTGTAAACGTCTTTGTAATGGTTTCTTAATTAGTTAAGTGTCTTTTAATTGTTGTTTTACGTTTAATTATAGTATCGAGTAGAGTACTGTCCTTGGTACATGCACTTAAGAGGTCAGTAGACATATCCGATGACATGACTGGACTGCATTCCAATGCGTCTCTTTGTCTTAGAGTGTGTAGTCATTTATCACTTCTTCTGACAGTTGTTTTTGCCAACGTGGCAGTATTAGTATTAAGATGATATTAAGTAGGGATATTAATATACAGATTAGGCAATCATAATGAGCAAACTATTGTATGTCATTGGCTTAAGGCTTTGTTCGTGTGCAAAAGTAGCTTCTGATTGGCAGAGAAGTCATACTTAAGCCAGTGTTTTGTGTGATTTTGTTGAGTTAGCATCGGGCGCTACTCCACGCAAAGGGGAAGGATGCTGTTATGCCCAGCAGTAGTAGCAGAGATCTCTAAGCTTTGGGCTTAGAGTTTTGTAAGCAGATAAACGGAGTTGCTGATAGAACGGAGTTGCTGTATGAGTACGAGACATCTCAGACGTCTCGGCGGCAAGGCTTGCAGATATCCTGAGCAGCTGCTGACTTAGCCTCGAGGGGCTTCAGCATTGATCCAGCGGCCAGTGTGCCGACAGCCAACCCCACTGAGACCCGGTTCCTGTTAAGCGAGCGGAAGGAGTCCAGTTAAGGACTTGGTTAATGGCTGTGTGCTGCTCGTTCCTGTTCCCAGAGTATCACCGTAAACTCTGGTGTTGCTGCTGTAGCCTTGCCAGACTGTCTTAACAGACAGTTCGTTCCAGTACTCCGTTACTGTCAATAGTTCCAGTGGGCATACTTGGCATTCCAGACTTTCATTCCCTGCTGAGTGGAGCTACGTACGATCCTGAGTAAAGTAAGCAGAGAGTTTAGAGAGCAGAGAGTTTAGCAGTAAAGCTGTTGCTTTAGTTCCAGTAAGCTGTTGCTGTGTAGTTCCTGTTGAATGCTGTATTTAACCATTAAAGAATATAAGCCGAATGGCAGAGAGCTGTAATACACGACTCCCAGTGTTTTATTGGCCTGGGTTGGGCCGTTAACCCCAGCAGAACTTCGCCGGCAGGTACCATTAAGTCAGAAACCCTTACGGGGCCTCTAAGCAGTGTAGTATTACTCAGGCCGGCTACCACTTTCCTGTTAAGATATACTCACTGTGTAAAGCCCTGTACGAACCCGACTCACGACACAAAGGCCAGAAAGAGAAAGAGTTGTCGCATTGGTGGCAGCGGAGTGGGATGATATTCTGACTTAGGCGAATAAATGGTACAGAGTAACACTGGGCGAAAAACTAAGAAGTTTTAGAGAAATTGATGCAGACAAAAGAAAGGGTTAACTGAGGTCACATGCAGACATATGAGTGATGGCTACGGCAGTTGAAATGGAGCAGTCTGATAAAACTGAGGAGGTCATTACGTTCACTGGAGGTGAACAGGACCGGCCCCAAGGCAAGGTCAACAGTCCAATAGCAGAACGTCAGATCACAGGGGAAACCACAGCACAGTGGAAGGCTGTGGTAGGCGAAAGTGGATATGACACGTTAGCTTTTGGTGCGACTGGGGGCAGAATGAGCAGAGAAACTACAGAAAGGGGAGAAATAAAAGGCCCTGACTATCGTTTCCCTGGCAGCAGTTTTTCAGGCAGTGCTCTAGGCACAAGCACCCCTAATGTGCGGCCATGGTTAAATGTAGGAAACCGGCTACAAAGCGAGAATGAGTATGGAATGCAGTCTCCATACCGACCGGAAAGCAGTTTCCTGAGACAGAACAGAGAGGGCGCACTTGAGGGCAGAAATCACTATATGTCTGGGGCTAGACCGAAGGAAAGCAGTGACCATCTAAGATTACCGAATCTTAGGAGGGGGTCACCAGGGAGACCCCTGGCTGAGCTGTATGAAAACAAAGGAGCCTATGAAGGTAGCTACAGAGAGGGCGCTTTTCCTGCTGGAAATGCAGATAGCTACATGTCCTCCTTTGCCAGACTGAATGCCCGTCTTGATTCAGTGATGGGGCGACAACATAGCCCAGGTCAGGGAGAGAGCAGTCAATATAGAGGACCTTACCTGCCTGGGGGAAGGGGAAGTCGACAAGATAGGATTCCTCAGAATCCAGTAAGGGGAGCCAGGCTGGAAAAGCCGGCTGTGATGCCTGACAAATATGATGGCCGCAGTTCCTGGCGTGACTACTATTGTCACTTTACCCACTGTGCAGCAATTAACAGATGGAATGCAGTGGAAAAGGGTCATTTCCTGGCAGCTTCCCTGAGAGGCCGTGCCCAGAACATGCTTCCCCGTATTTATGGCTTACCTGAGGAGATGCAGTATGATGAATTAGTGGCCATATTGGAAGCACGCTTTGGTTCTTTGGGCAAAGCTGAGTTACGTTTAACCCAGCTGAAATGCAGAAAGCGGATGAAAGATGAGACGCTTGCAGATCTAGGACAAGCTATCCTAGATTTGACTGAGCAAGCTTATCCTGAACTTGACCCGATAGCCATTGACAAGTTGGCTAGGCAGTATTTTTCCGATGCAATCCCTGATGCAGAAATTCGTGCAGACTTATTCAGACAGCGGCCCAGAACACTCGATGCAGCAATACGAATTGCTATTCATACTGAGTCGTTCCTGCATTCTGAAGCTGGACGAATGAAACGACGCCAACATATCAGACAGGTTGGCATCGATGATGATCTGTATGATGATGCAGTAGAGATTGCAGACTCCTATGATCAACACACCAGCTTGCCAACCCAGTCAGAGTTCACTGAACTCATGGCAGCTGTCAATGCGATCAAAGAGGAGATGAAAAGAGATAAAGCTGAGCGACAAAAGAAGAAAGGACCGATAAAGTGTTTCGGATGTGGGGAAGTAGGCCATATAAAGCGCAACTGCCCAAAGGCTGAAACCTCGGGAAACACGCAAGGACCGAGTGTGGGGACCGACGCTCGGTCGACAACAGACAACCGGTCCCAACCAGCGACGACAAAATAGAGAATGACAAGAAACCTGACATGGAAGCCCAGCATGTGTTGCAGTTGAATGACGTGAAAGTAAAGAAAAGACGACCACAGTTTTACATTCTTGCTGAAATCCATGGTGTCGCTGCTTGTTCGTTTGTTGACACCGGATTGGAGTTGACCCTCCTCTCTCCCAATGTCTACAACTCGATACCAGCTGCACAGAAACCTGCCCTATTGCCACCTACAATCAGGGCGTTGCAGGCTGATGGGAAAACACCTTTACCTGTGCATGGAGAGGCCGACTTCCAGATCAAAGTTGGGCCGAATAAAACAACAATTAGAGTTGTTGTGGCGGAGATCAGTGAGGGAGTAATACTTGGCAATGACTACATCCTGGCTGCACCTGCTGAGATCAGAACACATAGTCTAACTATGGGTTTCCATGAGGGGAATGTACCCCTACTTGACCGTACAGGTAGACACCTGTGCGCTCGAGTTGTGGTAGCAGAGACAATGGCTGTTAAAGCTGGACATGAGATGGTCATACCTGGACATCTGTCCCGACCTATCGGCGTGAACCCCATGGCCTTGGTTGAACCGACCAAGTGCAATCCACTGTCAGCCGAAGGCGTCCTGGTAGGACGCGTACTCGTTGATGTCACCAATAACACTGTTCCTGTTCGTGTTATGAATGTAGGCGAAACGACCCACATAATGCAGAAGGGGACCACCATAGCACTTGCTAGTGGTGTGGACAGTGAGGTCACGCCCCACCAACGACCTGTTGAGACCAGTCAACCTGAGACAGGTAAACCGACCACACCTGTACCTGACCACCTGCAAGCCTTATGGGAGGAGAGTGTCAATGAACTTGGCACAGAATGCGGAGAGAAAATTGCCCAATTTCTATCGAAATGGGAGGATATTTTCTCAAAAGACAAGCTGGACTTTGGACGCACCAGTCTGACTAAACATCACATTGAGACCGGTAACCACCAACCCATCCGTCAGCAGCCCCGCCGACAATCGCCATGGTCGCGGGAGGAGACCAAACGTCTCATACACTACATGTTGGAGAAAGATGTGATCGAAAAGTCCAATAGTCTTGGGCAGCGCCGGTCGTTTTAGTCAAGAAACGAGACGGCAGCACACGTTTCTGCGTTGACTATCGCCACCTTAACGATATAACGGTGAAAGACGCATATGCCATACCCAGAATTGAAGACAGTATAAATGCGCTTGCTGGTGCTAAGTGGTTTAGCACATTAGATCTAACAAGCGGTTACTGGCAAGTTGAGCTGGACGGTGATGCACAGGAGAAGTCTGCATTCACCACCTGGAGTGGGCTATACCAATGGAAAGTCATGCCATTTGGTTTATGCAATGCCCCAGCCACTTTCCAGAGATGATGGAGTCTGTATTATCAGGATTACAATGGGAAATCCTCCTGTTGTATCTTGATGATATAGTGGTGTTCGCCGATTCCGTTGACCAGATGTTGGAGAGACTTGAAATAGTATTTACACGTCTGAGGGAATCCGGCCTGAAATTGAAGCCGAGCAAGTGCAGTTTGTTCCAGCGAAAGGTAGACTACCTTGGGCATAGAGTATCAGCAGAAGGAGTCGAGACCAGCCCAGATAAGACTGATGCAGTGCAGAACTGGCCGACCCCTAAAAATGTCCATGAGGTGCGGAGTTTTCTTGGCCTGGCGTCTTACTACCGACGATTTGTGCAGAATTTTGCAGCTATTGCCAGACCCATGGTACAACTCACTGAAAAGAACCGGCCTTTCCTGTGGGATGATGAATGCGACACAGCATTTGAGACGCTGAAAAACAGACTTGTTAACTCACCTGTCCTGGCATACCCGATACCAGGTGCACCACTGATCCTGGACACAGATGCGAGCCTATACGCTATAGGCGGAGTCCTGTCTCAAATACAGGATGGAGAAGAGCGGGTTATTGCTTATGCCAGCCGAAGTCTAAGTAAACCTGAACGAAATTACTGTGTGACGAGGAGGGAGCTGTTAGCAGCAGTTCACTTTATGAAGTATTTCCGTCCATACCTGTATGGGCAGCCGTTCACCTTGCGTACTGACCATAGTTCATTACGCTGGCTGCTTAACTTCAAAGATCCAGAGGGGCAGCTAGCACGATGGCTAGAAGTACTCAGTGAGTACGACTTTGAAGTCATCCACCGACCTGGCAGAAAACACCAAAATGCTGATAGCCTGTCCCGGAGCCCATGCAGACAATGTGGACAGTCACACATAGATCAACAGGGACCAGAAAATCACAATGTGGGAGCAGTTACTGTAAGTGTATCAACGCAGACAGAGAGACAGTGTACCACTGCCACACAAACAGAGGAGAGCAGCATCTCTATAGAAAAACTACAACCACCTGTTGCACATCCCTTAGTTGCATAGGTCATTGACCCTGAGAATGTCCCCTCTCATGACCGAGATTTATCAGGTCCCACCAGCAAACCGGTGGTAGCAGAAAGAGCAATAAGTCTAATTCCAGAATGGACAGCAACACAATTACGTCAACTACAGCTTGACGATCTGGATATTGGCCTGATCATCAAACACAAAGAACTTTGTGCAGACCCACCATATTGGAAGAAAGTATCACCACAATCATTGGCAACCAAAGCATATTGGGGCCAATGGAAGCAGCTTGAACTGAGAGATGGAGTGCTGTATCGCAGATATGAGTCTGTCGATGGAAACACCTGTGAATGGCAGCTACTTTTGCCATCAACACTCCGGCAAGCAGTGTTTGCAGAGTTACACTCCGCAAAGACCGCCGCCCACTTTGGCGTGTTCAAAACCAAGGAGAAAATAAAGCAGCGGTATTATTGGTATGGTCTGACAGCCGATATCAAATCCATGATACGACAGTGTGATGTTTGTGCTGCACGAAAAGCACCAAGTAAGACACGGCGTGCACCATTACAACAATATATTGTTGGCGTGCCGATGGAGAGAGTGGCCTTTGACATCATAGGTCCATTTCCAGAGACTGAACGTGGAAACAAATGGGCACTAGTCATAGGTGACTATTTTACAAAGTGGGTAGAAGCCTATGCTATCCCAAACCAGGAAGCCACAACTGTTGCAGCAAAACTCACCGATGAGTTTGTAAGCCGTTTTGGAGTGCCCAGACAACTCCACTCTGATCAAGGCAGAAATTTTGAGTCTGCAGTAATAGCTGAGGTATGTCGACTTTTGGGCGTTGACAAGACGAGAACGACGCCATACAATCCAAAATCTGACGGCTTCATTGAACGATACATGAAAACCCTAGCCCAGACTGTGTCAGTACTAGTGGATCCTGATCAATCGAACTGGGATGAGGTGATACCTTATGCTATGATGGCATACAGAAGTTCACCCCAGGAGAGTACCGGCGAGACACCGAATATGATGATGCTGGGCAGACAGGTAGATTTACCTGTGGACTTGATGGTCGAACCTCTACCGACCGATTCGACCGAGCGTACTGATTATGCCTTGCAGCTGAGAGAGAAATTACAATCAGCACATCGCAGAGCTAGAATTGCATTGCAGAAAAGTGCAATTGCCCAGAAACGACATTATGAACCGGGGCAGCATGGAAGTGAATTGACAGCTGGTCAATTTGTATGGCTGCGTGCTGAAACCTGCAAGAGAGGAAAATCCAAGAAATTAACAGCAAATCGATGGGAAGGACCGTTCCTGATTATCGACAAACTTTCTGACGTCACTTTCCGTATTCAGCGGAGTCAGCACTCAAAACAAAAGGTAGTGCATTACGACCGACTAAAACCCTATGAGGGGACGCAAGCAGTTGATTGGCGTCAGCAGGACCAGAGACAACCCGATGGCGAGAAATCTGCCTCACCTGAGCTGATAGACAATACAATGCCAAAAGACAGCCATCTTGGTGACACTGAAACATTCCCTGGTAGTACGTCCCTAGATGACCTTTACCAGGCAGAGGACACAGATGTAAACATCGACTTTGACCCTGATCATACTGAGAAAGAAATCCATCAGTATGCAACAAGGAGAAACAGGAAGGCGCCTGATCGCTATGGCGACTGGTACTATGCCTCCGACTAGACCGGACTGACACCCAGTTGTGACCTTATTTCACCCCAGAAGTTTCTACGATGAAATAGGACACAAACAAACCAACTAACCAGATTGATGATGAACTGATGACAGACTTTGAACTTCTGTGAGTAGACTTTAATTGTTTGATGATAGATAGTGCACTTAAAGTATACCTATGACATAGTTGTCATGTGTGACAAAAAGAACCAGCTGGCCAGAATTCTGATTCTGGTAGATGTCACCATGGCAATGACAGGGATTTTTCATCTGATACTTGACTTCCTGCCATCTGAAGTCATGGTTGAACCAGCGTGTGGACGACAGTTTTTTATTCAAGTTGATGTTGCTGAGCTGACAACATGCCCAAACCTCGGTTCTCATGTAGGCAGTGTGGCCTGTGTTTTCGTGACCGGAGAAAACTGAGAAAGCATGAGTCGATCTGTAAACGAGACCGGAGAGAGGGTGGATGCCATAAGAGATGCACTGATTGTGACCAGGGGACTCAATGGGCGAGTCGGAGAGGCCTGGATGTGCATCATAGGCGTGCCCATGGCAACAGGCAGCCGAGGCACACTGTGGGTAATGCTGGGCGGAGTGGAGTGTTGAACGGTAGCAAGCAGTCTGACGTAGATAGCAGAGCTGTGAAATCAAAGACGGCGGTGGTGAGGGACAGCAAAGCTATGGAGGCTGAGATGAAAATACACTCCAGTGGACAGACCAGCGGTGTAAGAGTCATCCCAGGGAAATCCCAGGCTGAAGTTAAAGACCTGGGTGTGGGGGTGAGTCTGATACAGTGTGCTCGACAACTTGTTGCGGAGAGAGGTCATCTGAGGACAAAGCAGTGTTTGGCAGTGCAGAGCGGAGACGAGAGTATAAGCTGATCTCCATGGAGACGAGTGGCCCCGATCCGAGGACATATAATGGCGATACAGAAATGCCTGACACGGCCTCAGTTGCCGGTAGTAGATTCACTTCCCCGAAAGAGAGTCTACTGCAGCTGACTCTGGACCTGCTAGAAAGAGTGACTGAAGTACAAGAAGTGATTGTACAACGCACTTTTCATCTGCGTCGACCAAACCATAACTCGAGGGATTCACCGGCTCCTTCTACCAAGTAAAGTATTAGATTTTCAACCCTGGCATAGAAGTAGGTAATCGCCGTTTGACTTCATTTAGAAACTTTTTGCCGTGAACAGTTGTACGTTGAACATTTTGACCTCGCGTGAACTTTCCCAGCTGAGAGGGATTCGTCGATATTTATCGTGATGGGCTTTTGTGTGTGAGCCTGGAAGAGTCACGATCGTGTATTCCGCGTTTAACATTGTGTTTTCGGACAATTGTTTTGTTTTGTATTGTTTTGTTTTGTTTTGAACTTTTATTGGACCGTATTTAGTGGACTTTTAAGTGTTTGAGTTTTGTTTTTGTATTACGGTTAAGTTTGATACTTTGTGTAGTGAAAGTATTTGATACTGAGTAGACTGACTTTTAAATTTTAGCGGACATATGTTTCATTGATGTATTGCCCAACGAGTGAAAGTTCCAACGGGAGTTATGGAACTCAAAGGAGGGGGTAATGTGACGTTTCTGGATGTGTAAACGTCTTTGTAATGGTTTCTTAATTAGTTAAGTGTCTTTTAATTGTTGTGTTTACGTTTAATTATAGTATCGAGTAGAGCACTGTCCTTGGTACATACACTTAAGAGGTCAGTAGACATATCCGATGACATGACTGGACTGCATTCCAATGCGTCTCTTTGTCTTAGAGTGTGTGGTCATTTATCACTTCTTCTGACAGTTGTTTTTGCCAACGTGGCAGTATTAGTATTAAGATGATATTAAGTAGGGATATTAATATACAGATTAGGCAATCATAATGAGCAAACTATTGTATGTCATTGGCTTAAGGCTTTGTTCGTGTGCAAAAGTAGCTTCTGATTGGCGGAGAAGTCATACTTAAGCCAGTGTTTTGTGTGATTTTGTTGAGTTAGCATCGGGCGCTACTCCACGCACAGGGGAAGGATGCTGTTATGCCCAGCAGTAGTAGCAGAGATCTCTAAGCTTTGGGCTTAGAGTTTTGTAAGCAGATAGACGGAGTTGCTGATAGAACGGAGTTGCTGTATGAGTACGAGACATCTCAGACGTCTCGGCGGCAAGGCTTGCAGATATCCTGAGCAGCTGCTGACTTAGCCTCGAGGGGCTTCAGCATTGATCCAGCGGCCAGTGTGCCGACAGCCAACCCCACTGAGACCCGGTTCCTGTTAAGCAGAGCAGAGGGGTAAGTCCAGTTAAGGACTTGGTTAATGGCTGTGTGCTGCTCGTTCCTGTTCCCAGAGTATCACCGTAAACTCTGGTGTTGCTGCTGTAGCCTTGCCAGACTGTCTTAACAGACAGTTCGTTCCAGTACTCCGTTGCTGTCAATAGTTCCAGTGGGCATACTTGGCATTCCAGACATTCATTCCCTGCTGAGTGGAGCTACGTACGATCCTGAGTAAAGTAAGCAGAGAGTTTAGAGAGCAGAGAGTTTAGCAGTAAAGCTGTTGCTTTAGTTCCAGTAAGCTGTTGTTGTGTAGTTCCTGTTGAATGCTGTATTTAACCATTAAAGAATATAAGCCGAATGGCAGAGAGCTGTAATACACGACTCCCAGTGTTTTATTGGCCTGGGTTGGGCCGTTAACCCCAGCAGAACTTCGCCGGCAGGTACCATTAAGTCAGAATCCCTTACGGGGCCTCTAAGCAGTGTAGTATTACTCAGGCCGGCTACCACTTTCCTGTTAAGATATACTCACTGTGTAAAGCCCTGTACGAACCCGACTCACGACACAAAGGCCAGAAAGAGAAAGAGTTGTCGCACCGACTTAGAATTTCTCTCCGACTTATGTGTCAGCATTCAATGTTAGTGTCGCATTCAATTGTTTCTCTCCGACATATGTGTTTGCATTCAATGTCTGCGTCACAGTCAATTTTTTCTCTCCGACATATGTGTTCACATTCAGTCTGCACGATGACCGGGCTTTTCCGGTACCATTGCATGACGGGTAATCTAGGCAAGAAGGGCGTCTTTCAGTGGCGTCATTGAAAGTAAACAAAAGCAAGCAATATCGCCAAAATAAAGACGTGGTTTTCTCGTAAACTGAGATATATTTTCACTGTTTTTGAGATGGTAAGTGTCGGCTATAGGTCTGAAGAATATTGTCGACAAATATTTTGGCAATATACATATTTTAAAATATAATTTCATCACTTTTCAATCGGATAGCTAAAATGACTTGATTTTGAACGATAGAACTTAACTTTCAAAATTTGTAATTTTTGGTCTAAAGACACAATCGCCAAACGATGCCGATTAAACGCACCCCATTGTCAATGTAAACGTAAAATAAAGTCATCTGGTTCACTAGGCACGCGATCGTCGGCAGAAATGGAGCGAATTCACGTGTGTGAATATACGGCAAAATATGAAAATTTTGTCAATTTTGTGGCATAATCCTGCTGTTGAGGACGACGCTGCTTGAAAAAGGCTACAAGTGTCACTTTTAGCATAGCTTCCACAATACAGTAAACGGGTGCTAAAGTCCCTCCCGCTCGGCTGGTGACCTCACTGCACGAAGAAATGGAGGGTACATTTTCTATGGGGTTGACAGGACCTCTCTTTGAAACTTTGTAATTTTTGGTCTAAAAATCATGTAGACAATCTAGTATGAAAAATAAGGCCTTTAGGTATTACTAATTGTTTAAAAATGATTAATCGTTACTGTGGTTCATTAAAATGTGTTCTCAGCACCGTTAACTTTTTAGCGAAACAATGAAAAACCCTAAAATTTTCAAGCCGATTATGTTCCACCTAAGTACCGTCAGACTAATGCAAACCTCTCCAATCGGCAATGGTTTACTCCTGGCAACATACAGCTTCATATTACTCATCGGGGGCTTGCCCCCTCGTCGGTAATTGCTCTGATTGACACGATTTCGAGTAACTTGCAGTGAAAACCATTGATTGACACATGTCAAATCCAAGTTGTAAGGGCGCGAAGCGCGGTACTAGCCAATCCCTTACCACTTTCTTGAATGCAGCTTAGCTGATTATTATTGCCCTCAAAGTATGACTCATCAGCTATGCCTTAATAAGGTAAAATAGGCGTAGATAATCAAGAAAACCAGGCTAACGACGTGGCGGGAAAATCGCATATGTTGTAAACAAATGCTCATGAATAGTATCACATGACATCTCAAAGCTGCGCCTATTGGTTGAGAGGCTAGACATATTGAGGTCATGCATAATGAGCTGTCGTGTATTACTCGCTTGTGCATGCTCATTCCACCGGCGAGCCACTCGAAATACACGAAACTTCTGAAACTTGCACAATACGGAATAACTCGTCAGCGTATGAGTACATTTTCTGTAGTAGAGGTTGCTAATTACAACTGCATTCAGAGGTAAACTTTTGGTAGCCCGTATTTGTTGAAAAAATCCTGACAACTAAAATTTCTGTCGATCTCACAACTGGTCTACGTCTGCGATCGCAGGCAGTGTTGCAAGTGTTCGATCAAAGGGTCATACTGCTGCCCGTCACTGCCCGACAGGCAATTTACCTTCCAATGTGTGTAATTAGTCGATATCTCTGTACCACAGCCCATTACTCTCTGTAAAACCAAACAAAATAATAGTCCTAGCGGTCGATTTTCCAGCGAGTGTCAACGACCATCTGTGGTATGCCCATGCAACGATGATCGTATCCTGGTATCCACACACTGCCCGTCAGGAAATTATATTGATGACAGCTTTGAGACAGGATTCAGTCATTGTGAGTAAAAACAGACGCATATAGTTTGTAGCTTTCTATAAACGTGGCAGTACTCTTTGGAGGCTGGTACACATCAGCAGGGGCTAAACAGCAGCTCTTTGGTGTTTAGACATCGAATCTTGACAATACGGCATGCAGTCGACGGGTAGTTGGACCGGTCGGGAAGTTTTGTGATCGCTATATTTAGACCTTTCAATCTAGTTTCGTTCCAGCAAAGCCATTTTGTACCTATCTTCCTTTCTACTCTAGAAAGATAATTAGCTTTAAATTTGATCCGTAACTTTAAGAACCGTGTGAATTTCTTGTTCCAATGTTTTGATGTTATAGCATCGACAGCGGTCAACTCTCGTCGAAGTGTCAACCATTTATGCGCAGGGTGGGAAATTTAAGTGTCATAGAACACGTGCATACTGAGGTTCTCAACGTCTTCAAATCATCAAGACAATAGTTATTTTAATTAAATAAATTACAAATAATATCAAATTATTGTAAAATATCTTCATGTGATAACAAATATCAATTGTTATTTATACCTTAGTGATTGAACCCACCCATGAAAGAAAATGGTTTCTGACATGATGTCACACATGCCAATCACCGTACAATACCCAATCAAATCAATGGTACCGGCCACACCTCAAAAGCCGGGTTATCGTGCAGACTGATTTAATTGTTTCTCTCCGAAATATGTGTGTCAGCATTCAACGTTAGCGTCGCATTCAATTGTTTCTCTCTGACATATGTGTGCCTGCATTCAATGTTAGCGTCGCATTCAATTGCTTCTCTCCAAGATATGTGTCCGCGTTTAATGTCTGCGTCGTTTTTCTAAAAAATGCGAAAATTCTACGTTCAACTTACGTTTTGAAGGTGACCTTGACCTTAGACCTTGTCGGTCATGTGACCATTTAAATAGCACGTGTCAAAATATGTATGAAAGAGTGTTTGAATTTTTTCTCTATAATTTTCAGTTCCTGAGATATCACATATTTTGGTCTTAAGGGTTTCGTGTCAAATTTCATATCAGATGCTATGGTAACTTAATTTAATATCATGCAATACCACAAAAGTAAACGAACTTAAATTTCTCTAAGGTAACATAATACCCTATGTGATGACAAATTTCCAGCTTCCTAGGGCAATTAATTTTTGAATAAACGGAAACTATAACTGGTCATATTTGTCAAAAATTGTGAAATTTCAAGGTAACATTGACCTTGACCTTGTCGGTCACCATTGAATAGCACGTGTCTAAATAAGTAAGAATAAGTGTTTGAATTTTATCTCTACCATTTTCAGTTCCTGAAATATCACATTTTTTAATCTTATGCACACCCCTCAAATTTTGCTGCCGTTACCATGACAACAGCTCCCCACAGCCACACGCATATTCGATATGACTGCAGACAACCTGATTCCGACAGCTGGATAGGTAAGCTTTCAGAAAATATCGGTCTGCAAAAATCCCTAGAGGGGGGAGGGTTTCGGTTCCTGGCCCATGGACTATTGATAATTTTGAATATTTTTGTTCAGTTTATACAACTGTGTACTTGTTCTATTACCTGCAGCATGTTGAACTGTCGAGTATTCAGCTTGCTAACTCAGCCTGTGAAGTGTACCGTAGATTTGTATCATTGACAACTAACTCTCAGTCTGGACTCTTATTAAATTATCACCTAATACATATTTGTATATATGGGCTTTTCGAACAAACTTAATATTGTGTGTTTGATTATGCTGCAGGGAAACAGCAAGGAACTGTAGTTGACATATTGCACTGAAATATTGCAAAAATCATCAACTGTTGCAGCTTCTGCCCTGTTACTAGGCTCAAGTTTGTTTTTTTTACAACAAATCATACATGTTTAGAAATTTTTAAGATAAAAGTCATGAAATGTGACAAAATGGTTCTAGATTTTGTTAAACTATCACAAAAATTACAACAATAGGATGACATAAAAAAAGTATGCATTTTTCATTTAATACAAAACTTGGAATTGGAAAAAGGAAAACGTAAAAGGGAACCAAAAAACTTTCAAGTCCCCCTACAGACAGAGCAAAATTTTCAAGTCCCCTTCTATTATCCAAAAAGATTTCAAAGCCCCCCTGAATTCCTCCAGTCCCCTAAGCATTATTGTGTACACAGCCTTACCGCCTAAACATTAATGTTAGTTGTTACATTTATCACTAACATACACATACAACAATACACACTTAAACACTTCAACACATACATACATACATACATACATACATACATACATACTTGTCATTGCAAAACAAACTTTTTTGCCTCTAGCGCGGTAACAAATATTTGATGTGCGTTGTAATAACCTTACCAAAGGCTGCATCCATAATCATCTCTGGAGGTAGGGGGATCGAGAAAGTTTTCTTTTAATTTTGAAGTTCCTCCCCTCAACAACAAAAATTTAAGTATCACTTTTCAACCGTAACAACTTTACAGTCGTTGGGTTCGAGATAAAGGGTAGTTCCACGTCCAGGAATAGACTTGATGTCAGACGTTCATAAATGGTTATCTAAAGGGACTACCGCTAGCCCATCTGTGTCATGACATGAAAACGTCAGGGAGCATTCATAGTTTTATGGCAAGGGGCGGTGAAAATAGGGAGGGTTGAGTTTTACAAAATATTTGTGGAGCGGAAAAGTGCTGTAGACAGTTTGACTGGGATTATACAGTGATACAGTGAAGATACAGTGCTAGGAGTAGCTGTGACACCGAGGAAATTTCTTCAGAAACTGAGGATAGTGATATTTAAAGAGGCGGTGACAGTGATATTGATAAACAATCATTTCAAGTCGTGAGAGCTGGTCAACATTGCACAACATGGAAATAACGCTGCTATGAAGACTTGGCTGAATGACAAACAGCCATTATGTTATGATATAAACCCAGTTTGACAGGTGATAAGCAGGTTACAAAGTATAATGCGCCAGTCTGTAACCTTTATCTAGTTTTCAGTATTTTCGTTTGACTTGGTTCAAGTCTGTGATTTGTGAATGTTTGTGTGGAGTAAACGCGATGATTTGTACTCCGTTTTCATGTGAAAACCGTGAGTGGGGTGAATGCGATGAGTGGGGTGAACGCTATACAGGGGAGTTTCTCCCGGAATCGGGCGGAAACAATACTGCGCATACTCAAAGGTAACGCGTTCAGTCGCGAGGAAAACCTGGCCTGAGCTATCAAATTGCAAATAGGTTAGTATGGAAAAGGAGAGACACATGAGAAACTACTGCAAATGTCACCGACTTGAACCAAGTCTATATCCTTGTGATCGGCTTCAGTATCTTGTTCAACTCCAAACAGCAGAATGAAATGCCAAGTGTTTAGCTCCTCAACAAAAGCAACAAGTGTGCTAAAATATGCTTGATGTGATGTCAATAACCAACGTCGCCACTTACAGATGGATTTTAACACCGTCTTGAATATAGACCACCGTGACACCTATGACCTTCCGCTATTTAAAACATTGGCTGCATTATCCGTTATTTCAAGAGACCTGTTTCACAGTTTCGTCGTTGGCGGTGTGTATACGCTGATAAACTGTGGCAACATGCCAAAATAAGCTACCATAACCACCCCCACCCTACAAAAGAAAAAAAAGGAAAAAAAAAGATACATGCATAAAGGTATAGTAAAATAAAGCAAATGAAAGCAACTTCAAACATCGAATCTACCTTTGTTAGTGCTAGGATGTAGCGAATGAGTGGATCATTTGGTTAGTCCATCATTATTTACGGCCTGGGGAAGGATCGGAGGAATCGGGGGAGGAAGCACTCAAAAATTGAAAGCGAAAATTAGGGTGCTTAAAATGTAGATAGAAAAACGGGGGCTACTCCGTTTTGGGAGAAAATTACTTAAGGGTTTAGTGTAGTTATGACATGATATACAAAAGTAACATGATAAAAGATTTAAAAACCATATACTTAAAAAAACAGTATACTTTTAAATTTATAAGGAACTCGATATATACACAATTATGACCAGAGGTTGAAGAAGAGCTGGGTCATGGAGGAATGCTTTCAGCCTATGCCAATATTACTGCACAGGATCTAGGAAAACTGAACTGTTGTGAAATCGTCCTACAACATATTTGGCATTTAACTAAACTCAACCCAATTAAACGATACCTTATGGTCAGATACGGTTATAGGGTGAGCCTTTATATCTATATTTTGTTGTGACTTTGAATTCATTTTGTTGGTTTCAACTTCTCCAACCGTCATGAGGCAACAGATGATAATCTACCACGGTAAACCAGGATTTGAATGCTCTTTATTATTGCTATGTGTCCATAAATTATACAAATATTTACCTTTTCAAAGTTGGGGTGTCAGTCAAATGATGGGGTGGTTAACTCGAAATTTTAGATTTTCTAATGTAACTTCTTTTGAGACGAACGGCAGGAAACAACATTTTGCTTTTACAATTTATTTCAAGAAAATAAATAAGATGCTAAAATGCAGGGGCTACTTCATCTAGCTACTGATCTTTCATTTCGTCTGGTTATTAGCATTATCACATCCATTCTTAATGAACCTAAGGCGAAATATCTTTGATTTGTTTTTGATCCTATGGTCTCTCTAAT
Source organism: Ptychodera flava (assembly GCF_041260155.1). NCBI lineage: Eukaryota > Metazoa > Hemichordata > Enteropneusta > Ptychoderidae > Ptychodera > Ptychodera flava. The sequence continues at coordinate 2,003,476 of NC_091928.1, forward strand.
TAACACATTGCAAAGCGTGCAACTTGACGTGCAAATGCAAATTTATGTCATGAATTTCTTATAGTTTAATCATGGCCATCGGTGATAATTTTATTTCAAATTTCAGAGATAATCTGACCAGCAGGTAGTAGACGACGAGTCCACGATCGCCATATCGTCTCAAGTCTCGGCCATGCACATGTTGCACATGGGCAAAGGTGCACATAAAAATCGTTTAAACTTAGCGAACATTTGCCAATAATTTGCGACTTTACCATACGAAACCGCTGATACTACGTTGTTTGAAATTATTTTATTAGTTTTTTTTTTGATAATTTGGTTTATCGTTTCCAACATGTAAGCTTACGGCGTCCGTTTGATTGTTCAGCATGGAGGTACCATTAATTTGTACAGCGCGCGTAGCATACACTGTGGATAAGTCATTCCTGTGTTTACAATGTGTATATATCAACACAATACTTTGAAATGAACGACCTAGATGTAGACTGACATTGACGGTAATGATGAATAGTGCAATGCCCTCTATCGCGTGGTTTTTATATTCTGCTTGTTCATTGGTCGTCCGTCTCAGTAGTTTTGTAACTAATTCATTGTCGAAATAAGTAACTTAAGATATTAAAGGCCCGATAGCTGTATCTTTTTCGCATTATTTTTGTAATTTTACTTCAACACTAAAACAATCAGAGTTTTAACAACAACAACAACAACAACAACAACAAAAACAACAAAAAAACAAAAGGTTTAAAATAAACAACAATATGTTTATCCTTGCCAGTTTATAAAAGAAATTAGTCAAATTGTTCACTAGTATTGAATGTTGGAAAGTATTCATCAAAGGCTTCGAATTAAATTTTTAACCGGTTAGCCTAAACACTCATCGAAGGACGTCGATAAACAGTTTTCAAGGAGAGCTTTGAATTTTTCAGTTCTCCTGGACTTTCTGACAAGTAACTTTTTTCCCTTAATTTCCCGAACGTTATGTAAGATGTCGATTATAGTCTCAGAGATAGGCTGGGTCGACTGGATATATTTTGTCGTCTTTAGCTTTTTCAATACAAGACTACGTGATGTATGACGTCATCCCCGACTAATACTGACAATATATCTGAATATCAAGTATTGTGGCACTGCCAAAACTACATAATACAGTAATAATGTACCCCCTTCCACCCATATTTGACTCAAGCAAACATCTGATTGTTCGACATGTTAAATAAGAGGAATTCGCGATATTGAACATCGTGAACGAACGAGAGCTTTCACTTTTAGAAAACCTATTTCAACGTTTTTTCGCCGGAAATTTAAAACATTTTTAATAGCTATACCGCACTTGGCAACGTGTATATCACTCGATTATTTCCACTTCACTCCAAATAGCTGGCACTTATTTCTGGCGATAAATTGGCTCTATGTCATCGTGCTCCACCAACCAGAACCTCGTAAATTTTACAAGCCAAAATACATCATTTTACTCTGTCTCTTGCAGAAGTTAACAAGACTCGTATCACAATGTCCTAAAAACAGCCAGGGCCCCTGCGTCATTAGCATTTAAGGCGCGTTGTATTATAGTTTGACTTAGTTTTCATTTTCTTGTCCTCTTTTTGTCTCTCCTGGTGTGTTTTTTCAATATTTTCCTATTGCCTCTATTAAAGATATTCATTCATAAGCTTAACAGTCATCAGTGTTAAACAAATTGTATAAACTTGATGTTGACTCTATTCTCGGCATTGATGCATCACTGTAAATGCATTTCAAGAGCATTCCGAAAAGCATATATTATTGTGTACAACGCCTATGAAATAGGGATGCGGGTTTACGTGTAGACGAGAACGTCCGCTTTGATATTTTTTGAAATTTAATTTATATGTTTATATTCATATATTACTTGAGGTATTCAAGCACAAATTTTAGTGTCTCTGGGTATTTAAAATTTGCTAAAGCGTTCTCCCACGGCTCTTCCGTGTCAAGGTTGCCGTCCAAGAGTCAATTTGAAGTGATTCACATCTTTCTCTTAGCAAATAACATTTCTTGCTGTGGAAACGTACAACCATAAATTTACATTTAATTGAATTATTTTATTGAAAGTGTCAAACTGAACACGTGCTTTCTCTTCGTCAACATAAGCATGCACCTTGAACTCATTTTGAACATATTTTTCTTCATCTTGCACTTTCTTTTGTTACGATTGTAATTTTTCCGTTAAAGTCTTACACGATATATGTATAATTTTGTTAATTCCATGACGAACATTCAACTAGGTGGGCTAGAATATAAACTATTGCAGACGGTAAAATGTGGAGGGTCTTTGTTTGATTAACTCAATATCATTACCGGTGTTTCGTTTATTGACTAAAGTATCACGGCCAGAGTGTTAATTAACATACAATGCAGCTACTGGTCGGTCCATTGAAAGAGACTGGAAAACAACCAACAACTTTACGTTTCATTAAATGCGTACAAAAGATGTTTACTGACATTGACCATAATAACGGGCACTCGAATGGACACTTTAGTTAAAACAATAAAGTGTGAAACCGATATGGTTACGTCAATTCAGTCAACTCTTGATTAACTTTGGAATGAAACAAAAGTTTATACATATAATCGGGGTCTGGCTCCACGAATCTTGACCGTATAACTTAAAAAGTCGGCATTTCTTCACAAGAATGACAAAAATACTAGAAAGCGTCGGTTGCTATTCCGAATCAGCAGAATAATTCATTTATATCTTTAAAACATTCTCCAAACTAAGTATTTGGGATTTCATTTCTTATCCAATCATTGTATTTTTCATACTTTTCAGCCAATGTACGTATACTTCCTGTATTGTATTTTACACGTTCAAATACGCCTTAAATTTGTCTGTTTTATATGAAGTTTGGATGTGTATAGATAGACTTTCGGAGACTTTCCGAGACTTTCGGGGACTTTCAAAGACTTTAAGACTTTCGGAGGCCTTTGGACTCTAGACTTTAGACTCAAGACTTGTTGGGGAGGCTTAGACTTTGTGAGTGTAGTCATCCCCTGGCCTCGGCAGGGTGTTCGTTTGCTCAATCTTGTTACATATCAATAAAGGCCAGCATCAATTTCAATCTGACGGCGTCCCTGTGTAGAAGTATCCTAGTGGTGCCCTCGTCGAGCTAAGTCCCCGGAGAGAAGTTGTAATACGGAAAAGAGAGCGGGCAACACTTTATTCAAATAATCTCTTGTACATTTAGTGTGTTCTTGGTTGATATTATTACTACAAAAAATTCATTTCGTTGATGAATTATTACTTTAAAGACAAAATGCACGTTATTAAAGTGGCACTCCCAGTTGGTAACAATTTTAAAGCACAGTTTTTAATGCCAACGGTCGATGAACGATGCGATCCGAGTTACTTCACGGATTGCAAACAATTTATAATCCGTGAAGTTGAATGGTCTGCTTATGGTTGCTTAGAAACTTCCCCGGAGTATAACAAAAGTCCCATGGCCAACTAAATTTAGTTGTTTCACATTACGATTTTGGTTTTATGAAATAATTTAGCCAAATAATACTATTCTATCAGAAAATCATAACGGCATATACTCATACGTATCTCTACTTGAAATTTGAGCAAACCATTAGCGTAAAAGTTACAATAACATGGTATCTTATGGGCTCTATCTAATAACACGTCGATGTTGATGTAAGAACTGATTTCTGGGATTTGGAATATTACTTACAAATATTTAAAATATTTGAACTTCACGGATTATAAATTGTTTGCAATCCGTGAAGTAACTCGGATCGCATCGTTTATGAAAAAAAAATATAGACTCGATATTTGTAAAGGTTTAAATGTATAACGATCAAATCCATCCTTTTGCACTTGCTCTCTCTCTCTCTCTCTCTCTCTCTCTCTCTCTCTCTCTCTCTCTCTCTCTCTCTCTTCTCTCCTCTCTCTCCTCTCTTCTAAAGGTATCGAAGATCGATTAATTATTGATCATAACTGATTTTCAAAAACTTGATAAAGACAATGTCGTCACTTAATATAGAAAACAGACCAAGAAGCATTGGTATGCTTTATTCTTGACTTCACAAGGCTTACAAGCAATAACCCTTCGTTGAACTTCTATGACACTAACTCACCGGTAGTGTTATGAGCACCTGTTAATGAAATTAGCATAAGCATTGTTTTACAAACTATGATTGATTTTATCTGAATAGAAACAGTTTTTGAATTTGAGAGAATATTTCTCTGCTTTGTTTTCCCGCGTTCTCTTCTGGACAATAGTAAAACCATTTTCCAAAATTCGAATACAGTGTGGTTATTGAAGCCTTGCTTTGCAATCCCGGCGTGTCTGTTCTGCCTACCTACAACCTCAGTTTAAGTCTACTAAATGGAATTAATTTTCTATTAGATGACACCATTCTTAATCTTTTCAAATACTCGGAAGTAATATTGCAAATCTCAGAAATCAGTTATAACATCAACATCGACGTGGTATTAAATAGAGCCCAGAAGATACCAATTTATTGCAAATTTTACGCTAATGGTTTGCTCAAACTTCAAGTAGAGATACGTATGAGTATATGCCGTTATGATTTTCAGGTAGAATAGTATTATTTGGCTAAAATATTTCACATAACATACATCGTAATGTGAAACAACTTATTAGTAACAACTTAATTTAGTTGGACATGAGACTTTTGCGTAGTCTCTGGAAGTTTCTGAGCAACCATGTACTGGCCAATGAACGAAGTTCACGGAATATCACACCCCCAGCAACAAATTATGGTTTTCCCTTACAAGTGCCTCAGCTACACTTTTTCTCGCAAACTGCTGCCAAAGCCCTAAAGGGGGTGAATTTTGAGGTAAAGACGTACGATCAGCAAAATCCTGAGTTTTCAAAATTTCTAGGTCTGATTTCAAGCCTACGAAGCAGCGCACAATCTTTGACTTACTCATACTCTCATGCCTGACACTATATGTACCATCCACAAATATCGTCTTTCGAGATTTTCCTTTCAAAATTGATGAAAAATTACTTTTTATGTCAAAATCTAACCAAAATAACCAGCCGCTGGTGGCGCATTTCCAGGCCCACGCATAAATTAAAATACAGGCCGTGACCTTCACAAACCAACCGGCGGGTTGCAAGAGTCAATGAAAGTGTATGTGTTATATTTACCACAATGATGACTTTCACTGTTTTTGATCGTCAGTTTGATTACATTTAAGCGATATCCATTGTCATTTAACAAAACCAGCGAATTTTGCGCTCTTGCCCAAAGACTTATAATGAAAACCTAATTTCTTCTCGATTCGAAGGCCTCCCCGTCTCTTCCAATTTATAGACTCAGACATAGAATTGACATGTATCTTTGTTATCACAAATATCCGGACAAACCTGCAGTGTATTTCTAATATATTCATCATTAGGTAAGCAACCAAGGCTGACATGTAGTTTGCTACTTTCTTCCATAATCGTAAAGAATTGCATAAATTGTTTGCAATCCGTGAAGTAGCTCGGATCGCATCGTTTATGAAAAAAAATAGACTCGATATTTCTAAAGGTTTAAATGTATAACGATCAAATCAATCCTTTTGTACTTGTCTCTCTCTCTCTCTCTCTCTCTCTCTCTCGGTATCGCAGATCGATTCAAGGTGGATCATAAGTGATGTTACAAAAACTTGACAAAGACAATGTCGTCACTTAATATAGAAAAGAGAGGAAGAAGAGGACGGTATGCTGTATTCTTGACTTCACAAGCTTTACAAACAATGACCCTTCGTTGAACTTCTATTACACTAACTCAGCGGTAGTGTTATGAGCACCTGTTAATGAAATTAGCATAAGCATTGTTTTACAAACTATGATTGATTTTATCTGAATAGAAACAGTTTTGAATTTGAGAGAATATTTCTCTGCTTTATTTTCCTGCGTTCTCTTCTGGACGATAGTAAAACCATTTTCCCAAATTCGAATACAGTGTGGTTATTGATATTGAAGCCTTGCTCTGCAATCCCGGCGTATCTGTTCTGCCTACCTACAACCTCAGTTTAAGTCTACTAAACGGAATTAATTTGCTATAGATGACACCATTCTTAATCCTTAAATCCTTAAATCAATATTCCTATTATATACCCTTGAATGTTCAATATTTACCAACTATTTATACAGTTCGAGCACTCCGTGACTAATATCGAACAGCTTGACAATACCCATGAGCTTTGAGGGTAAAATATCTTGTAAGAAAACTATTTCCATTTATTGATAAAAACTGCTTCCTGTTGGTTAAATAAGTTTATCTGGACCATTTATCATATCTGATGTACAACTAGACAAGTTAAGTTTTCAACGTTCTCTCCCAGTGCTCAGAAACCGCCGATAATTTATAAGCGCTGTTCGCTTACTTCTGTCGGTTGAAGGGCGCCCCAGCGTCCTGAGAATTTTTAGTGAAATATTCACATAAATTACTCAAATTTCGCTTAAGTTTTCAGAACAATACCGATAAAAATGTTGTAACCTAATCAATTTACTGTATTCAGTTGAAATGAACAAAACAAATCTTTCGTTTAATCGTCAAAATGGCTTTTTCGGGTCGGTTTAAGGGGTTTGGAGATAAAGTTTGCGTGAGACAAGGGCAAGTAAATATATTCAAGAACGTTATGAAGATATTCCCACAGAGAATCACCAGTGTCATAATTGTAACGCCAACCTATTAAAGAAATATGTTCCTGTGCAATGCTATGTTAGGGTGTAATCATCAATTAGACATATACAACACTTTTTACAGCACAAATTACATAAAAATTAGAATCACCTTGCGTTTTTTAGGGAACTGATGTACATGCTGACAATAAAATAACGTATGTTACTTCTCTAAATAATTCGCCATTAATCATTTATAAGTCTTGTCATATGGTTATATCGTAAAAAATATGAGTCTAAGAATATTTGAATTCAAACGGGACTAAGCTTGATTCATCAATAGAAAGGCACGGTTCATTAAACCAAGTCACTGAGAAGATTATACTAGTCTATAAGTTATCGGTTGTCTTCGGTGATTAATGATCTCGGTGTATCAAATCATATTCTGTTATTTCCAAGTGCGCTGTGGCAGGTCAAATCGACATTCAAACCAACAAATCAATGCACAATTCTTACCCCTGAACAACGAGTCTGGTTGATTCTCACCGGTGAATTCATTCTCACCATGAAAATCACCATTCTCACAGTGCTTGGTGAAAATTTCCATTCTCACCAAGGAGTGCATTTCTCACTGCAGTGAGAATGACAAGAGATTCTTACCAATTGCGAGAAAGCGTCACTTCTCGCTCCAGTCTCGCTATTTTTTCCTATAGTGTAGAAAGATAGACAGTGCAGAATGGAAGCGCAGATCATTATGCAGATCTCATTATGCGCAGATCGATAACCCAAACCTCTATCAATCAATTTGTGAAATAGTGTCCAGTGATTCACTTTATCGAAGGCTTTTGTCTCATCAAGAAAACAAAGGAAAACTGGGGTATTATAAAAAGACGCTTATAAAAATCAATTATTTCTTTTAATAAAAACACACATATCAGTTGAGTGACTTTCTTTACAACCAAATTGATGATCACTTGAGTAAAGTAGACTATCACACTTATCAAGAATGAATAATTCATACATCTTAGAAATGGCAGTGGCAATAGCAATGGGGCGATAATTCCCAGAATTAGTAACATCACCATTTTTATTCTTTACAAGTGGAACCAAGGTGGTGTCCATCATGCAATATGGCAAGTAACCATGAATATGCGCTGCAGTAAACATCACTGAGAGAAGAACATGCAGGCGTGAATGCGCAAACTTTAGATGCTGTAATGTCATCTGGACCAGCAGATTTACCACTGGCCAATTTTGCAATGGAATTTCTAATGGCAGTTTGAGTGACAATCATATCCTCATCGAATGAAAGAATCGAAATAATATCTTTCACAAACACTCATTACTGTTGTTGGTGACAGAGGAAAGCAGACTTGCAAAATGGTCACGTCACAAATTTGCAATGTCATGTTGCCCATTACAGCCATCAATGGTTGATGATAAAGGTGACTTCTTCTTACTTTGAACACGCTTCCAAAACTGCTTGTTATTATTGTTACAGAGGTTGTCCGCTAAGGCGTTAGCTCTCATTTGAGACTCACTATTTTTACACAATACTTAAACTTAGCACTTAGCATCTTAAACTTAGCACGTGATGTCCTCATGAGATCAAAAATCGGACCTTGTCTGGGACTGCCAGAGTCCCGCCACAACAGGAAAGCATCACGAGCAATGGCATGATAATCTTTAACATGTTGATTCCAACCTGGAATTGATTTAGCCCCATTATTACACTGGATATTAGAAGGAATGCTTTGCAAACCAGCATCCTTCAAAGCTTCAACAATATCATCATACAGTTTTGAAATTGATTGCAAATGAGAAGTTGACTTAGGCTTTTTTGACATACCCTGATCAAAATCAAAAGTGTTCAGTTACTGTTCTAATGTCAGGTCTGCAAGTTTAATCTACATTGTAAAGTATGAACCTACTGGTATAGTAGGTTCATCCATGGAAAAAATATCGCATTGAATGTATTTTGTAAAAATAATATTTTGAAACAACGTATTACGATCGTTAATGTTACTTTTATTTTATACATGTTGTTGTAGTGTAAATGCACTACACGTCTCATGGATATCGTTCCTGCCTATCAAAGCGTTACTTGCGACGGCTGACAAATGACGTCAATTTTTTACACGTCGTTGGAGGCGTCATTCACGCCGTCGGACGCTGAATTGTGCAGACTGACCGAGGAAGGCGAAGTCATTAAGTATTGTTTATCACCTTTTGGTCACAGTGCAAACACTTTTAACAAGAATATTTAGTTGCACTATGTTCTTTCAGAAAGGTTACACTTACATCTAAGAAATGCAATGGGACCAATCCCAAGTCTATCAAGTTTGCGGTGTAAGATATGTAATGAGGTTTGAGCTACCCATGGAGCTAGTACAGTGTACGACCTCCATACCCTTACATAAATGATCAACATATGGTCAAAAGTCAAACTGTTCACTAAGTTTACTTGTGTATGATTCCCTTACGTACGCCAGCGGCGTAAGCAAAACACTCACATAAACCACGGGGTACTGCAGGCATTATTCGTCTAGAAGTCATGAATACGATCAATAAATGTCGTGTATTTGACCTTTTTTCATCATATAGCCTTACCTGTGTCACACGTGTACCTATTACTTTACCATCGCTAACTCGTCATAGTATTTCAAAGAAAACAGTTTATATCCTACCTGTTCCCGCGGGGGCTTATCGCCCTGACCAAATATGTCGTTTGCATATTATTTATTTATTTATTTATTTATTTAACTTTATTTACTGTCGATAACATGTTCGGCCAATAAGGCCGATCTTCCACAAGGTCGACATTAAAAAATTTACAGAATGACAGAGAAAAAAAAATACAAATACTAATACAAGCAACAAACCAGTAAAAAATCAGGTCAAGAAAAAACAGCAATTAGGACAATAAGACAACTAACACTACAACAAAAGGCAAGAACATATCACACCCGATCCATGAGAAATTTATACAATTGCAACTTGAAAGATCTCAGATTTGGGCTGTTTTTCAAAGATGAGGGGAGTTCATTCCAAAGGACAGCACCAGAATATGAAAGGCTTTTTCTCATTATTTCCGTTCTAATTTTTGGCAAGTACAAATTGTTTGTTGAAGTTGAGCGCAGAGATCTGGATGAATGAACGTTAGCAGGCTGGAAAAGATTACTCAAATAATTTGGACACAAGCCATTGACAATTTGGAACATCTGGACCCCTTTTTGATAAATCAAGCGACTACCAAGTGGAAGTAGGCCCAAAGTTTTAAACAATGGACCAGTTGGTTGATCCCATTTAGTCCCACAAACTAAACGAATAGCTTGTTTTTGCAACTGAAAAAGTTTGTTAGCAGCTCTTATATATATATCATATATAAGAGCTGCTAACGAGTTATTCGGTCAAGGCTATATGCCCCCGCATCGGTGATCGGTAGGACAAATTAATGAAGGGGATCAGGGAGGTCATTAACAGAAATGACAACGAAAATTAGACGCTTAACTTATCAGGGATTTCAACACCGTCCTCGACTCAAGCATTACTTTCATCGACCACATCTATCTCGACTTGAAGTAAACTTACCTTGGTTTAATGAAGCTTAATTTAGTCTTACTTTGATGTTTCTATCTTTATTCATTTTTGTTACTACTGTTGGATAGATATTGGGACATGGTAACAGGGCCAACCTAATCATAGGTTGGAATTCATCTTCAAGCTGTATGCAAACTGATGATAGCATATGATGTAATTGAATATATCACCGTGTCACACTTTCTGTTTCACTGCATGCCTGGACTACACTATCGCAGAGACTTTTTCCAAGTTGAACTGTAGCCCTAATATCTGGTATCATGAAATGTTTTCACTCTCCACATATCTCGCTTTTAGTTCAGTACAGACAGTCCTGTTGAAGTCACAGAAGTAGACTTATTTGTCACATTTCAAAACTTTGATTTACACAATAGCGATGTAGATATATTTTTTGGTCATATTTTCAAATGTTGCTTTTTTGAAAAATGTGTCTTTGATGTCAGTAATACAGTAACAGCACTTTCTTGTTTAATCAATAGCTAGCCTAGACAGGGATATCCTACACGGAAAGAGTTTTCCTGGCTTTTTCCAACTTTTGCACACATTTTTTCCATCACATTTTCAAAGTGATAATGATAATGGGTCATGAAAGCAGAACGAAGTATATATTATAATTTACTACCTCCAAAGAATAAAAGCAAAAGTTTTTATTAAAGTTATATTTTTAAAGAAAAAAATACACTATACCAACCATGGAAACCACTGTCTCCATTGTAATAAAAATAAATGACTACAGACTACTTTGCAGACTCGGGGCCGTATTCGGACCTGGTTTTCGCGCCTTTCGTGTCTCTGCATCAAGATGGGCCTGTGCGGGTATTGAACTCTATTCGGCCTGACTTCTAGTGGTTCCAAAGACTTGGACTCTACCACTGCGCTACGATGGTTCAGCCCACCTCCACCCTTGATCACTCACAATTTAACAAATTTTGACAAATTAATGCTTACATTTGATTCCACTATTCCAACCATACGGTATGATGATGGAAAAGTCTTTGATTTTTCGCAGTTCAAGTTGAACACATTGAGCTTTAGAGAAGTTGTTGCACAAAATGTAATGTATTATTGCTTTCATGAATATATCAGGCACCTTAAGCTTTGCAACTATCAACTAGCCGCCGTTTTGATCTTCAACGGTAAATATTACAGCAATAGGTTGTATTCCTAAATTCGATCAGTGGTATATAGTATCAGTTTTCGAAAACAAGAAATCTAAGCAAAGACCATCTTGCATGTATCCCCATGCACGTTGGGGTAGAGCATGGAGGTAGGAACTCCATGGGTAGAGTAACCGTGCTCCGTGCA